>NW_017729020.1:7361386-7384240 GCF_001723915.1 Gavialis gangeticus
GGGGGGGGGGGGGGGGACTTCACATCACATCACATCACACTTATAGGCTTGGCAATGCTACACCCTTTAGCGCCATGACTCAAAGAGACCTGGGGGTCATGACTGACCACAAGATGAACATGAGCCATCAATGCGATACTGCAGCCAGCAAAGCGAACAAAACTCTGACTTGCATCTACTGATGCATCGTGAGCAAGACCCAGGATGTCCTCCTCCCACTGTACTCGGCCTCAGGGAGGCCATAGCTGGAGTACTGTGTCCAGTTCTGGGCTCCACAATTTAGGAAGGATGTGGAGAAGCTTGAAAGAGTCCACAAGAGTGATCAGCGGGCAAGAAAACAGGCCTTATGAGGAAAGCTGAGAGCCATGGGATTCTTCAACCTGGAGAAACGCAGGCTCAGGGATGACTTGGTGGCAGTCTATAAGTACATAGGGGGCGTGCATCAGGATCTGGGGGAACGTCTGTTCACCAGGGGATGACGAGGTTCAGTGGTCACAAACTCCTGCAAGACCATTTTAAGCTGGACATAAGGAAAAAGTTCTTTACTGTCCAAACCCCCAAGGTCTGGAATAGACTCCCCCCAGAGGTGGTGCAGGCACCTGCTCTGGACACTTTTAAGAAACATTTGGGTGCTTATCTTACTGGGATCCTTTGACCCCAGCTGACTTCCTGCCCGTTGGGCAGGGGGCTGGACCCAATGATCTTATGAGGTTCCTTCCCTCCCTAATGTCTATGAATCTATGAGTCTAACATATGACTCCCCAGGGAACCTCTCTACCTTTTACCAGCTACATTCATTCCCCTTCTCCCCCACACCTGTCTCTCACCCATTGACTCGCTCAATTTACGTTTTCACGGACTGGCTTTCTTGCATTTGTCCTGGCCTCTGGCTCCTTTACTATTCCTTTACTATTTACTAGGAAGAGCACAGACCAACTGGAGATGCTTCGTCAGCCTGATGAAGGGTATCTGCACCCGAAAGCTTTTAAAGAAGAATTTTTTCCCACTATTTGAGTTGGTCTAATAAAAGATATTGGCTTTACCCAAGGAACCTTGTCTGCCCAAATCAATGCTGACACCTACTGATAGGAAAGAGAAGCAGGGAAGTAGGACATGCCTCTTTCTTATGTGCATGCTGCCTTTTAGTTGCAAATGCACAGGGGAACTGAAATGTAAAACTGCCTGTTGGAAGAATCTTTTCTGGGCCCGTGCCTCAATGAGCAAGGGCTAAGGAGAGGTTTAGCTGTGTCTTACGTTGACTGCGCTTGGCAAGCCTTGTAAGCAGACTACAAGAGGGAAGCACTGCTCAGGAGGAGGCAGGGGACTTGTGTATCCAAGATTTTACTCAAAGTTGTATTAAAACAACAGCTCTTCCTGGTTTCAGCCAAGGCAGGGGTGGAAGTGCCAGGCTATGCCATGGCTGGCCGGCCTCATAGCCCTTCATGGCTCCAAGCCCTCTGCCCTGGACATTGCCAGACGTGCATTCCCCCTGACCAGGACTTTGAAACAGCCCAGAGATGAACCCTTGAGGGCCCAGTCCCTAAAAAGCCCTGCGCCTGCCCCTGGCAGAGGAGGTGGAATTCACTTTGCATCTTGTCCACCTTTTGAAGAAGCCATGCTTCTCACAGGATAGTGGCTGTAGACCTTGCACATTAAAGAGCAGGATGTAATATTGGGGTGAGCAACCTGGGAGTCCTATAGCCAGATTTTTCTGGAGCATCCTGAGTATGGTGCCATAAAGTACCATAGCCAGAATCCCTCCTCTGTGGCGGCTGCCAGCTCTCAGCACGTGGGGAAACCCCTCTGTGGCATTTCATGAGAGAGGCCTAGAAATTGGAGCCCCCAAGCAACATGTGGGCCCTTTGGATGGCAGCTGGCAAGTTTTCATGGTGCCTTCTTGCTCCTGAACATGGGAAGCTTTAATGGGGCAGAGCACCGGGCTCACTTGAGTCTGGGAGAAGACAGAGCATTGTGCTCCAGTGATGTTTGCCGAGCGCTTGAGTTTCCCAGTTGAAAGGGGCAATAAGTGCCACGTGAATTTCCACATAAGATTAGTGGAATTACTTAGCAAAGCAGGTAGGTGAGTACACGTGTGCAAACACACACACATGCACAATCTTCTCCAAATCTCTGCCCCAGCATCTGCGCACAGTGGGTTAAATGAGTTTTCCAGCTCTTAGAAGAATCAAGCTACCAAGAGCCCATGAGCATATCTAGCTGAAAAACAGCCCCCTCCCGCCCCTTGCCCCACTAGTATGTGTCAGGGAAGGGTTTTGTTCACCATCTGGAGCTTTCTTCTGGGCAGCCCTCTTCCTGCCTTAATCTTGTGGCGTCTGGCCAATAGATGGAGCTCGTTTCCTGCGTGATGGGCCCACGAGCTGCTGCTGGGATCAGAGGTTTTAAAACTCAGGTTTAAAACTCATCAGTGAAGCTTTCCTCCTTCTCCTTCCCTGTTGCTCCGCTTTAACTCTTGCTTGTGGCTGATCACAGCTCTCAGGAGGGAGACGGGTAGTTGTCGGATAGTAAATTTAGTGGCTGCAGTGCAGGGCACACAATCAGTCCCTGGGGCAAGAGATGCTTTGGGTGTCTCAGCTGCCTCTGAGCTGGTCTGAACACTAGGTACCCCACAAAAAGGGCATCCCCAGACCTTCCTTCTCAAGTCATTGCACTGGGCCTGCTTTGATCCCCTTATATATACCAGACCCCGTAACAGGGAAATGGACTTGTCCTTGGACACGGCAAATGCTCACCAGGAGCAGGAGTGGAAAGAGGGACCATAAACAGCACCGAGCTCTACAATCACCCCCGCCTAGCCCATAGCTCCTGGCCTTCTGGGAATAAGTACCTATCCAAGGCAGATGTAGCTGGGGGAAGGTTAGGTGGCGTGGCTCGCAAAGGCAGTGTTTCAAGGGAAAGAGGGGAGGCAGCATTTTTTGTAGTGAGCTATTTTTGTGACTCCAAGAGTTTTCTCTCTGTGGGCTCCTAAGAAGTCGGCACATGGTGAGAGATGCTTAAACACACTGCCAGGGGAACTTTGATTTTGCAGTTTCACACACATTCTTTTCGGTATTATAAATGTTCCCGAATTCCCTCCCAGGCTGGCTGTCATAGCTCCACGGTTTGGGACCAGACTGAGACCAGGCTGCCGCGAAGAAACAGGGAAGTGAATAGCAATCGCGGCTGTCAGCATAAATTACAACCATAAGAAAATGTATTTGTTCACACAGGGGGTGGCATTCCTAGCCAGAGCCAGGGCTAGACATCCGACTCATGCCTCTATGAGGGTCCCAGGTTCTGGAGCATCCCTGAATACCACAGGGAAAATGGAGGGGGGGGAGATTTCTAGTTCTTTTTGTGCTGTTACAGGGGCTGCCTGGGTGTGGGAGACCATCTGCCCACCTACTGTGACATCCTGTCTCAAGTGATGGCCAGTTCTGGGTGGTGTGGAGGAAGGCGTTGCCCGCTGTGATGTACCCACTTGTACATTGCTATGGCATTGGCAGGGAGGGGAAATCTTTTCCTGGCCCAGCTGGCGATCCCATTATCAGGAGAGGGTGCAGGAAAATAACACATCCTGCAGCGTAGAATGACATCAGCACTGACCCACAGCCCAAGCAAACCGCTGATGCTATTGAATAACAAGTGCCCACTGCTATTTCCTCCTCCTCCCAATGAATGGACCATTAAGGGGTCAAGGAGCCTTGCAGGGGTCAGGCTCCAAGGACATATCCTGGCGTCCTCCTGTTCAACCCTGTGTGCCCACTGAATTCCAGCTTCAGCAGTAGCTGGAGAAACCCTGAACATTGGAGCTCGCTCTTGTGATTGATGCAGTGCACTGGGGGAGTAGAGCAGCTCCATCTAGCAGACAGGGCACTGAGCTGAGGCTTGGGAGACTTGGAGGGGAAAAGACGCGTAGAAGGAACCCACCTGGATTGTTGGAGCATGGAAAGATCAGAGGCTGGGAATAGACCAACACCATGTAAGAGAGCAAGGAGTGATGCTCCACAGATAGGCAAGATAGTACCCCAGCTATACCATGTATGTTGTATGTGAGCTTGGGCACACTATGCTCCCTTTGGGGACCTCTTTCCCCTCTTTGCCCTGCATCAGGCTTATCTATTAAGATTTGCCATGGGTTTTCCCTTCCTCATGGCTTGTACTTGTTTCTGCTATACCATGCATCTTTGATCTGCACTGCATGGTACACTAATAACCAACACCCGTTCTCTGGGACCTTGATCGAAGAGGCTGGGACCTTCCAAAAAGTCAAGAGAGGGGAACAGATGTCTGAAGACTTTTTTCTCTCCACACTTACCAGCTGGTAGATAAATACAAAATCAGACCTGCCTTTGTCTAGTGCTCCTGTGACCTGCTCTTGATATTGCACGACTGCAGGGCTGTTCCCTGGCTAGTACCATGAGTGCCCACCACACTGCACCAGTAGCAACAAGGTCTCTGTCCCTGAGGCTTGGCTCTACAATGTGAAGCCCTAAAGTTATAGTCAGCTATCCCCTGTGAGTATTTCATCGACGGAGCTGTGATGTTTGCGGAAGACATTTCATACGGTGTGTGTGAAAACTGCACGTGGCGGTAGATCAAATGGGTTTGCATGTGGCCCCTGCACATCGTGGGGGCCAGGGGATTGTTGCAAACATTGCAGACAGACCCATGGGTAGCGGGCATTAGCTCTGCCATAGTCTTTTAGCATGTTAATTGTGCAGGTGACCCTTTTGGAACAAGTTCCCCAGCAAACTGCATGAGGCCTTTTCACAGACTCTGGGGCAGTTTCTCATGCCAGATACCCAGGCAAGGGAGCCTCAAGCACTGAGACCTTCTGTTCTGCATAGAGGAGAATATTGCTGAAAGGCAGTATTGAGTACCCAGCAAAAGGCAAGGAGTTAGGAAAGATGATGTAAGCATTTGCGCCCTTGAAAATCTTCAGGACCTCATCAGGACTCCTGTGGCATCCCTGACTGGTCACCGCTTCCTCTGCTGGCAGACTCACTATATCTAGAAACACCTCTAATGAAATGACCTGGCTCTGCACAGAGCCAAGCTGGCCAAGAGGGGTACACCCAGCCCACCTAACAATAGCTCTTCCTCTTGATTCAGTGCCGTCCCACATTTCCCACATGAGGCAGAAAGAAAAAAACCCACCCAGATTCTTGGGGGCATGGGCTAATCAGAGATTGGCAATAAATCAGCAACGTTTCCAAAAGGAACAAAAGTTGTGTAACAGAGCCATGGGAACGCTTTGCATACGGGCACCACTCCCTATCTGCACAGCAGCACAGGGCAGGTAGAGCCAGGCAAAACCAGCTGAAAAGTCTACCTGGAGACAGATTACAGGAAAGGCTCTGTCTGAGGATCTGCATGGCTGCTTGCACAGGCCATCCCCGTGGGCCCTGTTCTGTTGCAATCAAGTGTCCTGAGGGGTAAATAGTTTCTGCGGGTGAAAGAAGAAAAGCCAGATCCCACCGCTTCGGCCGCAGGCCACGACCTTCCTTTGAGAGCTGCAGCGGCCGTGGGCAGGGGAGTTTGTTGGCTGGGTTGCGCTTTGCTCTTCTTCTTTTAATCAGGCTCGGGGCACTTCCTGGCCTCGCAGTCTTGGGACAGTGGGCGCAGCCTTCTGCTTCCCATCTTGTCCAACAGCGAACGCAGCTCTCAAGTACCCGCCGGGAGCTCTGCCATCACAGGGGCACAGCCAGGCTGAGCAGAGTCACGGCAACTGCGGGATTGCACCCTAGAGCCATCCTGAATGGGATGGCGTTAGCTTAGCTCTTTGCCATGGGGATGGATGTGGGCTTTTCCTTAGGGCCAACTGATTTAGGAGCATAAGCCCTGTTTAAAGGTAACGAACCCTGTGCTTCTCAATTATTTCCTGCCAGAATTACAGAGGCGATTAAAAATACAGACACAGGGACACCTGGAGCTCTCTCAAGAGGGGCGTGGGGACCTTTACTGGGAACTGCGCAGCAGCTGGGATGTACTAGCTGTTATGTATGCCCAAGCTGGGCATGATGTGCAGGTAGCAAAACCATTCCAACTTCAACCCTGCTCCCTCCAGGATTAAAGTTGGAGCATTTTATGCTGCGTTTGTATCACTCCTGGCTCTCCCGCTAGAAGCAACTAGCATGTCACAGCTGCTGTGTGCTCCAGATCAGCTCCCCTTCTGAAACGGCTCCAAATGCATACCAAGTCCATACCTGATGTGACTAAAGATGCAGATAGATGCTAAGGTGAGTTAGGCACCTGTCTTCTATTGGGCTCCCAGAGCCCTTAGGTGTCAGGAACATATCAAAGTGTTCCTTAAGGTAGCTATGATGCAGCGGCAACTCACCTACCTAGGCTGCATTTTTTTTTGTTGAAATGCTGTGTCTGGGGCCACATCAGCTAAATCAGTTCCAAAGTCTGTCGATGGAGCAGAGCTCAATTGTTCCAGTCTGTGCGGTGCTACCACCGCTCCCAGACTCTTCAGCCCGGGGCTTCACATACTCCCAAATCCATGGCAGGCATCCTACGTGCAGCCCCCAAGCCCAAAGGCCTTGGGGTTCAGATGCCCTCTAGTCTCCCCTGCCTTGAAACAAAAGGCCAAAGGAGGAAGCTCTGGGGAAAGCCTGAGAGCACTTCTAGGTTGGCTGTGAGCTAACTTGCACAGTGCAGATCTCAAAGCAGGTTGCAAAGCCCATGCAAGGAGCTGGGGAAAGACTCAGGCAGCCAACTCATGCAGAGTTCCCTGCTGCTGCGGCTTCATTTATATGGGTTGTTGAGCCAGCTGGTGTAGAGCTAGCTTGGGAAGCCTGCCTGATCTGCCTTCAGGGCCAGCTCCCCTCAACCCTTGGCAATGCCCCATGGCTCAGATGCATTAGACCTAAGGGGCATCGCATTGCCTCTCCTGCTTGCTGCTCCGCTCCCAGCCCTCCAGCACGCTCCCCTTTGTTTTGACAGCGACGTGTTTATCTTTCTCACAGCCACAGAAAACCGGGACTGTGCGTCGAGGGGAAGGCCTGACTTGGCTTTCTGTGTCCTCCCCAGACCATAAATATTGTGTTTGTTCTGTTGCTCAGAACGATCGCCTGCACCGTCACCCCACGAAACCCTGGCACCTTATGAAACACATTCCAGCCCGTGCGGCTACGCTCGCTCGAACTGCTGCCGCCGAGATGGAGACGCAAATCAAGGGGGCCCTGAGAGGCAGCTGCCCCTGCTCACACTTTACCAGCCCGACTCTTGGCTGCTGTCAGTCAGCTTAGCTGCCCTGCGGCCAAGGCAGCGATGCCAATTTGTAGCATACTCCTTGCACTGGTGGTCCCTGCAGCAAGCCATTGCACTCTGGGCTACATGGCAGCCAATGTACAAGGCCATGCCAGCTGTGTTTGACCTGGCAGGGTGTGGACCGAGCTGAGAGACTGCCTGGTTCTCATTTTGAAGGGCAGGTTATTCAGCAAAAGATGTAAGAGGCAGCTTTTGCCCTTCCAGCCCCCGGGGCCGAGATAGCACCATGCATGAACACTTCTGCATAGGCAGGGTGTTGAGGGTTGCTTCTTTCTTGTTCTACTTGGGAGATTGTTTTTCTGCCTGGGAGAAATTTTACAATCTTTGAATTTGCCTTTGCCTGAAGAAGGGCACGTGCGCCTGAAAGCTTGCAAAGAAAAAAAAATTTAGTCGGTCGAAGAAAAGATCGCACCTCTACCCCTGGAGTTTTGTCTGCCCTTCTGCATAGCGCACTTCAGCACAGCAGCAGCTCTAGCATCAAGGCAGGATCTGCAGCTAACCTGCTGCACGCTCCCCTGCACACTTAACACGTTCTTTCTCTTTTTAAGGGGGTGGCCAGTGTCCAGCCCATCCTCTTCGCTGAGTCTGGGGGCTCCTCTGGCAGACAGTCTGCAGGCAAATCAACAGGAAGGGGCTCAGTTTGGATTCTTTCCTTCCCTTTCCTTTTCCTCGAAGGCAGAGCTGTGAGATGATGTACAGTGGCAAGGACAGGCAGGGGAAGAGGCAGGCCATGAATCATTGGGCACCCCAGCACTAAAGCACCAGCCTGCCCAGCTCTTCCACTGGGCACAGCTCAGCTCTGGTATAGAAGAGAGTTGGGAAGATGGGTTCGTTTTTCTGTGTCCCTGGCCAGCGCTTCTCAGCTCTTGAGTCTGGAAAGCAATCTGCTGCCTGTCCTCACTCCCACATCTGGCTCAGCTGTGGATGGCAGCTAACCCAGGCTGCCCCCACTGTTCTGGTTTCTAAGCACTTCCCTCACATGTGCCCATGGGGACCCATCTGGGTCTTATTCTGGGCTGTCCCTCTAGGTGACCCAATTCACAAAGCCGTGGCTATGGGGTGGGGAACGGTTCTAGGCTGAGCTGGGACAAAGTAGCCCCTCATGTTAATTAAAACAGTTGGATGGCCACTGTGGTGGCTCTTAAAGAGTTTTTTTTTTTGTTGGTAGTGTGTCACCGCCTGCTACAGGACTGTACAGGGACCCCTCCTCTATTTATTTCTCTGGGATTTAAGAGACATTTCTACAGCTCATTAAACCCATATAGAGCTCTTTACCTTTCATCCCTTTTACATCCCACAGCGTAATCCAGGAGAGATGATTGCAGGTGCCTCCACCCTCCCTGCTTCCTGCTGGCTGTGAATGCTACGTCCAGATGCTGCAGGGATGGATGTATGGATATGTAGGTGGATGGATGCAGGGAAGACGCCAAGTGCATAAACAGGGGATCTAGTTTCCCATGTGATTGTGGTATTCTTGTTCCTCTCCCAGCAGAACAAGAGATGCACAGAAGCTTAAGAAAATGAAAAATAAGAGGGCAGAGGGTAGCTTTTTAACCAGGCACTTCTGGATGTCCAGAAAACTGGGTCTGGACAACAGGAAAAGTTTCAGCCCATCCTTTCTCTGTCCAAACTGGTTTCTCCACCTCCACCTCCACCCCGGAGCCTGACACACTGTGTCATGTTTTTGGCAGCTGAAGCAGAACACAGAGCTGACTCAGTTGCCCAGAAAACTGCAGCTTTCACAGGAATATAAAAGGATTGTTTACGGTTTCAAGGAAATGCCAGAGCAGGAATGCAAGCGCCATCCCGGAGATAAGAGCCTGCGGGGAGATAAAGGCAGACCAGGCTCCTTATTCAGTGGAGCCCCAACTAGCACTCGCACATGGGGACCTTGTATTTGCAGAGCTGGGGCAGGGCTGGCTCCTGGGATGGGCCTTTGGAGACACTTTTGGTATTTATGCTCTGCGGTTGCGTGGAGAGGAGCAGAGCTGCTTGAGGCTGAGTGTGCGCACAGGCTGAGGGCTCAATGACACTGGTGTAAGCAGCTGTGAAGTGTCTGAAAGAAGCAAGACAAATAGTCAGTGAATATTAGAGCGTGGGTGAGCCAACGTGTGTTTCTTTCTCTGCCTCAGCCTACTTTTCCATCAGTACCATCCCGGCATCGCCACTGCCCCCTGGTATTAGAAACCAGACAACTCTCGTCTTTACTAAGAGGGTCGTAGCGCAGTGCGGCTCACATGGGCATGTTAATGTGAAAAGCCCAGCCTGGTGGGTGGTGAAAAGAAATACTTGGCTGGGAGCAGGGTAGGACCCAGGTGGCTTTCCTTTGCAGGAGGAGAAATCCAGTATGCTCATTTCCAGGATGGGGATCTCTTTGGACACAGATCTTGTGCCAGTGAACTGAGCGTGAGTGCTTTGAAGGGCTGAGCTGTGCATTGCTTCTCCTCCAGGTGTCCTTCGCCCCTGGATCTTCGGGGAGCAAAGTAATGGGAAGCATGGGTTTCTTAATGCCGTTTTAAGATGTGTGATGGAAAGCTTATGATAGAGGATGTGTGTGTATATATATGTGTGTGTGTGTGTGTGTGTATATATATATATATAACTCTCCCTATATATATAGAAATATATTTTAATAATAATAAATAAAAAATCTCAGACTCTGTGGGAGTTGCTGCCTACTTCAACGAAGAAAAGCCAGGTCAGCGCATGGGTCTCAGCTAGTCTGGCACCAGCCTGGAGCAGAGGCTCCGTGTGTTGGAGCACAGTGAATGACTCCGAGCGGTGCGCGGTTGACCACCACCTCTTCAACTCCCTGGTGACTCGTTCAACCTGGCCCTTGCACTTTTCAGAAAGAGCCTCCTTATGCCATGCTAGCTCAGCTCTGCAAGGGTTTCATAGTTTCATAGTTAGTAGGGCTGGAAGGGACCTGAGCAGATCACTGAGTCCGACCCCCTGCCATGGCAGGGAAGAGTACTGGGGTCAAACGACCCTGGCACGGTGTTCATCCAGCCTCCTTTTAAAGACCCCCAGGGTAGGAGCCAGCTTGACCTGGGAAATGCATGAAGCCAGTGGTCCCTCTGCTTCCCTCCTTCTGCGGAGCAGCTGGTGCTTGATCTCAGGGGGTCAAGAGACTTATCCAGGGTTTTGCCATGAATTGACAGCCTGGGGGTGTTTAAACAGGCATTGCCATTGCTCAGACCCTGCCTCCGGTGCCAGATGATTTCAGGGGTTCCTCAGTGGCCTGCTTGCTGGGAGACCTAGGCTTTGCGCGTGCTGCTGCCCAGGCTTTCCCTCCTCCCAGTTCCTTTGAGAAGTGGTGATGTTTATGTAGCTCGGGGGGTGCTTGCAGGCTGCACGCACCAGTATTTGGGAACTGTTTGGAGTTCCCTGAATGGAAAGCGTTTGGACTGGGGATGAAGAATCTTGTTCTCACCGTCATTGATGTTTTCATTACTAACCTCCCTGTCCTGTGTCATTTAGTTCTTATTCCCGAAGACAGGAACACGTTTTCGCCTGGGGGGCTGCCAGGTTTGATCTTTGTGGCTTGAGCGCCCTGTGCTGTGTGGACTGGGTCAGGCCAGAAGACACCAGTCGCTCATTTAGTCTGACCTCCGGTGAAACACCAGCCCTTGCATGTCACCCATTTCACCTCGTATCTGCCATTTCCCTCTGCAGTTGGTTTGAATGTTTAATCACCCCCAGTATTAAAAAGCTGTGCCCTCTTTCTCGTTTCTAATTTGCCTCCTGTAATGGAATCGGGGCTCGCTGGACAAAACTTAGTTTCCAGAAAGTTTGGCTGACTGGAAATGAATTATAGTTCTGTCCTTTAATTCTTGACTAACCTGACCCTGTGTTGGCTTCATCATTGTTTTGCCCAGGACTGATGTCAGCAGGCCACCCTCTAACTATGAGAGTTATCCCACTTGTTACACCATTAGCAGACTCCCAGATTTCTGGATGTCGCCAGTACTCCAGGATTTATTAAAAAGTCAGCAAGCTTGGTGAACTCAACCAGTTCACCAAGGACCGGCAGGCAGAAGTTCCCCGGGCTGGCTGATTTGCAAATGTTTATTCTTAGTTGATAATGACATTTTCCTTGGTTACTAATGGACTGGAAAGTACTTCAGCATCCTCAGGTGATACAGGTACAACTCTCTGCTTCCTTTCACATACAGAACAGAAATATTTATTGAGGTCCTTGGCTTTTTCCACATCATTAACAAGTTTACAGTCTCTGTACAGTATTATTGAAAAAGTGCCTGGTTAAATCAGTATCATTGTGCTTAAGTCCCTTTTCATAAGAGCTGCTTTTCTATATTGGTTTAGCAGGATTGTGGGTGGGGGACACTGCACTTCTGACCTCTGAGGAACCTTTTTGTAGCTCAAGGAATATTCTCCCCTAATCTAAGCCATTTGACAATGGGAAATTTAATTTAAACATGGAAACAATGACTTTTGGAAGCCCGAGTTCAGCAAACTGTTATAGCTCTCACGTGGAAGTTGTCCTTTGCCCTGGGATGACCTTGCCGATCAAAATGGGGACCTTGCAGCAGCTCAGAAATAGCTGAACCTGCAACTCAACATTGTTGAGATCTTTTCGGCTGGAATAACGCAGTGCTTGTCAGCCCAGCCAAAATTCACAGCCCTGCGCAGGCTACTTCGGACCAGCTACAGCCGGGTGAAAGTACGCTGTAGCAATTAAACGCACTGATCTTGATTTTCAGGCGAAATAATAGCATTTGTAAATTTTCACCTGGATCTACCCAGGATGCTGAGCTTTACCCCAGCTGCCTCAGCTTCCGGAACGAGTAGTGGCCGTTGTTCAACGCAGAAGCTCCTCTTGTCACGTGCAACACTTCTGCAAGGATGGAGCTCGCTTGAAGTCCTGCACGCCCTGTCCCAGCGTGCGTTGGGCTCACAAGGGATGTCAGAGCAGTTTGCTCGTGGCTGTCGCTGCTTCTGTTGTTGCAGGGGCATGGACATCATAGGCCGTTAGCCAGGGAGTAGCCAGCATGGAAGGTCACCGGGGACTCCAACTCCAGCATCCTTTGAGAGCTGCACTGGGGTTTGGTTCCTGTGAACCTGGCAGACTCCCTCTCCTCCTGCCGAGCTTCCAGCACCTCCTCTTCTCGCCCCCCTTTCCTTACACAAGTGCTTCCTGAGATTTTTTTGCATTCCCCTTTATGGCTCCCTATGGTGGCTGATGCCGTCATGCCTGAGGAGGCTGCTTTGTGGGAGAGCTGTCCTCTCCCCCGGAGGGGAGCAATTATAGTCCCTCACGTGAGAGCAGCTCTCTGTGGACAGTGACTGGCAAGGAGGGAAAGTTCCTGTTCACTCATGTGTTATTATCAGCAGCACTTCCACCAATACGACTCGGGCGACTAATTAAAGGAGAGTTTGCCCGAGACAGGAAGAAAATAAACCGAGGAGAGCATAAACTTCCCCTGGTCTGTAAACAGAGGCAGAGACACTGATGGGGCTGGAGGGATGCCCCACATGGGGACTTATTCTTCTTGGCTTCCTCTGGATGACGCAGTAGGAATGTCGTTCCCTCTGCAGCTAAGTATTTGCCATCTCTCAGGGCATCATCCTTCCACTCCAGAGAGCACATCCCCAGCTCTGAGCGCTGGCAAGACCCAAGCGGCAGAAATCAGAGGTTTAGACGACCAAGAGCTCCATTCCCATGTTTCTCCCTTGCCTCGTGTGTTTTCTTCTCCTGGGGTTCGGTTTGGACCCATCTGGTTCCACCATTTGCCATAGACCTACTTTTAGTACGTGTGTGCGGGCTGGCAGAGGCTCAGAGGGTGGGGCCCGGGTCTCGCTTGCCTTTTCAGACTAGAGATGAGAATTTGAACCGAATCTGACAGCCCCGCATCTTGCAGGCTGGGGAGGTTCAGGCTTGGGTCTGGATTTGAGTTCTGCCCCATGGGTCTACCTCCATTCAAAGTGAACAGGGCTGCTCTGCCAGCTGCTAGATCACTACTTCTGGGTGGTGCAGTGTTGTCAGCCCATGTCCTCTTCAGGTCATGGTGGGACCCCCGTGTTGGACCAACCCCTCCTGACGCCCACCTGACAAAGCACTTCCACTCCATGCCGTGTTTACATTCCTCGCCGATCACTGGCTGAGATAATAACAGCCAACATCCAGTTTGCCCGCCCAGGAGCTGTTCTTACAGATAAAAGATGCCCCTGGTAAACAACCCCATCCTGCTCTTGGGAAGCACCCACCCACCCTGCCCGCAGCCCAGCTGCCAAGGGGATGAGGAAGGAAAATGGCCTTGCTGGAGGCCAACAAGTCCTTTTCTTCTGAGCCGTGGGGTCAAACCTATTGCTAGCCAGCCCATGGGCTATGCCAGCTCAGATGACTTGTGCTGGTCTGGTTTAGAGCCCAGGGTTGGTGGAAATGCAGCCTACTGGTCAAATGCAAGCCAGGAAGCTCTCTAAAGCATGCCCCTCACTTTGGCCTGGGTGTTTGGCTGTGAGATGCTACAGATCCCAGCATGCCAGGCTCTGTCTCAGTAAGGGAGACTTGGGCCACGTTTCCATATAGAAAGGTATGTTGATGAGAGGTATGTGGGTCTGGGCACCACTGCTGGGCCCTCGGAGGTAATCCTGTGCAGCAGGGATAGGGTTGTCGGCTCTTTTAGATTCGCTTGAACAGCCCTGCAAGCCTTTGCTCATGGAAAAGTAGGGGGGATGGTTTGTGCTGAGGGCCCTGCAGGAGGTATGCCCTGCACCCATCAGACTGTGCTAGAGGCACGCTGAGTCTCGGGAAGTTTCCACAAGCTGGTGTTGCACAGCTTGCCATTCACTGCTAGCTACAAACCACATCTTGTAGCATCTGTTTGATCAAAACCACATGAAAGCACAGCTCTTGTTTAGCTGCCTGGAGCAGACCGCAATCGCGTGCATATGCGCAAGGCTTATGCAGAACGCTGCTTGTGGTTGAATGCAGGGTTCGCCATCCTGTGATGCTGCATGTCTTGGAGCCTGAACACAGCCCCACTGCTGGGCTATTTTGAGGGTGTCTGAGCGAGAGGCATTTCTGGTGCAACCTGCTTTGCTGTTCTGGGCCGTAGGGAAAGGAGAGGAGAAGACAGCTCTGGGTATGCAAAGCAAACCAATGCCCCTGGTTTGAGTGCCGGACCGTGTGGACAGGTGGAATACAATGATTTCCCATTTTAGGTGGTCACAGGGGATCTGTTTGCTCCTCCAGATGCATGGCTCATGTTAGCTCCAAGGCCCCTGTCCTTTCTAGGCCCAAACTCTGTCCCTTGCTATGTTGCCTAAGCAGGACCTTGAATTCTTTGGGATATGCAGCGCGAGCTCTTTGCTAGATTTCCAAACCTCCTGGTTTCTTCCAGGTTGGCCTGAAACAGCTGAGCCACACATTTCTCCTGAAGCCCTTGCCCACAGTTCAGGCCACATGGAGGAAGCCAGTGGACACGGCGGCAATTCAAAATGAGTAACTGAACCTCTTGTAACCTGGGACGGATTTGATCTGATGGGCAAGCCTGGCAGGCTCTGAGGTACGTGGGGAAGGAGGGTGGCTGAGGCGGGTGGATGCAGTCACTCCTGTTGCAACTCTCTGCTGTTGTTCCCAGCAAGCCGATCGCTGTGACCACAGAAATGCTCAGTACAGGGAAATGCTTGCATTATGCTTCTGGGTTTTGAACCTTCCTCCTGCTGGCGCTGGTGTGACTTTTGCACTTTTGCTGTGTTGTGTAACAGTTCCATGTTTGTGTGTTGAGAAAAAAAGGTAAGTTGTACAGTGTCTTCCTAAGAAGAATAAAAGCAAGGCAGCACATTCCCAGGGCTTGTCTTCAATCATCATGAGAGCAGAGTTTATCTGCCCCTGCTATACTAGGGCAGTGTTTACCCATAAATTCACTGGAGCCAGGGTTTTATCTTACACTGGCTTTGCAGGGGTTTCCTTTTGGGGAGTTTCTCTGAGATTTAATGCCGTGGGGGAGGGAGAGTCTTGTAAGGGCAGTGGGCAAGGGATGGGACAGGAGAAACCTTCAGTATTAGAAGAGATGTTCTCCGGGTAAATGTCTCCTTGCTTTCTGCTGATATGCGCTGTCTGAGGGGTGCATTCAGCAGCCCTGCATGAAACAGAGTAGCTGGGGGTTTGGGCTGGCTGGGTGACTGCGGAGCAGAGGTGCAAGTGGTGTTTGTGTCTTATTGCAAAAATCAGAACTTGGAACAGACTTCCTCATTAGCTCTCCTTGTCCAGTCCTTTGCCCCTTCTCTGCTAGGACAGCTTTGCTCCCTGCAACGACTTCCCACTTGCTTGGATAGTCTTGCCCAATATGGCCCACTTCTCATATTTATGCACCGCCCCACTCAAGGTATGTTGTAGTCAAAAACTGCTTGGAGAGGCTTGTTGCATAAATATAAGTGCTGAGCTCTGAGCCTGATGTGAAAAATGTACTGATGATAATAAGACGCTGTGACGTGCCAAGAACATTAAGAGAGCAGAATACGCTTGAGCCTCTCTGCCCTGGTCTGGAGTCAACTGTGCTGTGTTGTGTCTAAATGCTCCCAGGGCCAAGAAATGAGAGGATTGTGAACCTTCAAATCTTGTTGTCACTCCTGAGATGCCGGTTTCTCAGGAAGCCAGAAGCACACGTACAGGCTCACTCTCCACTCACATGCTTCCAAATACACAGGCACACAATAAATACATACATTTGCACTTCCAAGATGCACACATTTGCACAGACACCACCAGGGAAGGAAAGATGAAAAAGTCGAAGTAAAAAAAGTGAGGAAAACTTCAACTAAAGGAAAGCTCTGACCTATTTGAGAGTGTTCATTAAAACCCTCTCCCATTTCTCAGGCCTTTCGATGCCGGTGTCAAGCTCAGGTATGATTAGTATTTATCCTGCAGGGACATGTAGCAGCCTCAGCCATGGGGTGGGATTCCATTGTGCCCGGTGCTGTACACGCATAGGAAAAAAAGACAGTCTCCAAAGGAAAATAAATGAAGCAGACCTGGGTCAGGCGCAGTGATAGGTGTGGGACAGTTTCTACCCAAGAACTGAGTGGGTCTCCTCAGCTGCTGCCTGATGTGGTTGGAGGAAATCCCATGATATTCTCCGCACAGCTCCCCTGCTGCTGCCTGTGTCTCTGGACATGATGGGTGGTGGTGCCCTGCTCCGCTTGCCTGTAGGGGCCTGGGATTGCACTACGGCCCCGCAGAGGAGCAGCTGCCCAGCATTTGTGCTGCTGACAGCCAGATGTAGCCAAAAATTGTCTCCAGGGGCTGGAGAAGCCAGGTTCTCTCTGGAGCATAGAGCCTGGCTCCCTGCAGACACATGCAGCAGCCTATTCCTAATGCAGGGCCAAGGCCTCCTGTTACACCTGGCTCCTTTCATCCTCGCTGCTCTTTGCAGCTTGCTTGTCCTGTGGGAGAAAGGACAGCTCTGAGCTGCTGAGCTAAGGGGTCCAAGCTGTGGAGGGTCCGATGGATCGCAGCAAGGCTCTTCTACGGGAGAACGTCCCGCTGCTTCTGCCTCTCGCGCCATCTCCTAGTACCTAAAAGCTGCTGTAGGGCTAGGGTTAGGGTAGTAGTTGGCAAGGGCTCCCCACAGCAGTGTAGGCTGAATGTTTAGGTGTTCTGCGGGCTGGGCCGTGTCTGCTCAGTGGTGAACTTTACCCAAAGGACAGGTTATCCCTGGAAGCAGAGACACTTCCCGGATGGGTACTAGGTTGAGACACATCCTCGTCACTGCTCCTTCTTCCTACAAGGCAAACACTGACCACTCATCAACTCCCCATTTGTTACCATTCTTGAGAAATATTTGAGGGTGGGGTGGGGGGGTGGGAATGTACGGATTTAAAATAGCTGCAGTGACATGAGAGGGCAATGGTCCAGCGTCCAGGGAGCGCGACAGACTGCAGGCCCGGGGGGAAGTGTCAGCAGAGCTCTTTCTTCGTCTTCCAAACAATTCCACAGCCATGAAGCAAACAGTCCCATCCTCCCCGCTTCCTCGCATGGGGGGGCCTAATGTAAACAGCCGCAAACCTCCTCGGATCCCGGGGCAGTCGCTTCCCTGGTTCCAGGATGTCGTGTGACAACCGGGGCTGTGCCAGCCCAAGCCGTGTCCCTGACCCACTTCTGCCCGGGGCTGGGCGTTCTGCACAGGAATGGCATAAACAGCCGGGCTCGAGCGCCTGCCTGATGGGAATCATGCTGCATGCCCCGGGATCCTAATGGCACCGGTTCTGCATCTCACCGGTGACCATAGACTTGCTGCCGACTTACAGCCGTGGGAGACAGTGGAGGATGTGGTTCCATGCAGTGAGACTGGGGATGAATTTAGGCCCATGAACGTTCATGCCAGACTTGTAGGAGGGCCGGGGATATAAAGCAGGGTTTTAAACCAAGGGATTTAGTGTGAGAGAAGCTTTGAGACTGGGGCTGCGAGGGTGGTTAGTGGAGGCTGGGAAGGAGAAGCAGTAACCAAGGAAGAGCTGTGATAGCACAGGGTGATGGGGTCTTGTGTGTGCTGCACTGGGGCCAAAAGGGGAAGGGCAAATCCCCCCACCCACCTCCGTGACTGCAGGTGACCCTGTATTGGGCAGATGCTCAGGTGGGTCTGCAAGAATGTCCAGCAGCCACAGAAAGCTTTCCACTGATCACTAAGCAAATGTAACCACCACCTGGGATAAAGCTTTACCTAAACTCTTCCCTGTTCTCTTTAGATATGCACATTTGCATTCATCCTCTTTTTTCAAATGTATTTGGTGGGGGAAAAAAAGATGTTTCCCCCTGTGCAGCAAGTAGGAGGATGCTATTGCCTGCTCATACTGCGCTTCCTGTGGTTAGAGGTATGTCAGGGCAGGAGGAGAAATATCTGGCTTCAGTTTGCTTTGAGAGGTAAGCACACTTCAAGTTAGCCATGTATGTAAAGGCTTTGCCGAGTCAGGGCCCTGGTAGTGTGCTGCTGTGATGGTTCAGATACACTGCCTGTAAAGGGATGAGGACTAGACTGGTGGCCACCATATACTGTGAGTACAGCTGTTGCACTGGGATGTCAGTCCAAGAACATGCCTTATCTGGCTTAAAAAGTCACGTTACAGTTGTCACTGAAGAGGCAGCCTGTCTTCTAAAGGAGTAGAGATGCTCTTTAAAAAAATTGCCTTTTTTAACAAAAGCGGAGTTTTTTGAGAAAACTTATTTGTGTTATTGGCACGTGCCATGTTTCACAGACTGCTCCAGTGTTGTTTCTTCCTGAGTTTATGGCTGAAATGATTTCAGCGTGGTTATCACTTTTTTTGTCTGTTTGCCAATCCCTGCATTTTCCTTGGACAGGGCAGGTTTGTGGCAACCTTTTAAAAGTGGCACAGGTGAAAATTGCAGTCCAATCTTTGCAGATAATTTCAGAGAAAATGCTTGTGTTTCAAATCCTGGGAAATGCAAACTTCCTTAAAACCACATACACTTGTTCTCCTGTTTCTATCTAGCTTATTGAATAATAATTTTTAGCTCTTACGCCACCTGCTCCAAAAGCCACTAAGATTCATGGAAAGACTTCCACTCATTTCTGTGGGCTGTGGATTAAGCTTTTACAGAGGTATTCAGACTGAGACTTTGCCTTAAGGATCTGGTTTCCCAGTACCATAAGACTTTAACGGAAGTGATGTTGTTCAAATCCTGCAAGTGGCTTTGAAAGTCTCACCATATCAGTATATCTGAATATCATAATGACAGATGTAGATATTTATTTTGCAACTGTGATCTGGCTCGCAGCCAGTCAGAGAGGAATGTATATATCGACTGTCTGAAAATAAATGCATTCTTAATATATTTAAAAAAAATACTAAGGAGTCAAGGGAATCAATGAAATAGATACAATCTCCCCTTGTTGTTAGGCTGGGCATTTTGTACAGCAGCTGGGTGAGGTGGTTCTTCAAAAGGGGGAAATAATAAACCTGCAAATACGGCAGGGACTTTGTGGGCATTAGGACCGAAATAGCCACTCCTAGGCTGTGCTCCTGGGAGAGACATCCCATCCAAAGCGGGGCCTAGACTCCCCAGCACACAAATCATGCTGTGCCCAGAGACGTCCTTCCTCTGCACCACAGCTCCACTCATTAAAGCCATATGTGCAGTGGCATATGGGTTTTCCAAGCCCCCAAATGTAAATCAGCGTGGGAAAACCTAGTAAATGCAGAAGATGCTAGCCTCCACTCTGCCTGACCCAGCAGCTCCCAGCCGGTGCGCCACGCTGGTACCCACAGTGCACCGCATCTATTCCACCGCTGTCAATGAATGTGCTTCCCGGGATCTTCTTTTGCAAAACAGGAAATAGATGTGAAATAAGTAGGGTGTCTGGGAGCGTCCCCATGAAGAAAGCTGGGACCAGCCCTGACACTGGTATACAGCGGAGAGAGGAATTCAGTATTACCTAGTGGCTAGGGCTATTGACCCGCTGTGGGCATTTATGGACATCGCAGGCCCTCTCTGAGCCTCAGTTTCCCTGCTTTGACCTCCCTTAGTAAAGTGCTTTGGGGTCTCTGCACCAAAGGAGCTACAGAAGCACCTGAAGGCAGTGTTATATATAGGGACCTAGAGTTCCCTCACATGCCAGAGACACTCAGTGTACTGGGAACTTCCCCCAAAGCATACAGGTTTAATTCAATTACATGATTGCCAGTTTAATTCAATGATTAAAATTATTCCATCCTGGACAATGGGCTCCTGCTGCCTCCTTTCATGTAAACCATTTACTACCCTGATACTCTAATCCTGCCTCTGCTACTGACACTCTGTATAAGCAAGTCACCTCTCCTCCTCCCTTGGAGAAGGAGATGAAACCTCAGTAGCTTACCCCCCGCCCCAGTTTGTTAAAAGCTGCCTTGCTGCAGGCTACTTTCCACTTACCACAGGGTAAGTGTGTGCACATGGGCAGTTACTATGGAGCAGCTGGCACAGCATAAACCTCCACTCCCTATAATCCCCTCCAGCCAGTTGTTCCTCTGTTCATACCCTTGGGCTGAGACTCAGGGAAACATCCTTTTTTGGTAAAGTGCTGAAGGCCCATTGAAGTCTTGTGAAACGCTTGGTTCATCCCTTTGAACGTGGAATAAAGAGGAGCGTAAAGTTAAGCGCATGCCTAAACTCTGTGCTGAACAGGATGGTTGCGGGATCAGGACCAAGTGCTCATTAAATGGGAAAGTTTCCACTCACAAGTTTTTTTTCCTAGGAGAACTGGGCTCTCAATGCAACTATTTTTGGTGGGGTTGGAGGGTTGCGTTGTGTGGAGAGGTTGGACTTTTTGTCAAAATGAAAAAACAACCAACTCATTTTGCTTGAAAAATGTTTTGCTGGTATTTGCACTCAGGAATTGCCCTGTGGAAAAAAATCCACTAGTACATATGATCAGGTGGATGTCTATATGACCAGATTGTGAAGGACCAGATGTATGTATGTAAGACCAAGACAGTCGCTGAAATAGGCCCTGCAAAAGAACTAGCTGTTGTTGTTTCTTTATCGTATGGCCCAGTCATTCTAAGTCACTGAAATAAGAAATCCCAAAGTAAAATCTGTGGGATTAAACTTGACTTTGTCCTTTTATACAGGGATGAATCTGGAGGAAGGGGAGCTACTGTTGTACGTTGAAGGCGGCTGAGAAGCCTTCTTGGTAATGATAATCAAATGAAGTTTTATCGGTCTGGGATTTTCAAAGCACTCAATCCGCTACTGAAAGTCACTCACTCCCAACCGTAACCAAGGGCTAGGATCCATGGCCATAACCCCTTTAAAATCCCAACCCGAACCAAAGGCAAGAAAAGCCCTTTTTAAAAAAAATCTGTTTTGCCTGCTATTTCCCTCTCTCCTTATTTCGGACACAAAGGAGCCTGCACTCGGAGCTGAGCGTCCCCATGTCTTCTCGGGACAGGCAGTATCCTGTGGGTTAAAGCCACATCACAGCATGTTTATGTGCTGAGAAGGAAACATGCTGACAGATAGTCCCAAACAACTTCAAAGCAAGATTCGGGATGCCGATATGGAAACTATTCCTGAAGTCTCAGCCCAAGAGTCCAGACTAATTATCACTGGAAACATTAAAGTAAGAGCTCAACCGATGGCCCATAGCCATGCCTTTTGACTGGCTGAGGGCCCATCTGTATCAAACCACATGGTGCTGCATCTCCCTCACCCTCCCTGTTACTTTTGACAGGGCCAAGGGGATTTCGGGTGAATTTGTAAAACAATGTTCCTTAAATGGCTTGAGCCAGAGAACGTGAGGTTCCAGCCTGGAGTGGGTTTTGACAGCTGCAGGGCTGATCCTGCAGACTTTACTGTGGCAAAGCAGCAGCCACCTCCTTATTGAATAGTTAATAGGAAAGAGCAAACAAATGGGGATGAGAACTTTCCTGAGCCTTCACCCCAAACTCCAACCTGCTTGAAATTCAAAGGGAGTTTCTTAATCTTGGCCCTTTTTGCATGCAGAAGCACTTGGTGCCTCTTCTGCTGGGGGAAAGCCAGGACACCCTGGGCACGTCCAGATGAGCGTGCACATGCCTCTTGCCCTGCCTCAAACCCCTTTGAGGCAGGGCAAGAGGCACGTGCAGGAATGCAAAAATGTTCCCCCCACTGCAAACTTGCAGCGCGGGGAGAAAATTAGACCCCTGGGTCTAAAAAAACCGCTCTGCAGTAGAGCAGAGCAAGGCATGGTACAAGACTGTATCCAGAGCCAGCAGGGAGTCAGTCCTCCAAAAGAGACGTTCTGGTTTCCCCCAGATTGTCTCTTTGGTGCTCCGGCTGCCCCTGGCGCTGTCCAAGGTAAGTTTGGGGGGAGGTAGGAGGATGGGGGGGCGGTTTGGGGAGTGGCTGGGGCGATGTCCCCGGGGCTGTGGGGGGTGAGGACCTGGCCCAGATCCCTGCGGCTCGCTAGCCCGGCTTTGCACCAGAGCGGGTCGTATGGCTCCAGGAGGCACGCACAGGAGCTGCACCTCCCGGAGCTGTGAGACCCGCTCTGGTGCAAAGCCGGACTAGAGACCCACACGGGGCCGGGCCGGGTCCTCACCCCCCTCCAGGCACAGCAGGGCAGAGGCAGGAGCCGGCCCTGGGGCCCATCTGCCGCCCAGCCTGGCCGGGCCCGGCCCATGGTCTGCTCATGCCACCCAGCCACGCCAGGCAGCACAAGCAGCCCCAGAGCTGGCAGGACCCAATTCGGCTCCACGCCGTTTCCACACGCCGGGCCAGGTCCTGCCACTATAGGAAGGGCCTGGCTGGGTGTCAGATCAGCCCCAAGGGTGGCAGGACCCAACTGGGCCCCGCACACGGTCCCCACATGATGCGCTGGGTCCTGCCACCATGAGGTTGCCCTGGCTGGGTGGCAGGAGGAGCCCCAGGGCCGCAGGATTCAGCTGGGCTTGGTGCACGGTCCCTGTGCTGCTGTTGTGAAAGGTAGGTTACAGCCCTGGGTGGGGGGCTGGGGCCCTCCATGGTGGAGCTGGGACCCTGGCTGGGGCCCTGTGGGGGTAGGGGCTGTGGCCCTCCAGGGGCGAGCTGGGGCCCTGGGTGGGTGGGGGACCCACCCCTCCTGAGCAGCCCCCCCACAA
>NW_017729020.1:7398975-7400659 GCF_001723915.1 Gavialis gangeticus
CTCCCGGCCCAGCCTGCGCCTGCCCTGCGCCCAGGGCCCCGGTCCCGACGGGCAGGCGGGCGGCAGCAGTGCCAGCAGCAGCCGCTCCAACAGCGGTGCCGACGGGGCAGGCCTGGCCTGCAGCAATGGGCACGGCAACGGCTTGACCCCACGACCGCTCACCGAGACACCGCTGCAGGGCACCTGCACGACGCTCTGCCCGGCCCTGCAACAGTAAGTAACTGGGGGGTGGGGGCACGGCTCCTGCCACGTTGGGCCCGCAGCACCACAGCTACTCTGCGCTGGGGAGCCCTCAGCGCCTGCAGCCAGAGCCCCTCTGGTGTTGGGAAGGGGATCGGGGCACAGGCAGGTGTCTGGCGGGCTTCCTGAAGGCACCACACGGTGCCTGGAGAGCCTGGCGCTGCTCCCACGGGCTGCCCCTGCTCGCCGTGCCTGTGGTCTGCGCGGCGGCGGGGTGGGTTCCCGCAGACCTCGCTGCCCGATCTCCGACTGCAGGGCTGCTTCTGGGGTTACTCCGCTCGGCAGCCGTGGCTCCGTCTTTGGAGCTCTTGCTTTCGTTCTGGTGCCACCTATTGGAGCCGTGCCTCGGGCTGGGCTGGCGAGGTGTGCCCCCCCCAGCTCTGTCTCCCAGCTCCAGGAGCTGATTTCCGTGTAGAGACTGCATGTGCAGCCCAGGGGCTTTTGCACCTTCTGAATCCTACTTGACCTGACCGATATCAACAGGCTGAAGGAAGTGATGGCAGCGACCCGTTTATCCCGATTATTGCTCAGGAAATGATCCCGGTGATTGATTGAGTGCCTTTTTCCAGGTTTACCAACAAAGAAGCCACAGAAGGTCCTGGAGCCTGACTACAAGGGAAGGAAAATGAAGAATGTGAGTGGATATATTTTTTTAGTCACTTGGCAACATTCATATTCCCACTGCTGCAGGCCCCAGATGTTCAAAAAATGCTGAGAGCCAGATCACAGCACCCAGAATTGGGGCCAGGGTTTTCCAAAGAGCCCGGTTTTCTAAACCTTTCGGCTCCCATCCGGCCGCCCGATGTGCTAAGCTTTTCTGAGCTCTGGTCCCTTCCTTAGATGTAGTGTGTGGAATTTGGCATTTCCAAAAATAATTTATACCAAGGATTTCTGTTATAAATTGTTTATCTTTAGTGAGGCATCATTTGTATACAGGGTCACTGCTTTTTGTTAGTACATATATTCATGCCTGGTCCATAAAAAAAATCACGGGGAAAAATAGGGCCAAGTGCTTTGAGATCCTTTGGGATGGAGAAGACTGAAGAAGTGATGGTTACTGCAAACCGGTGTGCATAAAATGAAGACCAGTGGAGGGTGAATTATTTGCAGTTCACTTTGGGGTTTCAGATAGTGGCAAGCAGATGCTTCTTCATACCTCCTGGGACTGTGAACCAGGCTTTGGAATAAATCTTCTCAGGAGATCCCTGGGCTTTCTGCTCTATTCCAGGGGTAAGCTGGGGAAAACACCAATTCCAAATACTTGGACACCTGGAAAGATAGGTTAGGCCAAAGTCAGCATTAATAGCTGAAGGAAGAGAGGGTATTCCTTTTTTTTTTTTTTTCCCCCCTCCCATCTGCATTGATTCCCTTAGTTTGAATGTGAACTTCTTGAAATCTCTGTCTGCAAATTGACCTGGAGTAGACGCTTTCCTTAAGCGTTGCA
>NW_017729020.1:7405659-7417649 GCF_001723915.1 Gavialis gangeticus
TTGTCTGCAAATTGACCTGGAGTAGACGCTTTCCTTAAGCGTTGCAGTCACTTGGCTGCTTCGGTTTGTTTGCACTGCCCCTCGCCCTCCTGGCCTGGGCCTGGATTGGGAGCAGAGGTTCAGAAACTTCACCAGAATCTCAGTTTCTCAAGCTCATCTGAATTGGGAAGTACCGAGGCCCTCTCAGGAAGAGGCTGATCCCATGAGCTCGCCCTAGAAAAATGAAACCTCTGCCCTGAGGTGTTACCCTGTTGGGGTTTGGGTGCCCATCGCATTGCAACATCAGCTACAAACTGCCGTCTCTCATTGGAGGGGTCCTGCTCTCCGTCTGCCCGTGGGGGGCACGGTCCCTGATCCAGCAGAGCACTTGGGCACGGTCTTAACTCCAAGCCTGTGAGTAGTCCTGTTGATTTGCTGTATTACACAGCCTGTTATTAAGAAGCTTGAGGTAAGTTGCTCCCACAGGGTGCTTTTTTTTTTTTTCTTTTTGCCTCCAATGGGATTAAACACAGGTTTCAAATTACCCCAAATACATGTTTAACCACGTTTTTGTGATGGGGACCCAAGACGCTGACATTTTTTTATAGCGATTGTGATTCTAGATGACTCTTGTGCCTCTCGCATTGACAGTCTGTTCTTCTCCATTGTTTCAGGAACGTGGCCAAGCTTTCCACGGAGGACTACTGCTCTTGGTCCATGTAGCAACTCTGTCCACCTGAAAAGAGAAACGAGACCTATAGGCAGATATTCATTGTACTTTTGGTGTTGACTTGGGTATTTTGAAAGGCAGATACCTTAATTTCTTGGCAGTTTCCCCAGGGTTAGACATTACGCAGAGGAAACTGTACCTTAGAGAGATGTATTGCATGCAGGTGGCATCTTTCCAGTGCACCTGACAGATGCATAAGAAAGAGATGGTGCTTTGCTGCAACTAGGGCTCTTTTTTTTTTCAGCCCGATTGCTTGGAATTACACCAGAGCCCAAGAGGGCTGAGCCCAGGCGGTTTAGTCATACTCTGGCGATGGAGGTTTGGATCCAATTCTGGAAACAGCCCCAAAACTTCTCATGATGTGAAGCTGGACTTGGTATCAGAGAGACCTCCCTCTCCAAGGCTGGGAGATGAATGCCAGTACTTCTCAGGACACTGGTCTGATCAAGAACTGACCAAAATCGATGTGAACAGCATGCGTGCTCTCCAAAGAGCCTGCAAGGGAAGGTCTGAAAGTGTCTCCTGTATGGATTGCAAGAGAAATTACTACCTCAGAAGTGGGACATCAGTATGCAGCTGGAGCCTGGATGTGGGGGCCAGAGGTTTCTGCTCTCTGGGATGGAGTCTTAACCTCCGTGGCACCGTTGGTGCTGGGTTTGCAGGACAAGCTGATTCTGTACACCTGCGCAAAGTGCCTGTAAAATGCTACCAAAACCGACTGCACAGGTGTAAATGGTTACACAAAGTGCCAGGCAGGGCCCAGGCTGCTGAGCTACTATTTCCATAGCATGCATTTGCTGCCCTTAAAGCATCAGGGTTTTTACACAGGACTTGGGAGACTCTGGGATTATCTCCTGGGTGGTGATGATGAGGGGGAGTGCACTGAATACAGCTGGACCTGTTGCTGGAGCCCAAGCTGAAGGGATAAAAGGCCTCAAATAAGCAAGGGACCTTTCTGTGATCTTTACTCTAATTTCATTGCCTAAATCACTGCCTGCGTAGGCAGCAAGAATAGCTGGCATTGAGGAATATCCATTCCACCTGAAAAAAAGCCCGTTATAAAACGGCATCTGTGTCATGTTTTGCACACTCGGGGCCGGATTGTGCCAGGGGCTCAGCATCTTGTACCAGAGGGCACCTGTTGCTGCTCTTTTCTTCTGAGCTGAGGCAGGCAGATGCTCCAAGCTAGGTTTCAAAGGGGTTTAGGTTCCTGGTGGGGTTTGCCAACCTGCTGAGGCACTAATGGAGATGGGCAACTTGGTGTTTTAGAAGCTCCCCCCAGGCACTTGCCTGCATCTCTGCACTCAACCACCTGTAAAAATACGGCCCTAAGGAATGGATCTACAGAGGCTCTGAGCACCTGTCACTCGGAGCCGGTTCAGCAGGAGCTGGTGCTGGCTCTTCAGGTGGACCCGCAAAGGATGGCTGCAGATCTCCGTGACTCGATATCATCCATATACCTCGCTGTGAATACCTGCTGAAACCTCAGGCTGGACAGCTCCTTGGGGCTGCGGGCAGCTGATGCTCGCGTGGCGCGCTCCTCCAGCCATGTGAAGCTTGCATCTCGAAGCGGGTGCCAGCTCTTAACTTAGAGCTCCTGGACACTGCCTGAGGGATGAGGGGTAGAGGTGAAAATCCAGCCCTGGGATGCTCGGCAGGCACTGTAAGCATGGAGCACTGTAAATAGGCCACATTGTGCACCAACAGGTGTTTGTATTTGTGAGTGACTGCATATGCCGAGCTTACTTGTGATGACTTTCCCTGAGATGTTTCTGGTTGTAAATATATTCGAGCCATTGACTTTTTTTTTTTTTTTGCTAGTGTGAAATAAGCCTTCCAAATGCCTGACTGTTGTAAGAAAAAAAAAAATACAAACACCTTAAAGTATGTAGTCATGTCGTCTTTCAAACGGGACATCTGAAGGTGGTTCTTCCTGAAGCTTGCTCTGGAGCAGTCTCTGGTTCAGGAATGATGCAGCTTCTGTTGTTTGACTCCCCTGAATTGACCGTATTTCTGCCCCTTAAGGCAGCTTCCCTGATAGGTGATTAAACAGATGGGAAGAAAGAAGATGACTATCATTGCCCGGTGCAGTAGGTTCCACCTGTAGGGCCTTAAAAGGATGATAGGAGAAAAGGCAGTTGAGCACTGAACTTAGGGTGACTTTCAAAGGGGATCAAGCACCCGACTCACTTATACCTTTGCAGATTACAGAATCACAAGGTTGAAAAGGAGCTGGAGAGTTGTCAAGTCCAGCGCCCTGCAGAAGTGCAGGATTTGCTGATCCTAAACCATGCCAGAAAAATGCTTACCCAGCCTCTTCTTGAAAGTCTCGAAGGAAGGAGACTCCACAACCTCCCCTGGCAGCTCCTTCTGCTGTCCTACTGCTCTTATGGTTAGGAAGGTCCTAAACCTCTGTTCACTCTGCATTAAAGAGGAATCAGTGTTGGCTGCTGGAATTAATCCTTTAGGGCAGTCAACCCCTGTCAGGGCAGGAGGCATTTTAAGCTCTAGGTACACGCATAAAAAAAGGGGCTGCGACTGCTGGCAGGTTGCTGGTACAAGAGTCCTGAGGCATTCCCTGCTCTGCACTAAAGCATAGTACTTTCACCCCAAGCACAGACAGCAGTGCCCTGATGATGCGTGAGGCTCTGCTGAGTGGGGACCCCCCTCTATGATTTTCCATCACTTAAGATTTTTGCAAATAATTAAACTTCTGCTCTGCACCTAGTGCAGGTGCCATAAGCCTCTCTGAATGGGGAAGGGAGGGAGGAAAAGTAGGCATTATGAATTTCACACAGCAACGCCACAAACAAAGGGTCACTTAGGGTACCATGTCAAGGAAAATTCCCAGAATAGGTAGAAGAAATGCTGTATGTGGAAGTCAAAGGGCTTCTTTTTGTCCCGGAGATCAGAGGAAAGAAGTACCTTAGAATAATCTGCCAAAAACCCCACAGCCTTGAGAAACCAAACTGGGGAGAGCTGAATTTTGAGTTTAAAGGTTTGGTGGGTGGGGAGAGGGGGAGGAGATCACAGTTGGGGGAAAAACAACAAACCAATTGAGCAGGGCCCCTTGTCATACACAGTTAATAGAAATTAAGAAATATAGGAGGTGGCTTTCTCCCTCCCTGTGGTTAAGAGACAGGGAGCAAGGAGGCCCTTTAGCCCATTGTTTCTGGCAGGTCTTTGGGAGGCAGCAGCTGGTCCTGACTGGCCTTTTATCATTCCCCCAGTTGCTGATGCTACCTTCCATGGAGCTGTATTTCCCAAACTGAGTGCTGGCAGCTGGAAAGCTTTTCAGCCGTCCATAAAGTGACTGCTAGTGCCACTCTGTGTTGTAGGGGAAGGATTTCACTGGTTGGGACTGGTGGGTGTGAGTACAAAACCAGCAGCTTGTTAACTTGGAAGCAGAGTGGGGTTTGGTTTCAGTATGAGAGCTGAGGGGTTGCGTTGTTCCCAGGGTCTCTCTTTCAGCAGGCTTTGCTTTTGTTGCCGTGCCTGATTGAAATGCCCGAACAAACAAAAGTAAAATCTGGGCAAATGTTTCCATTGTATTTATACTGGAACTGCCGAATCTCTGGCTGATTCTCTGTTAGTTGCTTTAATGGTCGCTGCTATTTCTGCGGGGTTTTGTCTATAAGCTACTCCACGGGCTCCCCTAGAAGCAGTTGCTAATAACTTATCCTGAAGTTCAAATAAACTCTCATGAGCTTTGGAAAGTACAAAGCAGCTCTCAAAAGGGTGCGACTTGCAGACAGCATAGCTGAGCTGGGGCCAGTGGTGAGAGCCCAGTCAACACCAGCTGAGGCCCTGGTCTTGTGTCTGTAGCAGCAGCAATGCTTCTTGGCAACTTCCCAAGGATTGAACATACTCCAGTGAGTTTCTGGCATCCCAAGGGAAGAATTAGGACTGGGGAATCTCCTGAGGGACAGAGGTGAAATTAATTATCCTGCAGTGTGTCAGCTTGGTTTATTATACCAGGGATGTTCTCGGTGCACTTGGAACCTGCTGCTATTAGGACCTGAGCCCAAACCCAAAGAAGGGAATGGAAAAAATGCAATGGTCTCCAATGCTCTCTGGGTTGGGCCCTTTTATCTCTGCAAATGTCTGTGTCAGTGTTTAACTTGATGCTGTAAGTAGGTCATTTGGCTTCCAGGGAGGGGGTTAAGCATGGGCAAAAGTGTTTGCAGGATCAGGCCCTCTGTTGTTAGAGAAAATACGCCTGATTCAAGTGGCCCTTTGTATTTCTGGTCCCGGCTATATGGTTGCTAGTCCTGAGACCCCTTGCTGTGCTGAGAGTGCACAGCAGAGGGGAACACTAGTAAGTGATGCATGGTTCATCTCATCCAGTCAGATGCCCATGCGGCGCGTGGGTGTCCCTGGCACCTGTACTTCGAGCTTGCACTGCTCCCCTCTGCTTGGTAACTGGCACAGGACGAAGCCTCTTGCCAGAGTGTGGGAGAGCCTGATTGTGGGCATATTGGGGGGGAAAGAGTGAGGAGTGGGAGGGTGCCCTCTGCATTGATTGTTTGTTTGTTTAATTGAAAGGGGAAGAAAGCCACGTGGGTCTCTATGTGCCACGCTCGGTTGTTCTTTAGCTTTCCCCCAGTGCTTGCTGTTGGAGCTGCTAAGCTGCACAGGGCCGCTTCCCAGCTGGAGCAGCGCAGCTTGCCTGGCCGATGTCTGCACAGTAGCAGGGCTAGCTACTGCCCTGCAGGCTTCAGAAATGTTGGTAGGTTCTGGGCAGTTCACATGATTCCCACATTAACCAAATTACCACCTCGCCATAGCTTTAGTCCTCCTCACTGCAGCTGTTCTCTTCCCTGTCTTTACTCTCCAGTTGTTTTTTTCCCTGCGTTCAAGTTTGTAAAACTTTTCAAGCTGAGGCAGAGTGAGCGTGTCGCCTGCCCTGACGGTGGTGTGGGGCTTGGTAAACTATATCCTGCCCATTATAACAACATAACATTAAACTACTCTGCTGTCTGGGCAGGCATAACACCTTACGCTGATTGCATCTGTGTTACAGAGAGCAAACTGCTCTTTGAACGTGACGCTGAGCGTGGAGGAGTCTCCTCGCTGCTCCTTGCTGGTTGTATGATTTTGGTGAAAAAAACCAGGAGGATCAGTAAATTGCTCACTTACTTTTCTGTTCTTTGGTAAGAAGCAAGGTGTGCATTGCTTCCTCTGCTGTGCTTGTTCCCCTAGGAGCTGTAAGTCCCTGTAGGTTGCCGCTACAGAGCACCATGACTTCTCCTCTCCCGTTTCCCAGCTTGCTGTCTGATGAGGAAAAGCCTGTGGTTGTCTTGTGGGGTAAGGATCCTTCGTCATGGGCAGCTGGCAAGGGGGAGAAAAGTGGCTTTTATTCCCTTGAGGGCAGCATGTGCAATCCTGATGCCAGAAGTTAGCAAAGTTTTCCCTTTTGAAAGGTCCTGAGCAGCATACAATATTGGCCCAGTACCTCTCACTGGCCGTGCATACGTGGGGCTGAACTCGGGCATATGAGTCCCCCTGTGAGCTTGGCTCCAGACCCTTTGGCAGCTCTGCCCATAGCTGCTATGTAGTAGTATTTGAAGCTTTCTTCCTAGATAAGGCCAGTGCCTCCAGCCGCACTCCAGCTCTTCAAATCCAGACTTAAATTATCCATGTTTTCTTTGGCTCAGGATCAATGAAATGAAGGAAGCAAAGCAACAGAGCCACCGAGTTGTGTTAATGCCACTGGTAGAAACTTTTTTGTTGGAGAATGCCATTTGGATGAAGCCAAACTGTTTTTTGGAAAAGGCTGTTTATTTTCTTTAAAAAATGGTTTTGAGAAAACCATGGGACACTTGTTTTAACAAGCCGGTGTTTTCAGGATGGAAAGCACTGCTTTATTTGGTTTCAGAATTGAATGTGCTTTAAAATATCAGAAATAGGAAAGTAGCTGGAATGGAAACATATGTTTGTTTAGTTGTTTTTTTTAAATTTATCAGAAAAATGCCTTCTGATTGTAAAAAAGCATACTTTTTTTTTCCCTATAGAATTTCATTTCACAGAAAGCTTCAAAATTTTGGCTTTTCCCTGATTAAGGATAGGAAATCCCCAAAGTCTTGAAACTTTTCATTGGTTGTAAAATCCACTTTCTGAGCAGCTCTTTACTCAAATATAAGATGACCCTTATAATATCAACTATAAGATGACCCATCCCCCAGTAATTAGATTTTATCTATGGGGAATTTATAAGTGTGTTATACTTTTCCAGGTGGAGAAGCTAATTATTGGAGGTTTGCCTTGAATTTGTCTCCCTCCCACTGCTACAGCAGAGAAAATAAAGCAGATTTGAAAACAATAACCTTGAAATTAATTGTAGCCATAGTAATCTGCATATAATGCCCATATATTTGGTTCATCCAGAATTCATACATTACCTTTTTACAGAACTGTTACAAGTTTTTAGCACAGGTACTTCATATGCATACTTTAAAGTAGCGCTTGGATATCCATCTGTATCTATATATCTTGTTCATGGCCAAATCTGTTACAAATTCAGTCGGGCAAAGCACAATAATGAAGCTCCAAAATTTGACTGAGCAGAGCTCAGTTGTCAAGCCTGTGCAGCTCTGCCGCTGGGTAAGTATCCTCCTCCCAGACCGATCAGTCTGGGCGTTTTAGATACTCCCCAAATCCAGGCAGGCATCCAACATGCAAGCCTTGGGGCTGGAGGCCTTGGGGTTCAGATGTCCCTAGTCTTGCTTGACAGTGCATGAGTTTATTTTTGTGGTAAGAGTCTGGGAGGTAGGATGCTTGCCAGTGGTAGCGCCACACAGACTTGAACAACTGAACTCTGCTCACTTGATAGGATTTGGAACCGATTTGACTAATTTGGCTTGAAATGTGAAATTAAAAAAAAATCATCTTGTGGTAGGTTGTTATCAGCATGTTTGCCCAATGTGGGTCCTGTGTTTTATAGTCAAGTTAGTGCTGGGTGCATTTAATCAACTACATAGTTGGTTTCCATTACTGAGCACATGTTGCGTTTTGGCAGCAGTTTGATGATAGCTAGTGTATTTAATGAGGTTTCCTTGTAAGTGTGTGTAAGATGAGGGGCTTTCCCACCCCTGCTGATGGGAGAAAAACCCTTGTCTTGTATTCAACTAAGTGTGGTATCAAGCTTTAGCTTGGCAGTTTTTTGTATCAAGCTGTCTTTGGGCTAGAGCTGCCTGTGGGAATGAGAAGTTTAAGTGTTCCCAATACACAAACTTGCAAAAAAACTGGCTTTGCACAAGGCTTTCCTCTATACGTGGCATGGGTTTGCTTAGGGAAAGAACATCCCCACGTGCTCAGCTGTGTTTCTCTAGGCTGCGAACTGAATGCCAGCACCAGGAAATATATCGTGAAGGAAGAGGATGACTTCTTGGAGCACCTGGTCTCACTGAAAACAGTAAGATGCAGGGTTTTCTGGGGAGCCCCGCTGATGGGTATGGGCATGTCTAGGCTCTGACCAGAGGCAGGATTTGTTCTTCCCACTGCCCACACAGAAACCCCCCCACAGCACTGCTGCTCTGGGATCCTCACCCTGCCTTGGTATTGCCTACCAGTGCTCGGGGTCTGCATCAGACGCTGCATGGGTATAGACTGGTTTGGCAGAAGAGAATTTCCCCGATGTGTGGAAGCACCAGGGCAGCCCTTTGCAAGCTGGCTGTTGGTAGCAGGGGCCTGGCTCTTCTCCGGGGCACTGGCTCGCTGCATGAGAGCGGTCCTTTGCCAGCACAGCCTGGTGCTGGTGACGTGCTTGTTCCACAGATCTGTCTCGGGGCAGAGGCCAAGGACGAGCTTAACGTGGTGGCTGTAGCGGCAAAAAACACCTATGGTGACAACACACCGATGCCCATCGCATCGCTGAAGCTCTCCGTTCTCCCCATGGTAACGCAGAGTGGCATACAGAGATTAAGTTAACCCAGCCTCCTTCACCACCATCCCTGCCCACTGGGCAGCTGGAAGGAGGCAACTACAACATGCTTGGGTGCCCCTGGGACCAGCAGGGGAGCTGCGTCCCCATTGTCTGGATAGCAGCCTATTGCCCAGTGCATGGCACACAGGTCACTGCCAAATGCAGCCTGCCAGGGGGGCGGTGCAGACAGCCGGTGATGCAGTCATACGTCCCTGCTGCCTTTGCTGTAGCTTGCCTGCGTGCCGAGTTGTTCTTGAAGCAACTTCTTTCCCTGGGGTGTGTTACCAGAATGTTGTTTTGCTCCCAGTGGCTCCACGTAGCATCCCTGCCTTGTTTCAGGCCACTCTGGACGGCTTTGAATTTACCCCTCCTGTGGATTTTGTGTTAAAATCTGGAACGGGGCCAGTCTATCTCCACGGACAACATGTCATTTGTGAGTAAGACTCTGATCCTTGCCATGGGCTGCTGTGACAACACTGCGCCAGCGGTGGGTGTGTTCCCAAGGGGTTAATCGCACAACTAGGAGCCAGAACCTCTCTGATACTGATTTGCTGTGTGGCTTTAAGCAAGTCCCTCTGTCTCTGCCCATGGCTGCTGAGTTGGCAATATGAACCTAGAGGATGCTATGGAGGTGCAGTGGTCTATGCAGATCTTCATCTCTTCCTCCCCTTTCCTTTGCTGCTGCATTCCTAGGTTAGAGGGGTCATCTGCTCCAGGCCTGGTTGCAGCCAAGTTGCAACCCCACCAGCCATGAGGAAGAGGATGTTTTCCTGGTGCACGATCCTTTGTACATGTCTTTGGGAATGTGGGTGGTGTTCCCTGCACTGCATGCATCTCAGTCAACACCCCTCCTTTCCCCCTTGCAGTATCTCCTGCGTGCACCATTGGTAACCCTCTGCATCTTGCCAACATCCTGGTGATACTGACTTACCCGTGCAAAGCCCCTGCCAGCTACTCGGTGTCCATGAGCAGTAGCTCCTATTGACTGTCACTTTGCAATTCTCATGTCTTTCCAGTGAAAGATTATGAAGAATATGATGCAACTTGTGAGGGACTGGAGAAAGAGGAAGAAGAGACAGAAGCAGAGATGGAGGAGAAGGAGAAGAGTGTAGTGGAAGAAGAGGGGGTAATTAATTTTAGCGTTAGCTGTCTTGTCTTGTGCTAGGGTGTTGGTTTTGTTAGTGGGAAGCGCTCAGTGCACACAGGAGATCATTGGTCACGCTTGGTGCCTGTCCCACTAGCCTCCCTGGCTTGCACTCTCTGCTGGACTCGTGTCCCTCATGTGTCCTGGCTGGTGTGTTTTGAAGTCCAGCTCTGAAGGAGGTACTAAGACAAATGACTTTAGTTTCCAAAGGGCCTGATCCATGGGAGGTACACTGTGCGCTCGACCCATTCTGTAACCCAGGTCTTTAAAATACAGCATCTTAGGGAGTCTGCCCCCGCCATAGGCAGTATGGCTCCATTGGTCTGGATAAAGCTGGACTATGGGGTGGGACCTCCTCCAGTGGCCTCTGCACCATTGGCAAAGGGTGATGCAGCTGGAGACTTGGCATCCTTGTCCTTTCCCAGCCTGGAGCTGCCTTCTGTGCCATGATCCAGAGCCAGGTCAGGCTAAATGCTCCTTGTTTTCCCTTCAGGCGGCATCCTGCTGAATCTGTCTAGCCCTCAGCGACAGGGTCCGCGGCCGGCGAGACTGTTCCTGGGCAGTTCGGAAGTTGCGCTGTGCTGCTCCGAGATGATTAAACGCCGCTGTGTGTCGTCCCCCCTCCCTGCAGCCTCTTCATTTATCACCAGTGACCTCCCTCATTCCCTGGCTGGGTATCTCCTGCCGAGCTACCTGGCTGTGCTCGACCCGCTTGCCTGGCAAGCCTTCCCATTTGCGTGGGGCTCTGGCACACGGTGCCTGCAGACCCCCACCCAGCCAGCTCGTCCGGCTGTTCCCGGGGCAGCTGCTGCCGGGACAACCGGCGTTCCAGTGCCCAGCGTGGGCCCAGCGGCAGTTGCAGCGCTGGACTGGGTGCCCACGGGGCTGGAGACGTGACGAGCAAAGCCTGTCCTGCCTGCTCTCACCTGGCCGGGGCATGGCTGCTCTGTCCCTCTTCCTCGATGTCCCGCTCACCAGGGAAGCCCACAAGCTCCTCTATGCCTACATGGAGGACCCCTCTCCCGACAAGGTGTATCTGGACGGCCGGGGTAGGGACTCCGCTCGATCCCTGTTGAGGGTCGAGTGCTGCTTTGGCGCAGGGTAGGGGGGCACAAGACAATACGTAGGACTGTGACCCCAGGGCTGTCATGGACGGGGCAGCACAGAGGACAGGAGGCACCTTCCAGGGAGTGAACTGGAAGTGGGGTTAGGGGGCAAGGGCAGTGCTGTTAAGCTGGGGGTGCAGGAGGCTGTCGGTGCTGAATGGCAGAGCTGCAGGCACTGGAAGGAAAATGCTCCTTGCAAATGGGTCCTTTGCAGAAGGGGGGCTAGAGCATCAGCCTAGGGGCAAAGCAAAGGGCACCTGTCCCCAGTGCCTTCCACCCAACAGTATTCAGGCCATGTGCAACTAAGGAAAAGGGTTGAAAACTGTAAGAAGTGCCTGGGGCAAAACTTGCAGCAGCTCCGGGCAAGGACATGGAAGAAGGGCTGGGGCGGGAGTCAGGATGCAGCACCCCCTGCAGCGGGGGTGTTTGCTCTGCTGGGGCTGGAAGGTGGCAGCAGCATGCTCCCGGACCACCGTGGGGCTGGGCCTACCCTCTCTCTTTTCAGGCTGTCGGACAGATACAGGTGAAGCTTGGGTTTGCCCTACAGTGCTGCGCGCCCTGCAGCTGGTGGCCGGGGACCCCACGCGAGACTATGAGTGCCTCCCTGTGTGTGGGCTCCCTGAGTTCACCCGGGCAGCCACAGAGCTGGCGATCAGTCGGGAGAGCCAGGCAATCCTTGAGAACAGGGTACGGATCCTGCAGCCTGTCAGTGCTCCTCTGAAAGCGTTCTTCAGATCTCCGCTGCTCTATCGCTGATGCCACTTGGCAATTAGGGCTGAGCCCTGCAGAAAGGATGGCAGGGTGCGTTCAGTACAAAGCCCCTAGCCCAACTGCAGGCAAGCCAGGGGCTGTTGTAACTCAGGACATCACCCCCATCCATGTGCGCTTTGCAGCTCTGCACTCCTGGAGCAATAATCCAAGCACGACCCCACTAGCACAACACATGCATGTGTTCCCCTCCCTCCCAAAGCACAGGGTTAGGACTGGTGTTTGTATTTACAATGCAGGACTCATCAGCTCCAGAGAAGTGGGCAGGACTAGAAAGCAGAGGATTTGGCCTTGGAAATCCTCAGATGTCTGAGGGACCTCTTTATATTGGCAGCACCT
>NW_017729020.1:7417670-7418169 GCF_001723915.1 Gavialis gangeticus
CTTGGAAATCCTCAGATGTCTGAAGGACCTCTTTATATTGGCAGCACCTTGACCTCCAGGTTCTCTCTCCACACTAGGAGAGAAGTGGGGGCTGAGAGTATCAGCATCAGCCAGGGGCACATGCACATTGTTCCAGCTGGAAAATAGCAGCCCAGGGAGAGCTTTGATTAAGAAACAAAACAAAGAAAAACCCAAAGGGAACAACTATGTTTTTGAAGCCCTTTTTCTGTGTTCTGCTGCCTGCCATGTTTCAGAAGGGGCAGTGGGGCAAGAGACACGATAAAAGCAGATGCTACGGTTGATATCCCTGGCCTGGGCGGGGGGTTTTCTTCTAGTCTCGCTTCCTGGTGCAGGCTTTACCTGGTAGCAACACAGAAGCAATGCTCCATATGCCTCTTGGTGGAGTGGGGGTTGGTCTGGGGCTGTTGGCTCATGGAGGGGGGTAGCTTGGATGGGGTAGACAAAGAAGCACCCTGCCAACCTCCTGGTCCTACCCAGC
>NW_017729020.1:7423169-7426044 GCF_001723915.1 Gavialis gangeticus
AGTGGGGCGAGAGACACGATAAAAGCAGATGCTACCGTTGATATCCCTGGCCTGGGCGGGGGGTTTTCTTCTAGTCTCGCTTCCTGGTGCAGGCTTTACCTGGTAGCAACACAGAAGCAATGCTCCATATGCCTCTTGGTGGAGTGGGGGTTGGTCTGGGGCTGTTGGCTCATGGAGGGGGGTAGCTTGGATGGGGTAGACAAAGAAGCACCCTGCCAACCTCCTGGTCCTACCCAGCACTGCATGCTGCTAGGGTTTGTCATGGCAGCTCTTCTTTGGAGGCTGTTTCCAGCAACATGCCTTCTGGCAGGCAGGCCGGCCAGGCTCCAGTCTGAAGGAGCTGCAGCAGCCCTGCCTCTGTGCTGGGGGAGCTTGGGAAAGTGACTCCCTTTCGTCTCTGTGTGAGTCAGGCTGGTGGTGTCCAGACAGTGGGAGTGACTGGAGCTCTCCGGATCGGAGCTGAATTCCTGCGGCGCTGGCACTGTCAGCACAGCCCGGGCCCAGCCAGGGTTTATATCGCTGCGCACCAGCTGGGTGAGTGACGTGCCGGAGCAGCCGGCCTGGGTGACAGACAGAAAGGCAGTTGCTGCAGGGTGGCAGGAGCCTAAATGGAAAGTGCAAGGCTGCAGCACAGCTGGGTGATGTGGTCGAGGCAGGTGCTGCTGCCAAGGCCAGGCTCGGTCCATGGTGCAAGCACCTTCCCACTGCCTGGGGCTTTTGAGGGGCCAGAATAATGCCCTGAACCCTGAACTCGCCAGTGAGCCAGGGGCAGCTGGGAAGGGAGGTGCTGTCTTCTTGCCACCCTCTCGAATGACCCACAGGAAGGTCTAGTCCTGGGGGCAGGGGATGCTTTTAGAGAGTTTGGTAGCTGGGATCACCGACTTCCCCTGCACAGGCTTCCCCGCAAGTTTGGAGGCAGCTGGCAGTTGCTTTTCTCTGCCTAGCTCATGGAGCTTGGAGTGGAGACTCATTTGATGCTGACAGCTCTTTGCACAGCACCGGTACTAGAAAGAGCTCGCATGGGCACAGAAGGGTCTCGGGCAGCTTTGTCCGCTGCAGGGATGGGGCATGCAGAGCCCTGCTGCCTACGCGCTGCCGTTCTGCCTGGTTTGTGATGTCTTCTACAGCGCAGAACACAGCAACCCCCTGGATAGAGCCTGCAGACTGATTAAAGGCTTACGAATGCCATGATTTGTGTCCCTGCAGACTTTTTCCAGGGGATATTCCATGATGCTGGCTTTGTGGATATCTGTCCCTACCTGTACTGGGATTCAGAGAGGCTGGATGTGGCTCTGGAGGACTTCCTGGAGGTGTTGGAGGTAGGGATGAGCTGTGTGGGGTGCCTCCTCGACCTAACCCGTGTCTGTGTGCATCCTACAGGGACTGAATGAGCACCTGCTCATGCTGCCCACTGAGCTCCCCTCTGGCTTTCAGAGCTCACCAGAAGGCGCCATCATTTTGCTGCATGCTCCTGAGGGAACCGGCCTGAGCCCTTGGCAGTGGGAAGAAGTCGCCCGAGTCATGGAGGCGAGTCGCCGGAGTCATGGAGAGCAGGGCAACACCGCTATTCTCCAGCTCTTGCTGCCACCTGCCCTGTCCCTGACACAGACAGATCCTCACCGCGTGTCCCCTCCCCACCCCTGCATCCACAGATGAAGCGTCTCTTCCCTTTCTTCGACATCCCTGGGCAGGGTCTGGCCTCCGGAGACCTGGACAAGGACGCCTGGGCTTTGCGGCACTTTGTGGCCAGAGGGTTCGAGCTCTTCTGTGCTCAGTCTTTCTCCAGAATTTTTGGCTTGTACGGTGCGTCCCGGGGCCCACGGAGGGAGGAAAGGGGCTGGCTGTGACTTCCCAAAGAGGGCAGGGAAATGGGGCATTACCTCCCTGCCAGATGTGAGGCAGCTGCTGAAAAAGCTCCCGGCAAGGGCTCAGGGACATGAGCCCCCCACAGCTTCTCCTTCCCCGCAGAGCAATGCTTGCAGGGGTGCCTGTGAGAGTACGGCCAGCCCGGTGCCCCTCTGGCATGGTGCGGGGCCCGAGCGTGGACGCTAGGTGTCACTGCGAGCAGGGGAACGGGTGATGCGGGAGCAGAATGGAGGCATGCTTGTGGTGCAGTCTCGGGGCAGTGGGGTCTGCAGGTTGGGGCTGGGCTGGTGGCATCTGGCGGAGAGGGAGGAGGCAGGAAGAAGCTGGCCTGGGACAGGCCCGGCAGTGCCTATCCTACGCACGGGGGACACGCATCAAACGTGCCACGTTGCCCTGGTCCCTTGGCAGACGAGCCCGTGGGGAACCTGATCGTGGTGGCGAGGGACAACGTGGCACTGACCCGCGTCCGGTCCCAGCTGGAGAAGGTGGCGGCAGCACTGTGGGCCAGCCCCACCTGCTTCAGTGCCCGCGTCATTGCCACCGTGCTCAACAACCCTGCCCTGCGCAGCAAGTGGTAAGGGAGGGGCGGGGGGCGGTCCCTGGCGGGTGGCAGGACGGACCCTGAGTTGATATCTGGAGCAGACGGAGGCTGCTGGAGACTTCAGGTTACAGCCCTGTGTTTCCAGGGCCTCTTCTGGCCTGGAGCATCCTAGGGTGCTTTGCAAACCACAAGCAGCACGATACAGCCAGCTCTGGGGTGGGGGATCCTGGAGAAAATCTTCCCTGCCTGACAGCACCATGCAATTTTTGCTGCCCACTCAAAGCACCCAGGGCCTGGCCCTCCAATCCAAGCCCCATGCACATTGCCAGCCTAGACTTGCAGAGTCAGGAAAGGCCCCCACTACAGGTCTTTCCCCCCTGTGAGCTCCCTGTTCCCCATCTCCGGCCCCGCAGGAAGCAGAGTCTCCGGGCCATGGCGGAGAAGATCATGTTGATCCGGGCCAAGCTG
>NW_017729020.1:7431044-7435739 GCF_001723915.1 Gavialis gangeticus
AGGCACCCAGGGCCTGCCCCTCCAATCCAAGCCCCATGGACATTGCCAGCCTAGACTTGCAGAGTCAGGAAAGGCCCCCACTACAGGTCTTTCCCCCCTGTGAGCTCCCTGTTCCCCATCTCCGGCCCCGCAGGAAGCAGAGTCTCCGGGCCATGGCGGAGAAGATCATGTTGATCCGGGCCAAGCTGAAGGAGAAGCTGCGGATCCTGGGCACCCCAGGCTCCTGGGAGCACATCACCACCCAGTTGGGTACACACAGCTTCATGGGGCTGCTCCGTAAGTGCCTAGCCAGGGGCGTCCACTCCCAGGGCCAGGGACCTGGGGACTCCTGGTTCCCAGCATGTTCTCACAAGGCCATACCTCCTTGCCTGCCTGCTCTTGGCCACGCTCTGCTACGCTTGGCAGGAGGCTTCAGTGCAGTCCCATAGTGGTGTCTGTTTCCCAGCAGCTGTCCAGGTGGCTTATCTCGTGAAGCTCAAGCACGTCTACCTTCACGCAGATGGCCAGGTCAGCATGTGCAGCATCAACTCCCGCAACATGGATTACGTTGCCCAGAGCATCCATGAAGCAGTGGTGGCCACGATGCTGGGACTCAGCCAGCACCCAGACCACCTTGCAAGGGCCAGTGAGTGGGCCAGCAGCTTTGCTCTGCCCAGCATGGCCTGTTCTCCCCACCCCACTTACCTTCAATAAAATGGTGAGTTCGACCTCCAGGAGCCTAGTGTTTGCCTCTGCTCTGCCCCCAAAGCAGCTACGGGGAGTGACCCCCACCACCCTGGGCAAGTGGAAGAAGGAGGCCCCCAGAATAACAGCTCTGGAGCTGGTTGGTGCTTTCCCAAAGCCTAGGGGAATGGGGAAGGGACTTGGGCAGGGTCCTGTGGGCACAGTGGCAGCGGGACCGGTGTGTGGCTGCAGCAAAGGGCTGACCAACATCAGGGCCTTTGTTGCTTGCAGATCAGCTCTGCCCACTAGGCCTGTGCCTCAGGCATGAGCTCCCTACATCTGCTCCAGCCCCACGGGAGAGAAGGGTCTGGGATGCCTGGTGCAGGGGGTGAGCAGCAATGACAGTAGTGCAGTGGAAAGGCTTTTCAGGCGATGGGCAAGGACGGAGAAGCTCTTGCTCAGGTAGCGATTACTGCCAGATCGGATTGTTCTCTGTCGAACATTTCCAGCAGGGCAGCGGTGCTGCTGGCAGCAGAGGGACTCATGTCTAGGTACAACTGCAGGACACAGTGCAGCCTTTGCAACACAAGTCTCTGCAGGACTCCCTCCAGGTAGTTGCACAGCGCTGGTTCTCGGCCCTCCCCTTGGACCTGGCCAGGGGACCAGGGCTGAGGGCTGGGGTTTGCTCCCATGTGCGCATGTTTTGCAGCAGGCGTTTGCAACACTTCTGGCCTTTTGGGGCATCCCTGTGACAGCCTGGAGAAAAACTCCTGCTGCTACTGTGTTTTCTGGAGGCCCTCTTTGTGGGGCTGAGGTTAGAGCACAGACTCCCTCCATGCAGCTTAAGGCTGCTGCTAACTCCAAAGCACCAGGGAGGTTAAACTCAAAACCATTGTAGAGCTCTCCTCCAGCTCAGGCTCATTAACCCCTTCTGTCAGAGAAGCAAAGACTCGTGCTCCCCAGTGCGGGGGTTATCTTTCTGCTCTTGTTGCCTGTGGCTCCAGTCTCTGGGAGCTGTCCAGCCTGTCCTTGTCAGCACTAGGCTTGTGGAGCTGAAGTATCCCACCAGGTGCTAGTACTCCCCGAGCGGGGTTGTAGGGGTGAGCTATGACCCTCCCTCCCTCCTAACAGGCTCCTTTGAAGCTGATTACACAGTACTGCCTTTGATTTTTAATGTCTTCTGTTAAAGGCAATCCCAAGGCAACAGGCTGCTTTGGCCAGAAGCCAGCGGAGCTGCAGAGGAGGCTGCAGCAAGGGACCTTCCTTCCCAGGTCCTGCTGCACAAACAGGGGGGTGTGGGGCCACAGCAAGGTCATTCCCCGCCTGGGTGAGGATCACAGGGCTGTGCAGGCTGGACTGGCTCTGCCCTGGTGCAGAACAGCTCCGGGACCTGCCCCTAGGACCACGTGCCTACCAAATCTGTGAGCCACTCAGTTTGGATATAGGCATAGGCACACCAAGGAGCTACCAGGATTGCCTTCTGTGTATGTCCCCCCTTAGTGCTTCATGGCACAGGCAGGAAGGAGATGCCAGGGTCTGCACATGCCATTCTCTACCCAAGCAGGAGGCATGCTGCCTGTCTTAGTAGTTGATATACAAGCTGGGGGCAAAACTGGTGCCACCAGTGCTGGCCCATGTACCTGACCTGCTCCACTGGCCCTGCTAGTGCCTCAGTGTTTGGGGGGTCAGCGGAGGCACAGCTCAGGCTCCTTGAAAACCAGCCAGCAGTGCCGGAGCATGTTGGTCCCGCCAAGGGGACAGCAGCTCTGTAGTCTGAAGGAGGCAGGGATGCACTGGTGGCTACAGCACTGGCCTGGGACTCAAAACGGTGAGTCTGGTCCCCAGCCCTGCTGCTGACTCTCCACGTGTTGTCACTCCACCTTATTGTGTCCCAGTTTCCCCACTGATGCAAGCTTTACAATCCTTCCCTCCTTCGTCATGTTCTTGGGAAGATGAAGCACTGTGCACTTGAGAGGTGACCACATACTATTGTGTTGGGGGGCTTTAGAAGTACTTCTCATAGATCTGCTGCAAGGTCAGTCAAAGGGTGCTGCCGGCATTCTTCCGGATGCTGATTTTATTCTGGGATGATTCCCATTCGCTGTTGCCCATTTATCTAAATAAAATTAAGCTCTGCTCTAGCACTGTGTGACCGGGTAGGGTAAAAGGTAGCCAGGAGGCTTCCTGAACAAGCAGCCACTAGAATAATGTGATTAAAGCTTCTAATTGAGCATAATTGTCCAAATCCATTAGGCACATAATAGTAGCAGCAGTTCTCCTTGTCTTTACAGAGAAGCACTGAGTCCCCTGGCAAAATGGGGATAGGGTGTAGGTGGGAAGGGGCTACAGTACATGTATTTTTTAACTTACAATAAAATGAAGTCGGCTAAGCTCATTCTGGGAAGCTCTCTTCATTTCTGCTGTAATTACTAATGCGAGGTGGGAGATGGCATTGGGTGAAGCCATCCTTGGAGTGCACTGTACAGCAGGTAAACACGGGACATAAATAGTCCCCAAGCTGTCTGCAGTGGCTGTAGGTGCCTGTGCGGTGCTCTCAGCAGTGTTGCAACCTGCCTTGGACAGTCCCTATACCTGGTACTCCTGATGACCCATAACCCGGAGCAGTCCAGAACGCACCTCAGCAGCTTTGCAATGCTGCTCGTGCAGGGGGAATGCCTGTCGCACGCTGGCAGTGATGAGCTGACACATTTACATGCAGGATTTGATTGGGTTTTAATGTTCCTCACGATCATACCACTATAGACCAGTCCTGGGAGAATATTAATATTGCTTTGCCCTTTCATAGTGTCATTCATCCCAGCATCTCAAAAGCATTTTACTAAGACTAATTACAAATCTCACAATCCATCATATGTGCTCTTTAAAAAAAAAGCACCTATCCATACCTCCATCTCTCTACAGCAGGTAAAGAACACCATCCATTATTGAAATGTGAACACCTCTCAAATGGAGAGCAGCCGCTTTTTAACTGTAAACAGGCTCACACAAGTATTTAGGACTAAAATACTGCATTACGGTGCCTAGTTAGAACAGCAGGGTGCATTTAGGGAAACAGGAAGGCGGTACCATTTTTGGAATTTTTTTGGGAAAAAAAATCCTTAATAGCAGCACCACAGTCTCTTTCAGGGGTGTTTTCAGGACTGAGCTCCATTGTACCTTTTATCCCCTGAACCACGGTACTGCTACCCCCACTGTGAGTAGATGCTGTCACACATGGTCCTGGTCGCTTGTAGTTGTAACACCATTAGCTGGGCTTTGACAAAGCGTGTTGTGCTTTGGAGCAGACACTGCCGGAGATCATTAGGAGACAAACAACCCTGCGCCCATATTGATCCTTTGAGGAAGTTGCAGGGATGAAAAGAAAATGAAAGGGGATGGGAGCTGATGGCAAAGTCACAATAAATGATTCATCTTGGATTTGCCCCTTGGGCTGCTTTCCTGGTATCTCAGATGGTTTTTCCTCCCACTACCCATGCACGCTGCCTTCCACCCTGAGCGGTAAACATCCCTGTCCCCCAGGGCCTTTCCACTGCCACCTACATCAAATGCTTCAGAGATGTGTAGGGGGAAGGGGTGGGGGGGCTTTCTAGTAACAAATGCAAATAAACTTGTCCCACATGCCTTTCTGGAGTGGTCCTAGTGAGTATTCATGTTTCATCCACAAGTTCCCTGGGAACCAATTAATTGCCCTGGAAGTTGTACCCGAAAGATAATGGCTTGCCCTTTTCATGGCCAAGGTGACCTAGATGCAATAGATGAGTTAGCCTGCTGGATCATAAGGGTGTAAATCAGGACTAGCACTATTGAAAAGCATGCATTAAAGGTATGAAACCAGGAGCTTTGCATTGAAGGGCACAGGAGCTGTTTAGGTTTATCTGAAAGCCTCAGGGAATGAGACTCGTGAGCCCCCCACCCTGGACACAATGAGCACCATGCTAAGTGACCTCTGGGATGGTGGGTGCCAGCTCATCGTACCAGCACAAATCAGCCTGGCTGATGAGGTTCTGCACA
>NW_017729020.1:7440739-7448804 GCF_001723915.1 Gavialis gangeticus
TGAAAGCCTCAGGGAATGAGACTTGTGAGCCCCCCACCCTGGACACAATGAGCACCATGCTAAGTGACCTCTGGGATGGTGGGTGCCAGCTCATCGTACCAGCACAAATCAGCCTGGCTGATGAGGTTCTGCACAGAGCTTGTGATGCTGGTTTGAATCGTATGCTGGTGCCATACAGCTACTCAGTGTGATGCCATTGGCAGTGCGGTCAGTGAGATCTGACTCCCATCCACCCATTCTCTGAGCATTGTCACAACCGTATTTCCCCAGGCCTGGGAAGGATGGACTTTGCATTGCCGAGTACTAATGCGCTCGTGACACGTTTGCGTCCTGAGGATGCCAGCAAAGGGGCTGTGACCAGGTGCAAAGGCTCTGCCACAAGGCAGGCAGGCAAAGGGTTAGGGTTGGCTGGTGAGAAGGCTGTGATGCTGTGCGCGCTGATTGGCAAGACTGGCGCAGCCGCGGGGAATTGATTAAGGCTCCTCATCCACTCTAGAAGGGTCCAGAGGCAAAGCAGGCACCAGACCGAAGAGTTGTCTCCCTGCAGTGGCTGAGGTGTGAGTTTATGATTTGCTCTGGACTTGTGCTACAAAGTCCTCTCTGTGGTCCTTGCTGTCAGTAGGGACCTGAGAGAGGTCGTTTGCTGAAGTCAGGCAGAAGGCAGCATAGAGATGCACCTAATAGATGAACTCAATAAGATATTTAGAGACCGTGTGCTTTTGTGAACTCGAGCTCACTTCATCAGATGCTGTCAGAGGACAGCGTAGAGCAATGTATAAAGTGGAGCGAGTGATTTGAACAGGGACCTGGTCATTTGGCCTGGAAGTCAGTGGCAGCTGGATGAGATATGAGCTGTGCCTCTGTTTTGGCTTGCATTGGGAAGTAGCAGTAGGGTTCATGCAGAGAGCTGGTGGGGGTCAGGGCTGCAGGTACTGCATTTCTTGCAAGCAGGAGTTGTCGGGCTGCCTGGTACAAGAAGGCTGCTAGATGCTCTCCTGACCCAGGGCTCTGTCCTCTCCTGTGCCCTCCAGGCTTGTGAACTGCTGGAAGGCTTTCAATACTCCTTGGTGCTTGACTGATTTGGATACTCCTGGCCTTTGCTTTGGCTAAGGGAAATGCTGTGGTCTCTCTGTCTCTTTGAAGAGTCCCTATGAAACTTGCATTTACTGTTATTTCCAGCCTTGTCCTTGTAGGCAGATCCTTTTGCAGAACAGCAGGCTCAGTTATGAACAAGCCAAGGTCTCCAGGAGGCTGGTCACTCCTTCCTTCCACAGCGACCATCTGGGTCTGGGCTTTGTCTGGAGCCTGAAAGTCTGTGTGGGTGGAATATGCTGACTGATGGGCTCCTGCAGCTCTTAACATGGTTTGGCTCTGGATGGGGCCTCTGGGCTCTGCGGTGATACAAAGATGTAGTTATCTGGGGGCTGGACTGAGAGAAGTTTCCACCGGAGGTCACTGATAGCATATCTTCTCGGTACTCCCCTGACTGGCATTGATACCTGAGTGCTGCAGTGAAAGATGCTGCCTGTGCCTGCCTTCGTTCATGAGGCTTCAAGGGTCTTTGGGTAAATGTAATACCTTTTATTAGACCAACTAAATTATTGGAAAAAAATTGGTTTTTGCAAGCTTTCGGGTACAAACGCCCTTCATTGGGTAGACGGAGCACTCCCTGGCTCCCCAGAACTGCACTGAGCAGGGGTTTTTTAAGAGCTCGGCTGTGTGCTGGAGGCCACGGGGTTTTGACCCGTGGGGTTTCTCTGCCCTTCCTCATCTTCCAGGCTGACATTGTTCTTGATCTGTATCTTGCAGTGTTTGTCCTGAAGCCTGGGGGACAGACCCTGGACTGGGAACAGGACAGGAAGAGTGTGACTTTTCAGGAGCAGTTCCCAGCAGATATAAGGTATTTCCGTTCTGGTGACAAGTGAACTGGTTTGTATTAACGTGGGGGTGGGGGTGGTTCAGAGCCATGTGTTGGGACAGCTCTGTCCCTGCTTTGTCCCTACTGAGTTGCGAGGTAAAGAAATCCTGGCCCTGGGCTGTGCAGGGCTGATGTGCACCTCGCCATCTCTTGGCGGTCCTTCTCTGAGCCTGGCACGAGTACATCCAACCGTGTAAATGATCCAGTCTAATGCCAGCACTGACTCAGGCTAAGTGCGTAGGTACTGAGGAGCAGTGCACGCCGGGCCAACTCCATCCCTGGTGCAACTCTGCTGATACCAGCCACTAGGGTTTGGCTTGGGATGAATTGGCACTCACAATGGAGCTGTTGCAGGGTATCTCCGAGGTACCTTGCTTACCTGTGTACGTAATCTCTACTCCCCATTGCCTCCTGCAATTAAGTTGTACCCCCGTGTGTACAAGTGCTCCTTCCTTATCTGCTAATTAAGCAACGTGCTCACAGCACAAAGTGATGGCCAGCATTAGCATCACAACCTGGCTATGTCACTCACTGCCTAGAAATTGCTGTGGCCTGACAGCTGCCGGCGGGTATACAGCTCCTCAATAATCCACTGTCCTGCTGATGTTAACAGATGGGTTGTTGGTATATGGATGGATCTCATGCTGCAAAGCCAGAATAGCACCCCACAGCATCTGTATAGGGTGGCTGTAAGCAGGGAAAATCCTCCCCAGGGTGGGGAGGGAACTTTGTACCTGAAGCCCCTCCATTTGGTTGCTGACCCTGGTACAGAGGTGTCATCACGGGAGAAAACCCATGTCCTGTAATATGGTAAGATGAGGGGCGAGGGGTGAAATCATGGTGAGAAGTGCATCCCTTGTGTAAAACCATGCTGAAGGGGATGGCGGCGGGGCCATTCCTCTCAGCTGGGTAAGGCATCGCTGTTGGAGACTGGGAGTGCACAGCTGTGATTCACGGTCTCATGCTGAATTCCTCTTACTCTTTTCTCTGTGGTCCTTTTATTGGACAAGACGATGGTCCTGACTCTTCCAAGGATCTCATGAGTTCCCAGTCTACTCCACTCATCACTGCTCACTTAGTCTCAGGGACAGGACGGATGGTTCAGTGCTTACCATGCTCGCTGAGAACCGTCTTCTCTTTGCTGCTCTGGCCCAGACTTCCTTTGTGGCCTGAGGCATCTTTCTCAGCTTTCTATCTGTACAAACTGTGTCTTTTGCTGGGCTCTGAGGATCAAGACTTGAAGGGCTGCACGGTGCTGAGCTACCCTGGGGATATACTAAGGACAGGCAAATGACTTGCATAGCCCCATTCATTAACTCTGAGTTTCCTTTCCTGATTGGAAAGAGCCAGGTCTTGCTGGGACTTTGGAGTCCCTGGAGTCTGAATGCATCTTCCTGCTGGCTGGCTGATTTGCAAAACGACCCTGCATCTGCTCAGCAGTGCAAGGTCTTGTCTAACAAACCCGATGCCCTGGTGCGCTGGTAAATTAGGATGTTCGCTAACACATGGCTCTCCTTAGCTTGTTGCTCCTCAACAGGTTTCTACAGGCTGCTGCTTCCCACCACCGCTGTTCTCCCTGCCTGGCATCTAGGCAGTGACTTTGTGGATGCCAGTCACAGCTGTGTCACCCAGCGTGGGGCTGCTGCTCCGTTCACACAAGCCCTTTTCTTCTTCAAGTGCTTGATAATTTGCTCGTTCAGCCTAATTTGTCGCTCGGATTCAAGGGCAGGCACTCAGGCCAATAATTTTGATGCTTGTTCTTGCTGTGCATCACTTGGACTTGCTTGGGCAACTTATGCTAATCAGTGCCAAAGGCCTAAGATTCTGCAACTTTGGCAATGGGCAGGAGGGTAATACTGATGAAGAGGAAGGTCAGACAGCTGCCAGTTCAACAGCTAAAGAAGGTGCATTTGGCCCTTATCCAGGTGCTAAAATTGCACCTTCATTCAGACAAGCAAAACGACCAGCTCCCATCTCTTTTCCCCCAGCACAAAACTCTGCCTCCTGCAATCTGTTGCTACCTATGCCCAGCATGAGGTGCAAGCACGTTACCCACCCCTGTAATGCAGGTGGCTCTAGAGGTGAACATGGCTGATAGAAAACCCACCTGTGGAGACAGGACCTCACTTTGGCTCAGATCAAGTGGGGATATCCGAATCCCAAGACCTCTGGGCATGTAGGATGCCTGCCAATGGATTTGGGAGTATCTGAAGTCCCCGGGTAAGAGCCTGGGATAGAGGATGCTCACCGGTTGTAGCACCATACACAACATTTAGAGCAATCTAGTTTTGCCTGCTCAATCAATATGGTTGTTGGAACAACTGAGTTTTGCACCATCAGTATGATTTGGAACTGATTTGTCTGATTTGACCTGGAACACAAAATATATTAATAATAATAAAAAAGAAAGGCAGGACCTGACTGAGGTACCAGCATTAATACCTTTCCTTTGCTTGATTTGTATCTGGTGACGTCTAGCAACAGGGACTTGGGCTCTGGGGCTCCTGAAAACAGGAGCTACTTGCACTAGCATAGATTCCCCTGTGTGCTGGGCTTTGGGATTGATTTGGAAGTGCCTACGTTTACCAGCACCCTTTCCTTTAGGCTTGCTTTGGCCAACCGCATACTAACCAGTCCTGCCTTCACTGAGCAACCATGGACTGCTGAAGGTACAACCCATTGTGCCGGTGATCCTCGTGGGCTTTTGCATGGGCAGACTTGGGATGCTTAGCAACAACTGAGTGGCTGAAATAAGGCAGGGTGGGGAGGGGGAGGAAGGCTCCCTTCTGCTCTCCACTATCCTTGTGTGAACGTAGATGCGCTTCCCGAGTGTTGGGCTTTCTCTGGATTCACACAGGCACAGTGGGGAAAGACGTGGTCCCTTTTCAATGTGTTTTTTTTTTTTTAAATCTTAGATATCTCAAAAGCCTACAGTTCCTCAGCTCTACCCACCAGCTCTCTTCTAATCCACCCTGGGCCCCAGCTCTTGCTCATTAAGCACGAGGCTTCAAGCTCCTCTTTTCTGCAGCCGAGGGGCTCAGGCCCTGACTCCCGCATTGCAGCAGGGATTGCTCAGAGCTACTTGAAGAAAGCTCCAGCATCTCCAGTCCCAGGGTTCACCAAACCTCCAGGCAGACCAGAAATGACCGTCACCCCCTCATCTAAGATGCTCAAGGAGCTATGTTTGTCCACCTTGTTAGTTCCAGCTGCTTTTAATTATTCTAGTTTCTTTCCTGGTAGGTATGTGAGCTCCTTTGCAATTATAGCATGTGATTTTGCTACCGTTCTAGGAAACTTTTAGGATCCAGGCCTGAAGACCAGCATTAATAGAGGTATTGCCATTCATTCTTTGCCTCTCTCTTTCCCAAGCTGGTTGAAAGAGAACCAAAAGCAGGAGGTATTTTATCAATAGGAGTGGGCATCGCTATTACACATATGGGTAGAACAGGCCCAAGCATCCAAGTCTGCTTGGAGACCCAAATCCACGGAGCTGAAGCAGGAATGTGCTAGGGCTTGATCCTTCCCACATGAACTCTGCAGTCTGCTTTTGTTCGGAAAGTCTTTAAAGATGCTCAGATGCTGCAGAAGAGCAGAGTGGCAATCTGCTTCTCACTTAGGAAATACCTGTGAAGAGTTGGCCTTTGTTCTTTCCCTTTATGCACCTTCCTCTACTTGTGACACAGTATCTATCATTTGCCTGGCATCGAGCTGGCCCTATTGTACGTACAGATCAGAGCCAAGGTTGTAGATGAGCACTTACCATTCTTGCAGGAAGCTAGCGCACTAAGAGAAGCTGCCTGCAGTGCCCCAGATAAGGGCCACCTTGGGTTAGCCAGGTAACCTGATGCAAACCACATGCCTGCGGTGTGACCCCAGTCCCTTTCTACTGAAGCTGGGGGCAGAATCCCATTTTCAGTGATGCAGGGCCAGATCCTAGGGTGCCTATACACGTGCTCCGGGCTGGGGAGGGTGTTTTAATTACAGCGGCTCTCAGGAGCCACCCTAATTACAACACCCACAGTGTCTTATGTATTCAGTGCCCTGCAGCTCAAAATGGTGGTGGGGGTGGTTTAACTAAAGTTTGCTTGTTAACTAAAGCTCTACTCAATGCTTTGGAGCTCATGTAATAATGCTTTTATTTGAATGCCATGTTTTTATTTCCTGAGTCTGTCGCTAAAGCACTCGCTGGTCTGAAGACAGGTCCACCCCAGCTGACTGTCATGTACTTACCTGTGTAGAGGTGTCTAGTGGGAGACTGTGCTTTAACTGTGAGTTGCTTTTCTTCTTACTAAAGAACCGCTTAAAAGCTGGGCACCCCAGACAGCCCAGCACTTCCATACTCCAGGTGTTAACCCTTGCTTTGCACACAGACACGTTTCTCCTCTGGGTCCGTAGGAGTTGCCTGACTATCCTTTCATGTTCTGGCCTCTTGGACAGTTAGCAGCAGACATGCTCCTTCACCTTGTGCCATACAAGCCCTTCAGGCCCTCTTTACAGTATTTCCACGTAGGCAGGCTTTCTAAATGGCTTATAATTGCAGCAATTACCTGAAGTGTTTAGGTTATACAAACCCCCAGGTACCATTGATGTCATCTTCTGTAATTAAATGTTTTCTGCATTGCAAGAGTTCGGGCAAGTGCCAGGAGGTTCTTGCTGCACGACACTGCCTCCTTCAGGATGTTACAGCCTCCCTCCTGAGGCACTTGCAGAGACAGCCCTGGCCAAATAGCAGTGTGGGGCAGAGCTATATTAATAGGATCACAGCATGCCTAGAAGTGCTTGCCAGGGCCCATAGCATTAGCCCAATGGGGCTATTAGCATCCTGGCCTCATTCCAGCTTGAGTGAGTTCAGGGTAGGGTGTTCTTCAGAGCCGTCTGCTCCAAGTTGGGGCATGACAGGGGTCAGAGCCACAGCAGGTGGGGACGGGCTGTGGCTCTCCAGCCAAAGCGCAAGCCAGGGCAACAAGGAACACTTGGCATGATGGCCTCCAGCCTGGTCCTGAGACTTCTCCACTATCCTCCACATCTGCCAAATGCACACTACGCTGTTGTTCTGTACCTGTTCAGACAGTGCAGAAATCTTGCCATGTCCCAGTCCAGGTATATAGCTTCAAGATCTGGGGAAGGCAAAGGGTAGCCTGGGTTCCCAAGAGCCACTACCAGCATTTCAGCCCTTGCACAACCGTGGAGAAGTGCCCTTCTGCTCGTGTGCTCAGAGGCACGTGAGGAGTTGGGGGACGGGTAGAATTGGGCTGTGCATCTGGTCTATCTCCTCGCCTCCGCTAGATAGATTCATGACGAGGGGCTCCCTATTCTTTTCCAGTCTGTGGTCTGGAGTTGCAAGTCTCTTGCTCTCCAGCGCGTGCGCCCCACCGTACAATCTCAGTGCAGGCTTTGCAACGCCAGACTGATTGCACACCAAGCAATAGCAGTCCGGGACTGAAGCTTCCCAGGTCTGGTCACCACCTCTCTCTCACAATCAGAGAAGCTCCTGCAGCACCGGTACCCAGAGCAAGCCAGGCACCCGGACGTATGTGCACTGTGGCCTTCAGCCTGGAGCAGTTCTGCAGTTACGTCTGCTTGTTTCAGATTGGCGTGGGGATCTGATCCCATCACTTGGGGTGTCTGTTTCGTGGGCCCTGAAGTACTGCTCTGCTCGGTGCAGCTGAGAGATTTTCATGCAGTGGCAATTGCATCGCATCCACTCCTCAAGCTTTCCCCTTTCTCTGTTGCACGGCAGGCCCCTGCACTGGCCAGACCTTCTATGGCAATTGGAGCCAGATTCTCAAGGGTATTAAAACACCCAAGGATGCAGTGAGGCATCTGTGAGACCATGATCTCATGGGAAGGTGTGTGGCAGGGCAGGTTCAGCAATGCTGAAGCTCCTAAAACCCCATACAGACAAAACCTGCTTTGTGTAGAGGGAGAGAGGCATCCAGGCAGACAGGCACTCCAGGAATGCCAAGAATTAAATCTGTGCCGTAATGAAGGGGAGCTAATCAGTCTGGCTCTGAGAGGGTGCTTGTGATGGGTGCTAATTAGCAGCGGTTGTTCGTTGTCACTTTATAGGGAGTCTGCCAAGGGTTCTGTTCTCTTGCATGTCCCAGTCGTGAAGTGGCTCCTTGAGGTGCTGACACTTCTGGCCAG
>NW_017729020.1:7453804-7457185 GCF_001723915.1 Gavialis gangeticus
GTAGAGGGAGAGAGGCATCCAGGCAGACAGGCACTCCAGGAATGCCAAGAATTAAATCTGTGCCGTAATGAAGGGGAGCTAATCAGTCTGGCTCTGAGAGGGTGCTTGTGATGGGTGCTAATTAGCAGCGGTTGTTCGTTGTCACTTTATAGGGAGTCTGCCAAGGGTTCTGTTCTCTTGCATGTCCCAGTCGTGAAGTGGCTCCTTGAGGTGCTGACACTTCTGGCCAGGTTATGTTGCCTCTTGGTACAAACTTAATTGTTTAAAGCCTGACAGAGAGCGGATGTTCAGAGACTGAGCTAATGGCTGCATGGTTTAATGTAATAACCCAATCTGGGCCACTTAGCACTTTGGTGCTTGCCAAAAAGCCTCCTGCGTCTCATTGCAGAGCATGGCATGAGACTGACAGCAGCTGCTGACATTAAAAGCTAGTGTGTCCTGGCAGAAATTCAGAGGAAGGAGGATGTGAGGGTGATGTTGTAGCCATGACGGTCCAAGAATGATGAGAGGCAAGGATTTTTTGGGTGTATAACTTTTATTGAACCAACTGCACAGTGAGATAAAGGTAGATAAGCATTTACATTGTTGGCAATCTCTCAAGTGGAGGAGAGTTTTTCCCACAACTCATTGATGGGTCTTTAGGTGACTTAGTCCAATCCTTGAGCCACAGATCCATGCACAGAAGTTACAGGTCTTTCTGCAGGGGAGAATAGGCTATACCCTGGGATTTCTCTCTTGTTTTCCTTCCTCTGCTCGCTTTCTCTGCTTCAAGGGCAAAACTAGTTGCCCTTCGAAGTGAATTGCTGCTGGGTTGATGTTGCGGCACGATTGGAGTTAGTTGGCAGCCAGCTTCTCCCCGCTGTTGATGTCGGCATCTGTTTTCTTGAGGTGTGCCCCCAACGCATCCTTGTAGCATTTTCTCTGGGCACCACAAGATATCAGTCTGCAGCTAAACTAAGAGTGGAGCCCTTGTTTTGGGAGTTGAGAGTCAGGCATCTGGACCCAATATCCAGTGAAGCTGGTGCTTGGTAACAGCTGAAGAAGGCAAGCATTCAAAAAGATATCTAAAGATATCAACCAAAAAAATCCTTGCTTCTTGGGAAGGAGAAGGCAGCCTTGAGGGGAGTCTGCTCTTTCACCCCAGGGAACAGCAGGGGGATGCCACTGAATGGATGAAGTCCAGCTAGGTTGAGGGTTTCTGAAGGATGAAAGTTGCCACCTCCTCATGTTCGGGGGAGACTTGCAAGGTCAGGGATTGTGAGAGGTGCGCGCGGACAGTGACAGGGGCTGCTTTGCTGGGTTTCCACTAAAATTAATCCAATTGGAAGTGAGGTCACTCCAGAGTAACAGGAGACGGGGACTGTATACCCATTGACACAGACTAGGAAGAGCCCTCGCCAGGGTGGGTCACTCCATCCCTAGTCCCTGGAAGGGCTGGTTCTGGTCTGTGCTGCAGACAGGTTTCTGGCCAGAGTGGATCATGGATCTGATCCAGCCTTGCACGTACTCATCATGCCTTGGCTTCACCCTGCCACGTTGCACTCCTGTTCCATGGAAACAGTCTGCACTGGTTTCCTCCCTCTGGCTGGAGTGACTCACAAGAAACCGCCTTGGCTCCAATGAGCTCAGCAGAGGTGTTCTCCAATTAAAACTCTCTTGTCAATTAACGGTGGTAACAAGATCGCTTAAATATCCACCCCCACTCTAGCGCTAGAGCTGTTGCTGCAGAGCACCGCGTGAATCCACTGACAGTCTGGCAATTCACTAGTGTGCCGTGAGCGCTGTTCCAGTCCCCCACGGGCCTGAGGGTTGTCAGATGCCGAGCCAGACTGATAGGGACATATGCTGTCAGGGAGAGGAGGTGATGTGGAGCGGGGAGAAGGGAAGAGCACCCAGGGAGTGGGAATTTCCAACCAAATGGGCCCACTGTGGGGGCTGGAGTGACTTCGCAGACAAAGCCGGGGAGCTCAGATCCCACAGGTTGTGGACTCTGGGGCCATCTGCCAAATCTTGGACTCAAAAATCTGTCCGCTACTCCAGCAAGTGGCAGCTAGAGTCCTAAAGGCGGTGGTCACTGGAGACGGGGCCTCAGAAATATAATAGAGTCCTAGAAAGCCTCCTGGAGTGCTTGGGAGTGGGGGGGTAGGCATGAGATTTGGGACCCACTGCCTGCCCCTGGAAATCCTAGAGGTGAGGGGAAAGGACACTGCCATAGAGGCAGCTGATCTCTCTCTCTTTGCATTCACATCCCAGGGCCCTTGCTTGTCCATTGGTCTTTCCTCAGGCAAAATTCCCACTGACTGCAATGGGAAGCAAGACAGGGCTCAGGGTTTTGAAGTGAAGAAGGCCATGAACCTACCCATCCTCTGCCCGGCCTTGCCTGAAATGAGTTCTGTAGAGTATAGGGATGAGATCTTTCTGGGCATCTCTGAACATCCTGAGGCTTGCAAGGCTCCCAACAAAGTCATAGCATCTGCAAAGAATGGGAATTTATGCCCCTCCGGCACCAGCTGTCTTCCCAGGAGGCTGCGATGCTGGATGTTATCGGGAACCGGACAGGGTAAAGACAGAAGTGGGAGGAGGAAGGACAGCTTATATTTCCTTACCGGTGTGAAACTTTCCAGCTGCCCCAGCCCCCAGAAGACCCACTCCAATGGCCCGAGATCATTTCTCTTTTCCTTCAGTCTTCTGAGCTGCCTTTTTTTCTCCCTTGATCTCTTTTCACTGCCTAAGGAGCTACTGTAGAGATGGAAGAGCTCCAGCAGGTGCAGGGCTGTGTCCAACAAGGGCATTTTGCACTTTGCTGGGTTTACGCTGGCAGTTCAGGGCATGCTGTGAGCTCAGACAGCTGCTGCAGCCCCTGCTCAGAAAGAAATCGCTATCCTCAAGGCAGACCGAGCTCATTGAAATGGGGACAAGGCAGGGCCAGACCCTGCTCTCAGCTCCCCCTCCAGTGCAAATCTCCTGCTCCAGCTCTTCCATTCACTAGTCTCCTTGACTTATTTAAAAAAAGCCTTTCTCTGCTCTCCCCGCCCCCCTGGGCAGGACAAAGCCCCAGAAGCAAAGGACTCAGGGTGCTATCTGGGCTGCAGAGCCAAATGCATGAATAGAAATGGGAGGCAGTACAGCAGGGAAGCCAGTTGTTGAATCAGAAGCTCCTGCCTGCACGAGCCATGTGCGTTGTTTGGAGCATGTGCCTGAGGCCGCGAGAGGAGCTGGCCCTGGGTCTTGTCTAGCTCAGGAGAGCCTCCACTCTTCTGGCAGCTGGGATGGCCATCAAGCTGGCAGACATCAGCTCTCCAGCTTCAACTCACAGAGCAGGATTAGACAAAGCCTTGGTTAGGATGATCTAGCTGGGGCTGGTCCTGCTTTGGGCAGGGG
>NW_017729020.1:7457196-7457917 GCF_001723915.1 Gavialis gangeticus
ACCCAAGGCCTGCCTGGCAGCACCAACTGCGTAAGCACCGGCTGACCTCGCCAATGCAGACCCCGTGTCGCCATCCCCACCTACTCACTGAAAGAAGAGAGGAGAATACCACCTGAGCCCCTGCCTCCTTAAGCTTGTCCCCCAGAGGCTTGAAATCCTTCATAATGCAATCAGGGTTGCCCCTGGCTGCATCATTCGTCCCCACATGGATGACAACCATGGGGCACTGGTCTGCAGGTCGGATGTAGGCCAGGATCCTCCCCATGATGTCCCTAGCCCGAGCCCCAGGCATGAAGCAGACCTCTCGCGCCATGGGGTCAGGCCGGCAGATGGGACCTTCCAGCCCTCGTAGGATGGAGTCTCCGATGACAAGGACCCGGTGTTTCTTCCTGCTGGTGTTCACTTCCTTGCCATGTGGGGAGAGGTATCGTCCCTGCCGGAGGCAATTTCTCTGTCTTTCTCCGTCACAGCTGCCAGGGCATCGAACCTGTTCCCCAGGTGAACCCGGGGAGCTTCCACCGCTCTAGGCCTAGCAGCTCTGGATTTGGACACCTGCTGCCACTCCTGCGGTGGATGCGTCTCCTGTGGGGGCTATCCAGTAGGCGACCGGGCCTGCAGAGAACAGAGACAGGCATCGATTTCCTCCTCTGCATCCTTGATCCCCCGCAGCCTGCTCACCTCAGCCTGGAGCTCCCTCACCTGCCCCTCCAGGGCCCTAAGT
>NW_017729020.1:7462917-7477288 GCF_001723915.1 Gavialis gangeticus
ACACGAACGCCGGGCACCCTTACAGAGCATGGCTCCCTGTCGGGCGAGCTAAGAGGGCTCCAAAGGGATAAGGGAACTGGCTCCCAGGGGGCAGGTTGTTTTAGTCCCACACCTGAAGCAGTGCGTGCTGTTCTCTGCTACAGCCAGGATCCCAACCTGGCTGGGTCCTTGGCCCTGCCTAGGGATACCTGCATAGCAACTGCACCTTGTAAAGGTGTTTGTGAGCACAAGTAGGGAAAATGGGGTCCATTAGCCTGATGAGTGGCTTTCAGTCCTTTTTGAAGGTCTCTCTCCATAATGCTCTGATTTGTTACTGGTTATTTTGCTGGAAGGCCTAAGGGGGGGAAAAAAATCCAAACCCTTGCCTCTCATTTTGTGGCTGGTGAATTATGGCTTTTTATAGTTCAGCTTGTTGTGGCTTTCCACAGACCGGCAGTCCTACCTCCTCTGCATGCTGTTCTCACTGTGCCCATAAATATCCACCGGTAATAGAAGGCACCAGCACTTATTTAATTGCCTGAGGGGGGTGAGGGTTGAGGGGATGGGATGGGATGGGATGCTAATGATGTTTGGGAAGTGCTAACAAACTGCAGAGGAACAAATTGCATAGTGAGAGCAGTGTCTTAAATGTGGCCAGGGTACTCTGGAGAGGCAATGGGCCCTTTGCAAATAAAAATCCATGGGCTCCTGAGCCAGGCTGCACCACCATGGAGAAAGGCATTGATATCTGCCTGGAGGGAACAGCTGGACCCCAACTGCATTGTGCTTTGAGCAAAGAACCTAGGGGATATATGGTCCCCTAAGCAAAATGTGATCTTAATTCTTCTAGACAGGGATGGAGGATTTGACTGGGTAAGGTCCTGTCCTAATGGGTAGGGGCCACAAAGTCCATACTAGATATGCTGTGTAGCCTAGGGGTCTGCCCAGTGTAGGTCCGTGTCTTCAGCCATGACCAGGGCCAGCTGTTTTGGGGTTGGTTCAAAAACCTCTAAAGGAGCAAAAGAGGATGAACCTGGCTGCAGGGATGTTTCCTTCTGGCCCTCATTATTGGGGGCCGGTGCATGCCTGGAGGCAGAGGATGGTACCTTTGCTCTACTGGACATCCTCCACTCCCACAGGAAGGTCTCAATCCTGGCTCTCGCATCATCTTCTCTCTGTCCTTGGGGATGGGCTCTGCTCCTCCAAAGAGATTTTGCCGCCACCTTCTCCCCTTGGTCCCACCTCTGTTTCTTATTACCTGACCACTGCAGCTGAGAGACCATACATGAGCAGGCTGGTCCTGTGAATGGGGCCCTGGGTAGGGACCAAAGTGGCTGTTGGTGACCCTTTGGCTTCGTGCCTCTGTTTCCACTCCCATGCAGGGCCCACTCCGGCTGTCAGGACAAGGGCTGTCTCTGTTGTGCATCAGCGCCGTGGCCCCCCTTGATCTTTGCTAAGCCCTGTGGGCAGGACTGTGACATGAATCACATGAGCACACTTGGCCAGCACTGAGCTCTGGAGAAGGAGCCAGCCATCCAGGAAGCTCAGGTAATGCTAATACGCATCTTTCTTTTCATTTGCAAGGCAGGAATGCAACGTGCTGCTAATTGAAAACCGTCCTGAATGCCGTGCACACTGCTTGGTGCAGTGGCTGTACGAGGACATCTTGCTGAGCATGGATTAAGCCGTACAAAGAAATCCAGGAAGAAAAGAAGCAGAAGGTCAGTGCCAGTGAATTTGTATGATGGCCTCTTGAAGTCCTCAAGGTGTTGAGAGAGCACAAGATAATGAAGCTTACAAAACACATCCCAAGCCAGCTGGGAACCCATTATATTTACTTGGGGGCTGTTTTCCTATTCTCCAGCATCATCCGCTGCTTTGAGCCATTAAGGGCTCTTTCTGTGTGTTGTTCTAAACAAGGACCTTTGAAATTGGAGTTCTTCAGAGAGCAGTGGGTTGTACTGTGCACAGCAAAACACTGCCATGCTATAAGGGGCTGCAGGCTGTCTGTTGCCAGGGCCGCAGAGGCAGTGGTTGGAGTAGCTGGTGTCTGGGGGTACTACTGGGAGCTACGCACTTGGCAGTGGGGCTCCAGCCATTCGACATATGGCAGGACAATGGAAGTGGTTGAGGGGCTGGGGCACATGACTTCTGAGGAGAGGCTGAGGGACCTGGGCTTACTTAGTTTGGAGAAGAGAAGACTGAGAAGGGATTTGATAGCAGCCTTCAACTCCCTGAAGGAAGGCTCAAAAGAGGCTGGAGCTGGAGCTGAACTGTTCTCAGTGGGGGCAGATGACAGAACAAGCAGCAGTGGGCTCCAGTTGCAGCAAGGGAAGTTGAGGTTGGATATTAGGAAAAAACTTTCTCATTAGAAGGGTAGAAAAGCACTGGAACAGGCCACCTAGAGAGGTTGTGAGAGTGCCATCCTTGAAGGTTTTTAAGACCTGGCTAGATAAAGCCTTGGCTGGGATGATCTAGCTGGGGCTGGTCCTGCTTTGGGCAGGGGGTTGGACTAGATGTGGCCTCCTGAGGTCCCGTCCAGCCCTCATTTTCTATGACTCTGTGTCCCCCCTTGTTCCTGATACAGTCTCCCCATTCTTGTTATTTCTGGGGCTCAGCTGCTCTGTGCCGCTGGGTGGCTGGCCTCCCAGGTGCTTCTCTTCCACCTCATTGTAAATGATGTGCATCTAAGTTGCATTGGCTGATGCTACTGAAGAAGTGAAAGGTGTCTTAGCAGAAATGAGAATCTGAGACAAAGGCACCTTCTCCCCAGTGCCAGACCCCCATGGTCCAAGGCAGGGCACCTGGCTCCCCACTGCCCTGCACAGGATCACCCTAGAAGTGAGTGCAGAACAGGTGTAAATTGCTCCCAAAGGCTGACAACAGTGGCAGCATTTTCCACCCACCAGCTCAGGCATAAATAGCTGCATGGGTGCTAGGCACTGGGGAATGAGGCCTTGACTCTGAGAGTCCTGAACAGGCGTTAATCATAGAGTCATAGAAAATGAGGGCTAGAAGGGACCTCAGGAGGTCACATCTAGTCCAACCCCCTGCTCAAAGCAGGACCATCCCCAGCTATATCATCCCAGCCAAAGTTTTGTCTACCCAAGTCTTAAAGCCCTCCAGGGATGGAGACTCCACAACCACTCTGGGTAACCTGTTCCAGTGCTTTGCCACCCTTCTCATGAGAGAGATTTTCGTAACATCTAACCTAAACTTCCCTTGCTAAACTTGAGACTATTCCTCCTTGTTCTGTTGTCTGCCACCACTCTAGCCTGTGTAGCTGTTTAGATTATATCCAAGAACAAGAGTGTGGGAGTCACGGTGGGAGGAGGACAGTGGGCACTGCCCAGCAGCTCAGCGCAGAGAGGTTCAGCATGGGCATTTCTGTAAGGAGGCCAGGGTTCGGTGGCTCTTGAGCTGCACATTACCAGCTCTGCCTGGGAAATGCAGAGCTCATGTCAGGGCTCGGCAGGGAAAGCAGAAGTGGGGCACTGTGTGTTTTAACCCTGGGGCAGGGGGGCAGGATGCGTGTGCCGAGAGGCTGAGCACCAGCCTTGATGACACGGCACTGGCATCAACATCAGTAATGTGGACAAGTCTGTGCTCTCAGGCTCCCGCTGCCAGCTCCACCTGAGCCCAGTCTTGATGACGGCCAGGCTGGTGACGCCAGGGCTTGCTTTTTCTCATTAAAGTTTTTCCGGTCTCACAGATGGTTCCAAACAACAGCAATCTGAGCTGTGCTGCCTGGCTGTCTCCAAAGCTGCTGCAATCGCATCTGGGGACTAATCTCTTCCTGCGGTTCCTTCATGCACCTGAGAGCTCTTTGGTGAGGATCAGAGCCTGGTTTGTGGGGCTGCAGCGGTGTTAGAGGAGACTACCCGAAAGGGGTGCCCCCCCCCTTTAGGGCTGCATTAGTCTCGTTACAAAGCAGGCAGCCGTGGCTGAGTGCCCCGTGCAGTTGTTTGTGGTCACTTGTACTCCACCCCGCTGGTAGTTTTAGACACACAGAGGAGCCCCCAGCTCTAAGATGGGGATTGCAGTTCTTCCTCTCTCCTCCCCCTTAGCCTTGTCTATGGGCCAGATCAACGAAACAGGAGCTTGGTACCTCAATACCTTTGTGGAGGTGGCACTAAGTTCTTTCAGGCAGGGATATATTGATATACAGCACCCAGTATCTAGACACCAAAGGAATGGTAGGAATCAGGCTGGGAGGCAGGTAGCTTCACTGTCCAACTGGCCTCACATGGGCACGCTACTTGGGGCTGTGGGACCTAGCTAGGTTTGATTTTTCCCCTTGTGTCATTCCCAGCACCAACCCTTTTTGGGTCCTCCAGCCCTGCCAAGCTAGTATCTGGTATTGAAGTCCCCAGGCTGGGCTGTACAGACATGGCAGGAGCCCAAGGGTGGCATCGGGGCATGCACTCGGGCTGTCTGCTCTCCCTGGGTGCATGCAAATTGGAAGCAAGGGGCAGGACTTCAGTCTAGGTGGCAGTCCTGGGTGTGACAGGGTGGTGGTGTGGATGTGCCCACATGTGCTGGCCCTGCTAGGGTCACGTCTTTGCCTCATTCAAAAAACATCTTCATTTAGCAATGACAATTAGAGGGTGAGAAGCAGCTGAGAGGAACCGTGGGACAGTAAAAATTGTTTAGTGGTGCAACGGCACCATCATTTTCTGGAGCAGCTTGCCAGTGCTAACTAATTAACGCTCCCGATGTCTCCTCCAACAGCCACCTGCCCTTAAAACGATGGAACGTCAGCCCTCGCAGCAGGACACAAACCCATCCCTGAGCCAGGCCTGGGCTGTGAAACTCACTGGCAATAAGCTAAGAAGAGCTTCCACCCTCCGAGGTAAATGCCAAGCCCAGGTCTTTGCCCAGTGTGCCATCACACCCATATTGCTGCGCCCAGGTTCTGGTCAGCAAAGGAGGTGCTGAAAGGCATGTTGGTACTAGCATGGTTGCGGTATCGTAGCCCTGATGGTCCAGGAAACATTTGAGAGGTGAGGGTTTTCTGGAGATATCCTACTGGGCCAGCTGTAGAGTTAGGAGAGATGCTGGACCACCTTTCAGGACCTGAGGAAAGGCCCTTTTGTGTCTAACTTCTCTCCCAACTCTACAGCTGGTCCGGTAAAAAGTATCACAAAAAACTCAAGTACTGGAGCATCAGGCTCCAAAGTAGCAGCCTGGCAGGTGCGGGATGACTGGCTTTCAGCCAGAGTTGATGCCCTTTATTGAGAGGTAAATGCAAGAGGTTAGTGCTATGGCTGTCTCCAGTCTTAACATCTACTTGGTGGAGGTGGGTAGACAGAGGTACACGGAGCTGCAAAGTGACACTGGCCTCGCCATGGAGTGAGTCACTGGCAGAACTGGGATTAAGACTCTCCAGTTCCTGGCTGCGGTCACATGCCCTGATGGGGTCTTTTTCTCTGGTATGTCAATGATAATCCACGCGACAGCAGCACGGCCCTCTCCATTTCCAAGCCTCCCCCACCTAGACAACAGGCCACGGCTTTGAGCTGCAGCCCCAGACTGGCAGAGTGGCCAGCTGTCTCCCACACGTTGTTTTTCTTATTTCTAATGACCTTGTTCGGGGTCCTTGGGCCCAGAGTTGATGCTCCCTCTTATGTGACAGCACATCATGGAGTACTTTGATATAACTATGGCAACAGGCAGCTAATTAATAGAAGATCCTCAACACCATGGAAACAGCTGAAGCAAGCCAAACAAGCAAGCGGGCGAGGTGCATGGCTCTGGGGATCAGGGAGGGCTGTCTTGCCCTGCGCCCTCGGGTCCGATCCGGAGCAGAGGGGCAGCACCTGGGCTCTCGCGGCTGCTGGCTGCCATGGAACTGGAGAGGGGAGGCGGATCCCCCATGGGTGCTTAGCAGAGAAGTCCTCTCCATCTTCCTTGGACCTCTTGAGAGTGTTGTAACAAAACTCCTTCCTGGCTTTTGGCCCCGTACTTTACCTGGGGAAGGTTTAAGGGAGCTTTTGATGCATCAGGCACTGTGCCTCATAGTTGCATGTGAGGGTTTGTTCCCAACGTGTTTAAGAACAGGTTAGACATGTGTTTGGCTGGAATAATTTAGACTGAGCAGGGGGTGGGGGGGACTAGACGTGACCTCCGTGGGCCCCTGCCAGCTGATTCCTTCATGATTCTGAGTGTTGGCCCCTGGAGGATGAGGCCAGAGACCACGTGGATTGTGCAGGGTCAGCTGCCCCTTGGGCAGTCTGGCCAAGTTGGCTTCCACTGGCGTAAATGACTCCATGCAGTGCGGGATGCCTTGGGATCCAGGCTTGTGTGATGCCGTCAGGAAGGTTTCTTCCGTTGCTCCCTCTTTTCCTGCTGAAAGTCTAAACCTGTGGCTCTCTCCTTTCCCAGCTGGTAGGAGCTTATCAACCAGTGCACTCAGGGCCTGGAGCGGCAGCCTTTTCAGCCCTGTCCTCTCCACCCTCCCTTGCTGTATGTTTGTACAGCATGCCCTAAATTCTCTAGATCTGCCCTGCACCTTAGCTCTCCTACCATAAACAGGGATCATGTCATTGCCCTGCCATTCAGGGGTAGCACAAGCATCTCATTAGTGAATGACTATGAGACACTCAGGTACTGGGCTGAAGAGCACTGTGCACCTGCCAGGAGGGGCTGATCCCTCTAGAGCTGTCCAGTATCTCTGTCTGGGCTTGCAAAGTATTTCAGGATGATTAAATCTGTATACACACAGGGACATAGGTAACGTAAGTAACACCAAGAGATTTCTGCATCTGCTCAGAGATGAATGCCTGTTTATTTTACGTGGAGTCTCTCACACAGCTGGTAACCAAAGCACTTTGCAAAGTGAAATAGGCTGAGACTGGAGGTAGGAAGTGGTGCCTGTTTGAGGGAAAAAAAAAAAAGAGAGAGAGAGAGAGGGAGAGAATAACTTGATTGTCTGGAGATTTGTTACGTGAAGGCAATTCATCATTTTGTCATGAACACAGGGAATGCAAATGCAATGGTGATGCAGATGAACCCCTAGCAAAGAGAAAAGCTGTTGGCCATGCTTCTCTTGCGCTAACCTCGCCTGCCTCAGTGAGCCTGTGGATTCTGCACTGTGCAGTGCCCACTTCTCGCACCAATAGACAGAAATGGGGAAGGAAGCCCTTGTGTCCTGCTGGGGTAGGGAGCTGAATGAGGCAGGTACTGTACAGCTCTGTCTCCTTCCTGCATGGCTTAGCAGTAATAAGGAAAGTTGTCTCCTGCGCAGATTCTGCCTCTCAGTTAAGGCGCTGGGTCTCCTGCAGATACTGCACACATGCATCTCTACACATGCACTTTACTGTTGAGTTGACTTATTTGCTCTGCAGTAAAGCGTCACCATCTACACCTGCACCCATATTAGGGTGCAGTAAATTAATTAACTCCACTTATCTGAGACGAGTCCAATCCTACGGCAGAGTCATTAAGTGTCCCAAAATGCATGTGTAGACAGTGACCATGACTGACTTGGGCATGAGGATGCCTCAGTATGGGGGCTGCCTGCCAGCCAACCCCTCGCAGTAGCACCCTCGTGCCCCAGCCAGCCCCTCTGCCACCTGATGCCCCCACCCAGGGCCTGGGGCTGACCCCTGCCAGCCCAAGGCTGCTTTGCTCCAGCTCAATGTGCTGTGGTCCCAGGCACATGTGTAAACACTGTGCTCAGGACAAATAAACTCCAGCATGAACTGCACCAGAGTTTACTACTCTGCACTAATTGCACGTGGAGATGCACCCATTATGGAATGAAATTTTCCAAGAAAAGAGAGCTGCATGCATAAGGCTGGTTACAATTTAGACCGGATGGGCATAGTGCTTGGATAATACTTCCTAGACAGCAGGTTGGACAGGGGCCTGCCATGAGTCAGAGAATCTGTTGTCTTGTCTGAGAGTGGAGACCCTTTCAGAGCGTGGAAGTCATTCGCCAGCACCTGCTGGTGGTAATGGAAGCACATCACTAGCAATAAGTGACCCAGTGCCCAAAATTCCTATCTGAAAACTGTAATGGCAGAGATGCACCAGGGAGAGACCTGAGTGGGAGGTTCTGTACAGAAACTGGCTCTCTAGCTTAATTTGTCAGGAATTTGGACAACTGTCAAGAACGTGCCCTATGCTCCACATGGAAAAGGAATGTACCCACATCACAGGAATAGGATGGAGCTGGACTGTTCTCAGTGAAGCCAGATGACAGAACAAGGAGCAATGGGTTCACGTTGCAGCAAGGGAGGTTTAGGGTGAATGTCAGGAATAACTCTCTCACTTGGGGGGTGGTGAAGCATGGGAATGGGTTACCTACAGAGGTGAAATCTCCATCCTTGGAGGTTGTGAAGGCCTGGCTGGACAAAGCCTTGGCTGGGATGATCTAGTTGGGGAGGTTCCTGCTTTAAGCAGGGGTTTGGACAAGATGACCTCCTGAGGTCCCTTCCAACCCTCATTTTCTATGATTCTGTGAATAATAGGGGTAACGGAGGAGTTAAAGAACCTTACTCCCAGAATCTATTACCTGTTGCCTCCATGAAACAGTAGCTGGTTTTATTTTCCATTTTGGGAAATGCACACAGAGGAGTTTTTAACCTTCGCTCTGACTGATTGTAGCAGCCTGTCTCGGAAGAATGAGGAATTTGATGCAACGGTTACAATAGTAGGACACGGGGGGCTATATCTAAGCTGCATCTTCAACCAGTCTCAAGCCGTAATAGACCTTGTTCACTGCTTTTGGCGCGTGATAGAAACCCCCACGAGCTCCAGGCTAAAAGGGGCTGTGGTCCTACTGAACCGAGGGCTCCAGCCTGGACTTTTCACTCATTCCCTGCTAGCTTCAAAGGAGCTACTTCTGACTGACAGTTGCATAAAGAAATCAAGCCCCTTGCTGAATACAGTAGCAGAGAGAGGCAGCAGCCGGTAGAGGGGGCGCGAGGGTTGGCAGTAGGGATCTCATTAAGTTCAGCAGGCAGAAATGAGCATAGTTGGAATACAGAGCCCCAAAGGACGAGAGAGCAGCCTGAATCTTCTGTGCTCCCGCACATCCAAACCCCTGTAGGAATCAATACGGTTCCAGATACCACGAGCCAAGCCTATCTGTGCTTCCACCTGGACCCTGCTCTGCACTAGGTCAGTACAGAAGCCTGTCTTTCTGTTGTCTGCAGATTAAATGGGCTTGCAAGCAGTTTTTTTTTCTTGTTCTTTTAAATGTAACCCCGCTGTATGTGTACTGCACAGGAACAGTGCCCAGGCAGGAACGAGTCCATCGTCAGATGCTGCTGGGCTGCAACCATGGCTTTGCACTTGACTCAGGGTGCGTCTGTTGTAAAAGTGCCCTTGGTGCATGGGAAGTGCGGGAAGAGGGGTGAGCCTGTTGGTTATTTAGAAGGAAGCAAGGACTGCTATACCAATAGTTCAAGGAACAATTTTACATTCACAGCGCTTAGCCAGCCAGCTCCTCCCCAAAGCTCCCATTTGGAGACTTATCCAGGAGCAGAAGGATAAGCCTTGTGAAGGTATCTGTAATGTAAAATGCATTACTTCTCTGCAGGTTCAAAAAACAAAATATACTTTAAGCCATGTATTATTGATGGCAACTTCATTCAGGGAAAGCTTCATCTGTTTCAAAGTGCTCCTCTCCTGAACTGTTGAATACAGATGAAACCAAGAGGAATCAGTAGCAATTAATCTAAATCTCGGTGCTACGACAAGCTTTCTGTAGGTGCTTTGAGTTATCCTGTCAGACTCTAGGGCAAAGACAGCATTCTCTGTTCAGTTCTATTGGGTGCTTCCAAAGTCTATTTAAAAAATACTGTTTGCTATTTTGTTGCTTTAGACAAGACTTTCCATAGAGACTTACAGAGTACCACAATACCTGCCATGCAGAGAAATTAAGACGGCCGGGCAAGGGAGAGATAGGGTACTTTATTTAGAAGCTCACGGATGGTCTGCGACTGAAGGCTGGGAGGTGGATGCTAGCTAAGCTTCGAGTGAAGTGTATTTGAAGGTGCTTTATGGAGGAAAAACATCCTGCAGAAAACTGCTGAGCCTGGGATGCACTTGTGTGCCGTCAGTCTGAATAGCAGTAGGCATCCAGTAATTGCCTCTGACCTATGGCGACACGGGCAGTCTCTAGAAAAGAGTTGCTTGTGCTCTCCAGTAACAGGCCCAGTTCTCAGGGCACAAACTCTATGGGGATCAGTGCTCTTTCCAGGTGGCAAAATGCTAGGCGTTTCCTGGACGAGACCCCTAGAGCAGTGAATCCCAACCACAGTGCCATGCCGACATCCTAGGGTGCCCTGAGTTCCTTTCAGGGGTGTCACAGCCTGCCGTGTAGTTTTAGCACTGTGCAGACACGGGGCACAAAATGAACGCAGTAGATTCAAAGACAATCCACGGTGTTGAAACATTCTGAGCTGTTGTGGTCTTTCTGAGTTCTTGACAAGAGAAGAAATTGCTCTAGTATTTTCCTATAACCCCCAAATCACCTGAAAATGAAAAGCTGACGTTTTTCAAGGGGTGCCTTGAATCTACCAGGGTCTGCCTGGAGTCTAAAAAGTGTCCTAGAGAGATACAAATACTGGGAGTGACACACAGGGTTTTGTATTTCAAAACTAATTGAACCCTGTGTCCATCAACTTAGACCCCTCCCTCCAGCACAGCGGACTAACTGTTGGTCCTGTTGGAAGTAAAGAGGTTTTTACCATTGAACTCACAGGACCAAGCTGCGGTATTTTTTGTGAATTGCCCGAGTTGAGTGAAAAGGAAAGGCTGCCTAGTGCCTAGGGCCACTTGATTTCTTTTGCAAAAAGAGGCTGATCATTTGGGTTAGGAAAGGGGATTAGCAAAGTACTGGAGCACAGGCTTTTTAGTCAAAAGCTGAAAGTAGCATCATTTTTGGTGTTGCTGGTTTTTTTCCCTCCGTAAGCACCAGAAAATATTTGTTTTGGTTCAGCTACTATTTCCCTCCTCTTTCTCTTTCAAGATGATGTTCACATTCCCATCAGCTGGATGCTTAGTGAAGGTGAAAGTGCCATGCAATGCTTAGTCTAGAAGGGACATTGCTAAAATAATAACGCTGCAGTTTTAAACAGATGTTTTTGCCCGTGTTACTAACAGCTGCTTAAATTAGGCATAAGAGAATTTTCAAAATGAAAATGTTGCTGTGTCTCTGGTTAGTTTGCTTTCTTCGACCTATACTTGAGAGTAAGATTAGCATTGTAGTAAGATTCACAGTCTGTTTCTAATGGGTTTCATCTGCTAGCTCTCACGTATTAACAAGGGGCTGCAGTTTTTTTCACTGCAGGGAAACATTTACATTCTTACTGGGTCATTTATTTATAGCCAGAATATGTTCCTCCGTGTGAAATTCTGTAAAACTCTTGTACTAATCTTTTTACTGATTTGTACATTTGGGAATGTAGCTACCTCTCCTCGGCAGTCCCCAAATTCTCCTGTTGTCAGAGCAGGACTCTACTTGTGCTACCTCTTATTTCCCATCCCTTTTTCCAGGAACCTGTACAGCAAAACTGTTCCAGTTCAGCAGGAAAAATGAAATGGAGAAAGCAATTCTAAGGAAGCCTGGCTTAAAAGGAGGCTAAAGGATTGGGCCTGAGGTATATGGAAACCATCTCAGTATGAAGGCCCGTGGGAGCTGAAGCACACGCAAGAAATGAAAAAATGATATACCAAGAAGACATGTCTATTTAATCTCAAGGTATGACCCATGAAGTGTAGAACAGAGTTGCATCGGTAGGATTATACCCAAATAAACATTCACGTACACAAGTACTTCTGGAAAATCTTTGCAAAGCTGAGACACTGAATCAGAGTAACAGGTCACAGTTTTACAGGGACTTTTTTACCTGGTGAGGACTGTCAATTCATCCAAAATAGGTGCCCACAGAAGGCTTGATCAGAAATGGTATGCACACACACTACTGTTTCAGAACAGCAAATGTATGAAATCATGATCTTGATCTCGTAATTAGGGTCACTAGTGCTAACCCGTCTGCTCTTCTCTAAGCTTGATTCCTAGTTGACTGTGACTCATGGAACCCATCAAAAATTGGGACAGCGTCCCAGGCAATGACAGCATCTATGAAATCATCCTCAAGAACAGCTCCAATTCCAGCTCCCAGTTTACAGGTGTCCAGCTCATCCAGTCCTTCAAACCCCTCATCATCCCATGCTACACCCTAGTGGTACTGATTGGCATCTTTGGCAACTATCTTCTCCTTTATGTCATCTGCAAGACCAAGAAGATGCACAATGTCACCAACTTCTTCATCGGGAACCTGGCTTTCTCAGACATGCTGATGTGTGCTACATGCGTCCCTTTTACCCTGGCCTACGCCTTCAACCCGCAAGGCTGGATCTTCGGGAAGTTTCTTTGTTACTTTGTGTTCCTGATGCAGCCCATGACTGTCTACGTGTCCGTCTTCACGCTCACTGCCATTGCCGTAGATAGGTAAGTACAGCTTCTAGCCAGCGTCTTTCTCTTGTGTGATGCGGGATGGAGGGTTTGTTTAGAAATGAATTGGCCTCACAATTGTAAACATTAATTCCTGAAATTGCTGCTATCGCTGTCTGTGATTTTGCTCTGACCCATTTTCTAGCCTCAGGATTTAGCTTTTCAGGAGAGGGCTGTTTACAGCAGTGGGTTTTTTTCCCCTTTTCCCTACATTGCATAGTGTATATTGAAGTATACTGTTTGGATTTTGGCACTGACATGGGAGCAAGGGGCACATGTCTGTCTGTGCATCATTTTCTCCAGTGCTGTGAGGGCAACTATGTAGAGTGCAAGGGGCTGTTTGTAAAGCGCTTTGTTTTACTCTGTGAAGGAGCATGCTAGAGCAGCATTACTAGCACTGCACCACAGCTCTCTCTGTTCACTCCCTCCCTCCTCCTTTTATCCCCCTTCCAGTCCCCTGAGCTGCATCCCCTTCCTAGAGCCTGCTCTTGGTCAGCTTGGCTCGGGTATCCTCAGTCTTACATCCCCTCTCCGCAGCATTCCCAAGTGAGATCACACAGAGGCCGAGCACGCTCTTGTAACTCCATCTCTGCCCACATGATGACAAGCCCAGGAGGGCCAATTATTGCAGAAGCATTTCCAGTGATGTGGTTTCTAAGACAGAGCGTGTTTGAAGTTGTTTAAAGAGGCAGCTGGAAGTAGAAATTCTGCCTTGTGGTTTCTCCCCTGCTGCCTTTAATAGACAGTTCTGTGCTAGCTAACTTTCAGCCGCCTCAGGAGAATCCCAGGAGAGCACAGGCTCATCTGCTTGTGGGAAGCAGCAGCAGCCCCATGGCTTGGCTTACCAAAAGCACTACCCAGGGCACGCAGGAGGCACTCCTGCCCTAGCTTGGGAAGCATGGCAAGCTCCTGTCAGCCTACATGAAGCATGCTGTGAGGTGCTGATGACTTCTTGCCCCTCAGATATCCTAGATGAGATATAATCAGTGGATAGTGGCTGGGTCATTGTGGCAGGCCCGTAGTGGGCGCTCCTGCATCGAGCCATCCACCTCACTGTGTTTGGCCACCTTCCAGGCTCCGAGTGCCTCCCTAGGGGTGCCTCACATCTGGCCAACTCCCTTCCTGGAGTACACCTGAAAGCCTGGTGGTAACGTTGCCATCACCCAGGGTCTGCCTCTTGGAAAATACAGACCTAGTCATCCTTGAGGGGTATCTGAACCACTGCAAGAACTTGGGGTGCTTCCCTCAGTCTGAAGCACCAATAGCGGTCTCCCTTAGTCAGCTGAACCAAGGGGACCCCGAAGGCATAATTTAGACCCTCTCCCAATAAGTCTCCCATGCTAGGTAGGTACAGAGGAGAACTTTATTGGTTATAAGGAGTAGCTTTGGAATAGGGTACAGGGTAGAGCAATATCAGAGAAATACCTTAGCGCAAACAGTGGCACGGTAGCCTTTGATCACACAGCTGAGTTACTGCAAGCTATATATCTACAGGCAGTCCTCAGACTTATGACACAATTGGTTGCTGAAAACCACATCTTAAGTTGAAACGTTGTAACTCGGAACCAATTTTCTCATAAGAAACAATGTTATAAATGGGGGATTGGTTCCTGAACCAAGGCCCGATACTGTATTTTCACCAAAAATACCCCAGAATTTTGTACTCGATCAATTATAGATGAGTAATATAGCTACATTAATATATTTATATTGTTAATAGCAATCATATTGATTTGGAAGGACTTCTTTGAGGTGACTTTGGACTTTTTGAAGGGCCCTTGGTTGGACTTTTTGAAGGGTTCTTGGCTGGAGTCTTCTCAGGAGTCTTGGCTACAGGTTTGTCTGGAGTCTTGTCTGCTTTCTTAAAGAAAGTGTCCAAGGAAGTTTGGACAGATGTTCTCCAGGGAGGTGAGTGACGCAGCA
>NW_017729020.1:7482288-7484556 GCF_001723915.1 Gavialis gangeticus
CGATGCAGCGAACTTGTTCATTGGCATGGCATTGCATCGGGTCAGATCAAGGGTTGCAAGTCGAAACTGGCATGGTAAAGTTGAAACAGGGTGTCAATTTATAAACGTCGTAAGTGTGAAACGTTGTAACTTGAAACATTGTAAGTCGAGGACTGCCTGTACTTAGATCTCAAGTAGCTTACTCACAAGTATCTTCCTGAGGCAGGTGGAGATTCCCTCTAAAGGCAAACAGTTCATTGAACATGAGTTTCAAGGGAGAGTGTGTTTCAGATGGTCCAGCTTCTCTGAGAGTTCTCATCATGGCTGCTGCCTCCACCTCCTGGGCAGTCCTTAATTTACCTTATGACCTCATTTACCTGAGCCAATGAAGGCCAGCAGCTGTTGGCTGCCAGCCAACCAATTTGAAATGCATCACTGGTTGCCAGGTAGACTGTCAGGGTCTCTAGCCCCCTCCCAGTTATGATGACATTGCTTAGAAGAATGGGGAGTTTAAGTCCCCGCCCAAGTGTGTGAGGCCAGTCACATAGGCAGAGGGAGCAGGCTTCCCTCTCCCTCAGGAATATATCCAACTCAGGTTACAACCCAGGGTTACCTGAAGCTGATGGGGCCAGGGGTGTCTGCCCTCTGCAGTGACCATGGTAGCCAAATTGTCAGATTAGGTATCCGCCTGATAGCAGAGTTTGGGGACAGACAGAGATGGCATTCTGCTATAGCCATAGCCCCTGTGTTCCCCTGAGAGCAAGAGTAGTGATTTTATGCTACAAAGGGAGTAGACTCATTATGCATTTTCCCCCCATGGTGTAGGTGAGTAAAAGGGGTGCTACCACCCTCATGGGGCTCTGGACTAGAGCCATATCTTTCTGTTTCTGCTGGGACTAAAGGGCACTCAGCACTGCATGGGATCAGAGGAGCTCCTGGTTTTCCCATGGTACAAAATTAATGCCCAGGCTCACCTTCATTCTGCATTCCTGCAGAAGGTGATGGGAAATGCTAACTGCTTGAATGAGGACCAAGTAAGCATCTTGGGCCTAGGCCTGCATGTGCTTAGCTGCACTGTAGTCACAAGGGGCTTGGGGCTGCGATGGAGCCCAGGTTCTGTGTGCGCCAAGGGTCTGGAATGAGATTCCCCTGTATCATGTCCAGACACTCCACTTCCTCCTAGCCCCGCCTGGGTTCTTGAGGATGTTCTTCGATTACAAGAAGCTTGTTCCAGTGCTCCACAATCACCGCCGCTTGCCATCTATCTTGTCTGGAGTCTCTTTCAGGGCCAGATTAACAAACCTTAGCCATGCAGCTGTTGAGCCATTTGCTGCCAGCCCAAGGGGATCAGCTGTCTTTCTGCCTGTCCAACCTGCTCCCACGCAGCTGCTCCTGCCGGCCAGCTGAGGACCACGCAGAGATTTAGGCAAGGTTGCCATGACAAATGCATGGCTTGTGGGCTGGCACCAGTGCCCAGTCAGGACATGAAGGACAGCCAATTGCCAACCCATGCCTTCCCCTTGCACACTTTCTGCTCTGACACCCTGGGACGCTTCAAACAAGAGGTGCAAACAACTCCAGGGTTCCTTCTCTGAGATGCAGTGAACATTGTGATAGCTGTGCCTAGATCAGTGCAAAGAACAATCCCCTTGCTTTTCCTCCTCCTGCACCGTGGCTTAGAGTCCCAGGGCTTTAGCTTTCAGCAGAGTCATGGAGTTGCCAAGGTAAAGACAGTGATGGGCTGCTGTAGGAGTTGCTGAAATTCCCCAAACACAGAGGACTCAGGCACTGACACTCGGCCGTGCTAATCAGCCCTCTCTTGCTGCTGCCCCATGGACATAGCTACTCCCCTCTGGGTTGCTTGGTGCCCGAAGAGCCTGGAGGTGTGTTTGAGAGCACTGCTGCCAGGCATGATACTTTTGCAGTCTAGACATAGTCTTAGTGCTGGGCAGACTTCCTGAGTGTAGAACACGTGGCACAAGATGGACACTATGCCGAACCATATTCTAGGCACTTAAAGTGACTAGCAGGAGGCTCCGCTATCAGCCTTGTAGCTTTGATCATTTAAAAAAAAAAACAAACACTTATTGAGGGGTGGGTCTAAATTATGCCTAAGAGACCCCTTAGGTCTGCGGACTAAGGGAGACTTTCCTTTTTGCCCCCGGACTTGGGGAAGTGCCCCAAGTGCCTGTATTGGGTCGAGTACCCGTAGGACTATTAGGCCTGTGTTTCCCCAAGGATACAGGGCCGAGACAGTCCACTCTCGGGGTGGTGGCGGCACGTTACCCC
>NW_017729020.1:7484711-7497443 GCF_001723915.1 Gavialis gangeticus
AAAAAAAAAAAAAAAAAAAAAAAGCACAGAAACCAGCATAATGCATGTGGTGGAGGAGGAGAAGAGAGATTAACAGGGGGAAAGTTGTTAGGCTCTTTTAAAATGTTGCCTGAATGTCTCAAGTATGAATCAGAGAAAATTTTATAGAAAGGGCTGCTTGGGCAAGGGAACAGGAGTGTGCTGATTGGTGGGTGAGTTCCTCGCGTTGACAGAAATAACCTGCTGCTTAACACAAGGCCTCAGGATGGGGAAAAGAAAAGCCCCAATTATTTCATCCTTCCACAATAAATGCTTTGCTTCAAGTTAATTCTCTGGCTGTGCTTCTGCTGGGATAATTGCAGCTCGCGGGGACCAGAGGCTTTGCTGTGCTGGCAGGGGGTTGTTTCCTGTTGCCTTGGCCCCATGTGTTGGGTCTTTTGTGATTAATTAAATGCTACACAAATGTCATGTTGATGAAAGAAGAAAAAGGGGCTGTTAAATGTTTGACTAACTGGAAAATGTCAGGCTCGGTGCTGGAGGAGGAAAGCTCTTTTGTAGCTTTTGTGCTCAGTACTGGAATGTACTGGTGCTGAGGATTAGCCGGCTGCTGCCAGTGCCTCTCACTTGTGTGGAGTTTGTCATGTAATTGCTCCATCGCCAAAGCTACCAGGAGCGGTAGGGACTGTAGCCAATGCCAGAGACTGGGGAAGGTAGGACAGCCATGCTGGAATGAAGCAAGGGCCTATCCAGTCCCGAGTCCCATCGGACAGCACCAGGTTCAATTGAAGCTGCTTTGGAAACGTGGTGCTTGCCCCTTGTAGGCGCCCCGGGTGCATGCAGAACTGGCCATACCTGCAGCCCGACGTGGTCCGCATGCAACCCTGTCCAGGGTAGCTGTGATGCCAGATAGCCTCTGGCGGTTCCTTGTGGTAACTGCAGGTTACTCAGGGCCTGTCCAGGGAGGGAGTGGAGATGAAATGCTGAACCATGTGAAGCTAATGCATGCTATTAAAGTGCATTAAAACCCCATGTGGATGCTGCAGCTTAAGGATGAAGCTACAGCAAACAAAAGGCGCTTTGCTTCCCAATGGCAGCAGCCACATGGGTTCTATTTGCTGCCATTTATGTGCATTAATTTCTCCTAACTCCCCTCTGTGTAGACAAGTCCTTAGTATACTTTACTCTGGGGCACGTACCTCATCAGCCCTAGCAAGTGAGTAGCAGCTCTGTCCCCACGGGGATGGCACTGACCACTCTATCTCTGTAGCCGGTGACTTTTGTGTTTCTGCTTGCTGCTCCAGCTGCTCCCTGCTTGATCTGTGGGCTCACATGCCCCAGCTGTAAACTTTGCCAGCTAGGCTGATTCCAGGTTGGTGCAAAGAGCTGCAGCAGGCAACTGCTAGCTCAGCTCAGAGAAGGGGGATGAGGAGGTCCCTTTGCATGTGCTGCTTTCTGTGCAGCTCTGAGGTCTCATTTGGGCTTAGTATGCATGCATGCGGCAAGCCTGCCATCACAGGGGTTTGCACAAGCTAGTTCAACCCTACTCCAGGAGTGCAGTGGGGTGGGGCTGTTAGGAACAGGAGTATTGAGGAGAAAGTGGCAATGGGAGCCATAACTTGTTCCTATGCTCTCCCTGCAGGTACTACGCCACGGTGCACCCTCTGAAGAAGCGCATCTCTGTCACCAGCTGTGTGTATGTGGTGGGGGGAATCTGGCTGCTGTCCTGTGCCCTGGTGGCCCCGGCCATTGCCCACACCTATCACGTGGAGTTCCAGCGTGAGGGCTTTACCATCTGCGAGGAGTTCTGGATGGAGGAGGAGAAGGAGCATCTGGCCTATGCGTACAGCACCCTCATCATCACCTATATCCTGCCCCTCTCGGCTGTCTCCCTCTCCTACATCTGCATCACGGTCAAGCTTAAGAACCGGGTGGTGCCCGGCCACCCAACGCAGAGCCAGGCAGAGTTTGAGCGGGCACGTAAGAGGAAGATCTTCCGCCTCCTTGTGCTGGTGGTAGCTGCCTTTGGGATCTGCTGGCTCCCCATCCATGTCTTCAACATCCTGCGTGACATAGACATCAACCTCATCAACAAGCACTACTTTCTGCTCATCCAACTGCTCTGCCATTGGTTTGCCATGAGCTCCTCCTGCTGCAACCCTTTTCTGTATGCCTGGCTGCATGACCGCTTCCGCAGTGAGCTGAAGAAGATGTTCACCTTCAAGCAGAAGATCATTCCCACCAACCACTGTGTGGCCATGAGCGTGATGCTCTGAGATCCAGAGTGTGGCCTCCCTGCTCCTGGACGGTCTCACGCTCCCTCTTGCCCTTTCCATTTCCAAGACAGTCAACAAAAAATGGATTTCCCAACCTCACAGCACATAGCCCCATTTGCGGGGGATGGCTGCGATTGCCTCATGCTGCTCTGGGGTCCCAGATCTGGAAGCAAAGAATACTTCACTGCAATACAACTTCAGTGGCAGTTGGGAAAGTACATGATAGAGGTAGAATTGCCCTAACTTTTCCTGACTGTGCTATCGAGCCCTTGATACAACATGGAGTCATCAGGTTTTTGCCTGATCAGAAAGCAAGTAGCCAAGTAGCCCAGCTGGTAATGAGGCTCAGTACTCAGGAGACTGACTCCAGGATTCACATGTTCCAAGGCTGCCGGTCTAAGAGCTAAACTTCACCAGAAGCAAATGCTTTTTCACCCAAAACTTGCTAGGGAAATCACCACTGGAAGAGACCTTTGAGGTAGGGAAGACTGCAGATTGTGGAGACATGTCCAAGCTAGCTGTAAACTGGTTGTCACTGTGGTAGCACAGAGCTCACCCTGGGCAAACTGCCTGAGCATTTATCCAGCTTTGCAAGCAGGTTTACAGCCTGCTCTCAACCCCCTGCTACTGCAGAGGAGATACCATGGTGATGATGCTGGTTCAGGTGATTTTACTGTACCTGGAAGTGGAGATCCCCTTCTTCCTGGCCTTGAATGACTCGGTGCAGTTGAGGGTGGAGACGTGTCCATCGCACTGCAGGCGGGCACCCCTGTGAGAGTCTACTACAGCCTCCCAATGGGAGGATCTTGGTTATGCATTTTATGGTAACGGCAGATTGCTCTCAGGCTCTCCCTCTAGTTTGTTCCTTTGGCCTTTTGGCTTGAGGCAAGCAAGACTAGCGGGCATCTGGACCCCAAGGCGTCTGGACTGGGGGCTTGCATGTAGGATGCCTGCCATGGATCTGGGAGTATCTGAAGCCCCAGGCTGAAGAGCCTGGGAGGGAGGAGACTTGCCGGTGGTAGTGCCACATGGCCTGGAACAACCGAGCTCTTCTCAGTGGCTAGAACTTGGAACTGATTTGGCCCCAGACACCAAATAAAAAAATAAAATAAAAAAGGGATGTCCGTGTGAACTACAGCGATTGCTTTGTAAACATTGCCACAGTCACAGTGCCAAGCAGCATAGTACTAGACCAACGGTCTTGGAAAGAGTGGATTTGGGTCACCAGAGGATGGGAGAAGGAAGAACACCACATCCAACTTTTATGTATCGGGGGAAATCCCTTAGTAAGTCAAGAGGGAACTGTTGCTTTAGATTCATAGAAGTAGGGTTGAAAGGGACCTTGTAGATCATCAGGTCCGACCCCCCGCCCTGCTTCTTTTACTAGGACCAAATATAACCCTCTGTGCACAGTTCGCTTCTCTTGTTCCGATCAGGAAAGTGCTTTGATGGGGTTGGGGCCGGATCGCTTACGTCAGAGGGAAGCTTGGACAGCGAAGTGCGTGTCCCCATGTTTGCAGCTGAAATGTTCAAGCACTCCTGTGTCTAGTGCCAAGCTTCCTTTCTTCCCAAGACGTCTCAGCTTGAGGTTTGTTGGAAAGAAAAATCTAGTTTAAAGTTCCTGTCTCTAAAAGCAGAAGGTAGGGCAGAGAGGCACCTCTGAACCAGTTAGTCTGGAAGGTACCACCCTGCCCATCTGCTGCCTGATTTCAGACTCACCACATTTCTCTCTCTCTCTGAAGCTGGGCTTGGAGGGGATTTTCTTTTCCAGACTGCAGAGGTCTTTGCTGGCCGGGAGCAGACCTGCTGTGAGCGAGAGCCCTGCAGCTGATAATGGAAGCGATTCTAACAATGCTGTCCCTCGCCCCCGCTATGTGCTGATCTGATATGTTTGACGGCTAATAAAACAGTGCTACAGACCACAGGCTCTTTCCTTTCTCATGATGAGGCCTTCCGGGTATGTATAAGTGGGGTTTGCATCTAGAAATGAGCGGGTCTGGAGAAGGAGGGGAAAAAAGCAGGGGGAGAGTGTTCCTTGTGGCAGGAGCACTCCTCACTTCTGGTGTTATGAGGCATTTGAGCAGTCACTCTGTCATGAGCAGTTCATGAGCCAGATCACTGTGCAAATGCTAAGGGGGAAGGAAGCATACTGGCTGCATCTCCAGCTTCTTCTCGCTTTCTTCCTATCACCTCCTTGCCCTGCTGGGGAGCTTGTGGCAGAGGGATTGTGTGCTTTTGTGCCAATGTGGCTTCTCTCCTCCTTTCCAGAATCAGCTCTGATAATCCCTTCTGACAAAGGGGCACAGCAGGCTGACCGCCATCACCCACACAAAGGGCACTGGGCAACTGGATGAGGGTTGTACCTCATTGGCATCACAGCAGAAATGCTGGAGATAGCCTCCCGGCTGCCGGAGGTGAGCAGGGGAGAACACGGCACTCCCTGGGCCTGAGTCTGCGAGTGCTTCTGGCTTCCAGAGTGGGGCTGAGTACTGTCAGCACTCATTGAGGACAGGCAGGCATGCTGAGCACCTCTCAGGAGGCACTTGTCCCAAGCAGGATAAGGTCCGTTCCCTCCTTGCTGCCTTCAAATCTTGCAGGGCTCATTGCAAAGGCTGGTGTGGGGGAGGCAGGGGAGGAGCTCATCAGAACATCAAAGTCCTCTGTCCCTACAGAGGCTCATTGTATTGCTTAATAAATCCAGGGATGGATACAGCACTGCATGGGACTGGACCAGGGCCTGGGCTCTGGGGAGATACAGGAACAAAGACACTTCCTCCTCACTGCCACAACCATCTCCCCCTCCGCTCTTGCCCTTAGCCAGGGGCATTTCCTCTGCCCAGCACACAGCCTTCCCTGACACAGGCATATTTTCCCTTTCTCGTGCCCAGTTCTTTGCAGTCTGTAAAGGTTTATGTTTAACCTGTGCACTGCCTTATCTCTGGGGCATTGTATAAATGCTCCCCTGACTGTGTGGGAGACAGCTCCACTCGTGACTCATTCAAGCTTCGGAGGAGCAGAGGGAGCCCCATTCCCAAGGGCACCACAGCTCCTGGGTGAGTGATGTTTGGCTTTGGTCTTTTTGAGTGCACACGACTGAACGGCTTCACTGGTGCTGCCTGCCAAACACAGTGCCTTTGTGGTTTGCACTGGGGGCCCTTCCATCATTCAATCGAGGCATTAATGACCCAGGTGCTGAGGGCTGGCAGCACGTCAGGAACAAGTCATCATTCACTGCAAGAGGCAAGAGCTTTTGCAGGTGATTTCTTTTATTGTCTACCACTTAACTCCTCTCCCAGCCCAGAGGGAGAATGCGTCCCAAGCCGGGGCTTGCCACTGCTGGCACTAGTATTGCATGCATGGCTTTATTAGTAATTTATTATGCTCTGGAGAAGCTGCTGCCCAGAATCCCTCTTGCTTTTCCCTCCTGCTGTTAAGATCTGGGTACTGAACGGTTTACAGGGTTATCCTACATTATTACATCTCCCCAGATCCTGCTGCAACTGTGTGTGTGTGTGAGAGAGATGCAGAATTGCAGCTGTGCATAGATCTGGGTGCCTTAGATACTGTCTCTTGTGTCTCTGGTGTTTGAACATGGATTACCCTCCTCCTCTGTGCTGGCTGCTGCTTTTCTTGCTTCTGTATTGTCAGCAAATTCCATTGCCTCAAATATGTGGCGTTCCAGCTCCCAGCTTACTGATAGAGCAGACGAGAGCAACAGGGTCAGGGCTGCTGATCCCTGCAGCTCTTCAGTAATATCTCTTGGTCTCCCCTCAGTGTAACTCATCCTGCCTGGAGGGTCACCATGAGACCTAGACACCACTCAAAGTTGGACAAGCAGTACACAGGGATAGATACGGGGTGAATTTCCCCAAGGTTTTCTCTTGCAATTGTGCCACTTGCCCCTTTGGCAGGGTAAATTAGCCTGCCCTGAGCTCTGGGCTGTCCTGCCTGGACTACTCCCTAAACCCGGCAGCAACTTGAGAGCTCACTGGAGTCTGCAGTACCAACGTACTCTCCACATCTCTGGAGAGAGGAGACATGTCTATGCACACTGGCAACCTCCCGTTTGTGATGCCGCACCAGTGTCTGCTTTGTGCTGCCAGTGTGTTCCCAACAGCTGGGTTTAGGCAGGAGCAGTCCTCCCCAAGACCGTCGCTTTGTTATCATTGCTTACCATCTAATGGGAGCGCCTGTTGTGCTGGGTGCCACACACGTGCATGGTCAGATTCAGTTCCTGTCTCCCAGAAACTTACACATCCAACAAGCAACACGGACAAAATGAGGGTGAAAGATCATCACCCTCTTGTTACACAGGGTGAGCACAGGCATGGAGACGGTCACTGACCTGACTTGGATCTGAACACCAGGCCAGTGCCCTAACCACATTATCTTTCTTTCCTTATGCTTTCTGGGATTGAACTAATCAGTTCCACCCCTACTCTAAGCCAATCTGCATGCTGATCGATTGATCTCTTGGTGTGCGAGAGCGTGCTGCTGTCCAGATGTCCTAATTTCCCGGTAAATGATTCTGGCTTGACTCTGCTCCTCTTCCCAGCTCCCCTGCTTTCGCAGGAAAACCTTGCTCCGCCACTTGACATCCTTTCTTGTGATCAGTGAGGAAAACTGCTCGCTTTAAGCATCCACAATGCCTCCCTGTCTCTGGGGCCACACAATCCTCCCAGGGCCATCTCCTGAGACTTTTGTTCTCTTCTCTCGCTAGCCTGCTCCCTTAACTGGCCCCGCACTCTCTGAACCCAATGGAAAATTCCTGCTGAGTAGGGGCTGGTGTGCTAAGGGGAAGGTCTTATCTTTTACAGCAACCTCTTGAGAAATTTCTCATTCCTTCATCAGGTTGCCTCATTTTTAATGCTTGCCTGCCTTGCACTCGTCCCGTGGTAGCCTCTGTCAGCTAAGTCAAAGCCCCTGGCTCTTTTGGTAGAAACCCTTAGTACATCCATAGCATGTTACTGTGTGATCTGTCCAGGGTCCATAGATCCCATAACACATTACTGCGTGATCTGTCCAGGGTTTGAATCCTCATTCATCACGTCCTCTGCTTGCATTTTTCAACCAGGATCTCCCACATTCTTCCAGTATCTGCTTCCCTGAAAGTCAGCATAATTTCACCATCTTCCAGTAGGATCTTATAAGTACACTGTATCTCTGCAAACCTAACCCAATTACAGATACCAAGCAAGAGGCTCCAGCCTGCTTTGAGGTCAGCCTTGTCAAAAGGAAAAATGTTCAGCTGCCAGTGGTTTGCACTAATAATCTCATTTCAGAACTGCTGAAACACTTTACTGGAGTGCAAGGACAAAGTGGACTGAGGCAGCTCCGAAACAAGGGGAAAGGAAAAAATGCAACAAGTCTTGTTACTGGTTATTAACGTCATGCCAGCAGCTGGCACAAATACTGTATAACACATTTTAATAGGTTCACAATTTACTAACAGAGAGGTTAACATGGACTGTATATGAACAGCAGAAGGCAGCACTGCTGTTTAGCCCCAAATGTCAAAGATGCTGCTTATTTAGGTGAACTGCAGAAGGAAAGGGAAACATGGAATTACACAAGCAACAGGTACTAAGTGCCCCTTTAGCCAGGTCAAGGTCCTTCCCCGATAGACATGGTAGCAGGAGCAATCACTGTCACCCAGATAGTTAAGATAAAAAGTGCATGAAAGCAGTCTGAACACTGGCCTAGTAACCAAGGTATGCAGGTGCTGATGTGATAATGTGAGTGTTACCAAGAAGCCTTCGTTAATCCCTGTGCGTATAGCATTTTAATTTTGTAGTTTGTATTGCTAGACTCATGCTGCCTAGTGCTGACATCTTCCACACTTGAACCCAGCCTGAAATAGGCAAAACTTAAGCATGGCCAAAATGCTGAGTAACACGGGGCTGCATGCATGGTAATGATACCTAAAAGCCTCTTTTTTTTTGATCTCATGACACTGCACATTCACCCGTCTCAAAAGACAAGATAAACAGAGCTATTAAAAGATAAAAGAGCTTAAGTGGCTGACTTGGGCAGGTGAAATACTACATGCATGACTAATTATTTGGTTTGCAATTTGAAATAGGTTGTTGTCTAAACTAATCCAATAAATAAGCTGCCAGGAATTCACTTGGGGTGGGAGAGCTAGAAAGGGGGAAGTAGCAGGGCTGGCTGAGGGACTGAGAGGGTTTTCTGGAATAGTTTCACATTCAAGGGCTGTCTCATAGGACTCCCTAAAGGGGCTTTCATCCCAAATCTGAAAGACGACGGGCAGTTCGGCAACAGGCTGTGTCCAGATCGGGGCTGGCATTTACTAACTGTGCAGTTGCACTGCCCCTGAAATGAGCTAGTCTCTGGCTTCAGGGCTCTCAATATCTGCCCGTGGAGCATCCAGGGCTATGTCCCATGTTTTGTTCCCCAAAAGCAGAGTGACTTAACATAGGCAAGATAGATCATCAGTCCCACTTTAAAGATAAAAGAACAGGAAGCGAGAGGGGGACTGGTATGCAGAGCAGTGAGTTAGCAGAGACCAGACCCTACTCTGAATGATTAAAAGCCTTGTCTTCACACTACGAAAGATAGATGTATTGGACTGCAGGAAAACCAACGTGTGAGAGCCATCCAAGGTAAAAACACAGTGAAAACATGGGGGTTTTTTAAAATAATTTTTTGTGTTCCGGTCCAAATCAGCCAAATCAATTCCAAATCTGCGAGTCAATCAAGTTTGCCCTACAGCTGGCAAACATCCTCCACCTCATCTGGGGCTTCAGATGTTTCCAAATCCTTTGGCAGGCATCCTACGTGCAGGCCCAAGCTTGGAGACTTGGGTTTCAGATGCCCCCGTGTTTCACTTGCCCTCAGCTGTAAGGCCCCAGGGGCAAGCCTGGGAGGAGTCTTCCATTTCCATAAAGTGGGCATAAAGCCAAGATTTTCCCACTCCAGCAGCCAGTGGGAGCTTTACTACACGTTACTTCCGTGGGTACTGAACAGTACGTACCCCATGCCAGAAAAGCAGCCATCCTCGGGTGTGACTTAGTGGTCGTGGTATTTCCCCTGCCACACAGTGAAAATGTGGTGCTTAACAGATACTGTGAGTTAAAGCAGACAAGGTATAGCTGTGGGAGAAGAGTGCTGAGTGCACCGTAAAACTGAAGTGCCTTGCCATCATGGTGACTTTACTTTGCAGGGACTTATCACGAATTACCTTCTGTGCAGTGAAAATGCCTTTTTTAGCCGTGAAGACACGGGACGAGGTCATTTTGAGGATAGAGGCCTGTGATGTCCTCCCTGCTTCTGCCGAGCCACATAAGTGCATTTCCAAGGTGTGCAGACAATGGTGTCTGATTGCAGTAGGTCGGTGCTATGTAAGAAGCCCTCAAGCACAGCGCAGTGTATTGCAGGTATTTGTGACAAGCTGTGAACAAAGTACATGCACTTTATGAGCTGGGCCTGGCCCTCTACAGCGGGGCAGAGGGGGCATCTTCTCATTGCGCAGGTGGCGGGAGAGACTGGCACCTGGGTCTGAGCACCTGTCTGAGCCCAATCCAGGTGTGAGCTCCCCTACAGCAAAATCCATCTCACCTTGCTTTGGCACATTCACAGCCTGGGCGTACCTTCCCCTCTAAGCCAGGCCCCTTAGCACAGCTCTGACTGCGTGGGGCTTGAGGAAAGCTGCATTCCTGCTATATGGGGTACGGACCAGCTTTTCAAGGCTCAAACCATCACAGTGTTACAGGATTTCATCTCGGGCCCTTTCCAGTGCTCGGTCCGATCGGCAACTGGGACTTGCCACTTTCTGCTGAGACGTGTGATCCATCCACTTAGAGGCGCACACGGCCACGAGACTGTGGACTTCAAAGCTATGACAGGTTTCTGAGTAAAACACCTGGCATGGGGCTAGGAGTGATTCTTCTCCACTGGGACTTTGGGCACGTATAATTATGGCGTAGAATCCAACGCTGGTGGAGAGAAGGAGGCAACCTTTCTCTCCTGGCTAATGAAACAGCAACAACAAAAAGATGTTGCTCACAGGATTGGAATGGTAGAATGAGTAGTTTAGTGAGGTGTTTAGGGCAGATGAGGTGATCAAAGGTGTGCAGTGAACTCATTTGTCACATACCTCGGCTGTTTTTCACATGGCCTGGCTTAGAGATTTCGCTACCACATACCTTGTGTGTGTGCGCGCGTGAACGCGGACGCTTACTGCCATTGCTCTGCCTTGCCTGTCCAGCAGATATGCTCTAAACAGCGAGAGCCTAGTGATGTCCAACGTTACTAAGCTAGCAGAGTTTCCATTAGACCTCCTAAAACAGTCAGCATCTTCCATACTCAGTCTCTGCTATAAAGGTGGAGCTAATCTCTTCCAATGCTGGATTTATGAATGCAGTTCAGCACTGTCTGTATGTCAGGGGTCAAAAGGAAAGCTCAGACACTTGACTCATGGGTCTTGGGTCTACCAGATTTTGAATCGGCTCCTAGCAGTCTCCTTTAACTGACCATAGATCCTCAGGGGAAAAAAGGCCTGGTTACTTGAATAGCAAGGTGCATATAGACATTAAGGGATTGGAGTTCTAGGATTAGGAAAGGTTGACTCGCCCGGGAGCTGTAACATGAATCATTAAAACCGACGTGCCGAAGAAAACAATTTGGAGGTGTCTGGTGCACGAGTGTGGGTGTGTGTGAGAGATATACAGAGAAGTTCTGTAATTTCTTTTTCCATCAGTTTTTTTATGAACAGACATTCAGGCCCCTGTCTTACTAGGCCTCCAATGTAAAATGCAGCCCCGTGACATAGTGACATCATATGATCAAAAGAGCAAAAATGGAAAAGATATCACATTTACCCAAATAACTTTGTTTGCCTATGCCTTTAGACCAACACAGCTACAACCAACGCACCTAAACCTGAACAGCGAAAGCCTCTCTGACACCAGAGGAATTTTCTAAGCCTTTGCTAATGTTCACATCCCAGTCAGTTGAAACCAGGGGCACCAAGAGTCTGAGGGAAGGGATAGGCCTTTTTTTTTAGCATTGTGTTAGTTAGCCCAAGCGAGGGCACGTCTAAGTGCTGGAGCGCAATGTGTCTTGTGAGCATGCACAGATCATGCACGGGGATCTTAGTCGGGAACTGATATAAGGAAGGGCAATGGGTGAGATCATTGTTTACTAACTCAAGTGTGAATGAGTGACTCCTCTGTTCCTCAAATAAAGCAGAACCCCACCCTCCAAGCATTACACTGGCATGTCACACCGAAACTCCCAGACAACAAAATTGCATTCTCCACCTCCTAGTCTGTCTACTCTCTGCTGGCAACAAGCTTTCTTCAGTTCAGTGACTGAGAAGCAGAGGGCCAGGGGGGCAAGTGCAGATGGAGGGGGAAAACTCAAAGCCATGGGTCCTACACACCCACGTAGAATCATAGAAAATTCTTCCTAAAATCCAACCTAACCACCCTCGCTGCAACTGGAGGCCCTTGCTCCTTGTTCTGTCAGCAGCCCAGCCCCATCCTCATCCACGCACATCGGTGCTGCAGCTCTCCTGGGTGCAGTCGGTCAACGAGACCAGAGCCTCGAAAGCTGCATGAGACTGATGCTGGCCACAAAGCTCCCAGTTAAATGAACGTGCTTCATTTAGAAAAGCTGCTCCGCTGAGGAGCCTTGCACGTGCCCCAGCGCTCCCGCCTGGGGCACTGTCCCCGCAGGGATTGGCCTCGTGTCCAGTTCTGCATGCTGGTCGCAAGGGTGCTCTGGTTCACGCAGACACCTGCCGCCTTCGGTGCTTCTGGAAGTGAACAGGCCTCTTTCTTACAAGTGCTGACTTTGCCGCGCTGGCTTTATTCCAGACGGGCAGAACCGGGACCGCCAAATACAAGATCTACAAAGCACAACGACCCTACCTGGCCGCATCTACACGTTCATTAATGCACCTGAGATACTGCGCCTTGAGTTTAAGACTTCCTTAATAAAGCACTAAGGAAAGGTGGGGCGCCCGGAGTTGCCGTCGGCGCACGGCGACGGCGCGCCGCTTACTGCGCAGTTGGCAGCGAGAGGGGCGCTCCTGGGGTAGACGCGCCCGCCCTGTGCGCCTCCTCGCCCGGAAGGGGCACGGGCCCCAGGCCTGCGGGGCCTACGGGAGAGGGGCACAACGCACGCCCTCACTCCAGGGGCGTGGCCCCGCCCACCCTAGTTAGGCCCCGCCCACTCCCCCCGGTTCCTACCTTGACCGCGCCCACTCCCCGATCTCAGTGCTTCGGCCCCGCCCAGAATTCTTGCCCCGCGGCTAGGCCCCGCCCATTCTGACGTCACGGGCGGTCCCGCCTCTCGCGAGAGCGGCGCTAGGCAGCGGTAGCAGGAGCGGCGGCGGCGGCGGTGGGCGCTCAGTATCGCCATGTCGCTGCCGGGGCCGGGGTCCCCGCCGGGGTCCCCGCGCTGGGCGCCCACGCACGTGCAGGTGACGGTGCTGCAGGCGCAGGGGCTGCGGCCC
>NW_017729020.1:7497564-7500732 GCF_001723915.1 Gavialis gangeticus
CCTGCAGCTCACCGTGCTGCACCGCGCCCTCGTCGGCCTCGACAAGTTCCTGGGCCGCGCCGACGTGCCCCTCGAGCCGCTGCTGCACGACGGCGGCCGCCGCCACACGCGGTCAGTGCCAGGGGCCTTGGGGTGCGGGGGCCCCCCCCCACGCGGGGACGCCTTCTCTCCTTGTCTCTCTCTTCTCTCTGCCAGGCCGCAGCCCACCACTCTTTCGGGCTCTCTCCTTGCCGTGCGGATGAGTACCGAGCCGCTTCTGCTTTCCTGTCCTTCCTCCTCCTGGCTCTGTCTCTAGCCCTCCCGGAGGCGGCAAGGCCAGAGGTGCGTGGGGTGGGGCGGGGCGGGGGTGCTGCCAGCCCAGCCACCGTGGGGCAGGGGGCTGGGGCGCACAATGGAGGGGAGGCTGAGGGCACTGGGCTTAGTGTGGAGAGGGGCAGTTGGGCTGGTCCTGCTTGGAGCAGGGCGGTGGGCTAGTTGTGACCTCAGGTCCCTTCCACCCTCATTGTTTGTGACGCTTCACTTCTTCTTGCTCGTGCTCCGTTGCAGTGTGGGGTTCAGCCTTGCCGTGCGGTCCTTCATGTACCACAGACTGGAGGGCAGGGTAGGGAGGGTACAGGGACGGCTTTATTGAGAGGGTCTGGAGGAGCTCAGAGAACGCCACTTGTCAGAGAAGTGCCTACGGCTGCGTGACACTTGACAGCCTACTACGACCCATACCCCTGACACTTGACAAAGAGTTTTACGGGTTGCTAATGTAGTAACGTCGCTTCTCTGCATGTTGGTTCATGATGCAAGCTGCTTGTGCCTAATGTCTTTCAGCTCCACTGTCGACAATGACTCTCTTTAAGTGCATAATTTGTGACTGACAAGCAGTGGAGGGGAAACAGCTCTCAAAGGACTTGGGCTAGAGGCCTTGAAATTGTCCTGAGTTAGTTTCAGGGCTGCTGTTCCTAGAGTGCAGGTACTGACTGAGACGGGTTGGAGCTGGGCTGTTCTCGGTGGTGGCAGATGACAGAACAAGGAGTCTCAAGCTGCAGCAAGGGAAGTTTAGGTTGGATGTTAGGAAGAATTTTCTCACCTGGAGGGTAGTAAAACACTGCAGCAAGTTACCCAGAGAGGTGGTGAAGTTTCCATGCTTCGAGGTTTTTAAGACCTGGTTAGGCAAAACCTTGACTGGGATGATCAAGTTGGGGCGGGTCCTGCTTTGGGCAGGGGGTTGGACTAGATGTGACCTCCTGAGGTCCCTTCCAGCCCTCCCAACCCTCATTCTCTGTGATTCTCTCTGTAGTTTGATTAAGCCCATAGTGTTTCTTCCCCTTGCCACTTCATCCCCGGTCCTGAGGCTCTGCACTTTAGAGTACATTGTCTAGGATATCTCGGTGTGTAATAGTCACGCTACTGTTTTTTATGTTAACTGCCATCTCGTCTTCAGAAATGAAGTGAGCTGAATGAATAGGAGCGGCTTTGCTGTCTTAATCTACTGCACATTGGGTTTTGGGAAGACATTGCTGAGAGTTCATGTAGTTGATTAATGTTTCTGATCTTTTTTTCCTCAAAGACTAGAAATATTTAAATGAAAGCTTAGATTTGGAAGTAGAGTGGCTTGGAGCATTGGGGAGCTGGGAGAAAGTACAGATAGGAGTGCTGAAGAAGAAAAATCCCAGAAAAATGGTTTCTGGGATCCCTCTGCTCAGCAGCCATTGGCTGTCATGAGACTTGCTCACTCTACAAATAGGAATTTTTCTCCTAACTGTTGGTCCTGCCTGTCAAACTGGGTGTGTGAATATGTGGCCAGTAAAAAAAAGACTGCATATTTGATTAAGCCAAGAGCTACCCCTAACTGTAAAATACAATCCCATGTGTTGGTATTCTTGCACAGCTGCTTTCCATATACGCTGACAGCACTACATGGCTGTTCTTTTGGGGCAGAGGCTCCATTTCCTGGCTCAGTAGGGTATCCTACAAGTTCGGATCCTCTTTGTTACATTGCACCACTTGAGAAAAATCCCTCTAGAAGGGGAAGTGAGGAAACTGCAGTCTGTAATTTACAACAAGGGAGGATCAGCTAGCTTAATGATTGCAAAATGTTTTGAAGATGACAGCTGTATATTAAGCTACGCATGCGTATTCAAGTGTAATCATGGCCTGGACGGTAGCAGTTCATTCTGATTTGAGTTTCCACAGATTAAATGGTCTAATTGGTAGTAAAACATGCAGGAATTTAGAGAAGGAGCGTGACAGGTGTGGAGTGGGCAAGCTGAAGCAAGAAGTTCTTTAAAAAAAATGTGTTTTTAATTGCAATAACTGTCCAGCTGTATTGAATACCCATATATCAGGAATGTCAAGCTCACCTGATGCCCCAGGCTAGATCCTGACCATGGGGCTCCTTGGAAGCTGGATTCACAGGCCATATGTTTGATACCCCTGCTGTTTAAATTTCTGTGTAAATCTCAAAAAACGGAGCAGGTTGTACAGGGAACAGCAAAACCAAAGCCCGTCTCTGCTGTCATCACAATTAGTTGCTATGGAAATAGATGGGCACAAAGAATGGATCTTATAGTCAGTGAACAGGTAAGTGAAATATTAATAAGGTCTTGTATTGAAGTACTCTGAGAAGTAGTCTTAAAATGGAAGAGAAATACAGAAAATTATACGGCAGAGTTCTTTCTAAGTACAAAGCCCTGGAATGTGCTTGAAGGGGTCTTATGAACATGAGAGCTTGTTCATAACTTGTGAATTGATGCCTGATTGTATGAAGTCAAAGCAGTCCATTGTCATAAGTATAATTCAAGCAAGTGTGTTTTTAAGTAGGAATATCACTACTGCTTTAGATTTTTAGCCAGAATTGTGTGGAATGTTTTATTCCCTCCTTACCCCCTTCCTCTCTCCCCCAATAATTTTGTTAACTTGGATTTTAAAACCTAGTTGCTGACTCAAGCAAATGTGGCATGTGGGCTCCTTGAGCAAACCTGGTCTATGCATCGGAAGGGGGCAAAGCCTTGTAACACTTGAGTTGCTGTCTGTGAACAAGCCAGCTGTGCTTGCTGTCAGACTGTGTGGTTCGTCAAGGAGAGAAATCAAGAAGCTCTAGAACCACTATAGTTTCATAGTTTCTAGGGTTGGAAGGGACCTGAGTAGATCATCTAGTCTGACCCCCTGCCATGGCAG
>NW_017729020.1:7501412-7522853 GCF_001723915.1 Gavialis gangeticus
GGGGGACTGTTCTGGTCCCTGCTCAGGAAAATGGAGGCAAAGAAGTCATTAAATATGTTGGCTTTGACGTCTGGTGTGACGACCAAATTTCCTAACGTGTCCTGCAGGGGCCCCACTTTACCCGGAACCTTCTTTTTGCCCCCTATGAATTTAAAAAAGGACTTTTTGTTGTCCTTGTCCCAGTCCCAGCTCCGCCTTGGCCTTCCTGACTGCCCCCCTGCAGCCCCGAGCAACCGCAGTATGGTCATCCCTGGGGATGGCTCCTCCCTGCCATGGGTGTGCGCCTCCCTTTTAGCTAGGAGACATAGAACTGCTTGGCCGCTGTCCTGGGAGAGTTGGCTCTTGGTTCTGGCCAGAAGGCTGTCTTTGTTCAGTCAGGGTGAGGTGTATACTGGGAGGCCATAGTTTTACACCCCAAACCATAAGTGGTATAAACAAGTTTTAAGACAAAACAAGGTTTTCAAAAGCCTGAGAAGGCTGTTGGAGATTTTAAATATCTGTTTGGCTTATTTACGTGGATGCACAATGCAATAGTATATTTGATAACTGCTGTGTTGGTAACTTGATCAGCTATCGAGAGGCTCAAATTGCAGGTTGCATGTGATGAGGTACTTCAAGAAGATCAGGGGAAGAGAGGAGTGTAGTCTGAGGAATGTTGCCTCAGTTCCAGTTCTGCTTGTGTCTCTTTGAACCTGAGGGGAAAGCGGACATACTTTTCCTCTCTCCACCCACAGATGAAGGCAGAAAATTCATTTCTTCAATCACCTTAAAGTACTGGTTCTGCATGTCCTGCATTATTCAGTGAAACAGGAGCCACCCTTCTCTTTAACTGCCTAGTCAAGTAATGTGACTGCCATTGAACTGCCTAAATCGTGTATAATGCGCCTGCAAACATTGCATAAAATAACCTTTATAGGGATTATAACTTGCATTGGAGGTAAGCAGTGTACTAATTCTTTTTTGTCAAGCTGAAAGCTTCCTTGTCATCAGGTGGCTGGCTTTCTTATTTGGAAGAAATGGCTATATTTATTAAAATAACCATTATTTTCATTGGTTTGCTTCCTTGTAATTGAATCCAGAGCGTATGTAATTTTGTTAGTGAGTTCTGACATGTGCATAGTCAGTTGAGTAATTCCTGTGGGAGGTAAGTATAGGTTAGTTTGAAATATTGCACTTGAATGCTGAAAGTAATTAGATTGAAGCAGAATAATTCTTCTGAGAAACTATGGCAGTAGCTAAGTCAATACCAGTTACATTCCTTGAATGCTTAGTTGTTTTTCATAGGCGGTGGAAAATATTTGCACAAGACCCTTTTATTAAATGGACTGTGACAGGTGCCCAGGCCAAGCTTGTCCCTTTCCTGGTTCCTAGCATCCCTGATTAAGAGTCGTCTATGATCTGAATGCAGTTGCAGGTCATAAAAATGCAGTCTTGGGGGAATAGTATTGAAGACTTGTTCTGCTATCTGGATGTCATATTCCTGTGGGATGGGGTTGTATTTCCACCAGAGCTGTTTTTTTAGGATTTGGTTGTTAAAATGCCTGTAGACTGGTATGGTATCCAGGTTATAGCCATATTGGTCTAGAGGAAAAAGCAATTGGGGCTTGTAATAGAGGTGATAGCTTTTATTAGACAAACAAGATTTTTGCAAAAAAAAAAAAAGGTCTTTCATTGCAAGCTTTTGAGCACAAACAGCCTTCTTCAGACTGGCATGTAGACTGGTATGTGCACTCAAGCTCATTCCGATAACCCGGGCTTCCCTGCCTGACACTGTTATCATACGTAAATATTGTCAGTGGGTTTTGTAGCCTCCTCCAACTCTACATCTCTTCCTAAGCAGTTCTGAATTTCTAGGCATCAGGATTTTAAATAGCTTGGTGTTTTAATGTTCTATTTCTCTTCAATGCGTTTCTTTATAGGGGCCTTCTTGCACATATTGCAGAGGGGAAACCTGCTATCTTGTCAGCTCTTTGAACTGGCTGTTGAACAAGCCACCTGGACTCATTATTACTGCTCTTTGCCAGTATGTGCCCACACTAGGAGGACAAAACCAGGCAGAGGTGTGTTTGTATGTTTGAAGTTGGCAATCTCTGTGCCTGTGGTGTAGTTAAGATAATTCACTAGCTGATATGAATAGAAAAGTCGAGCACTCTTAAAATCAACCTTTTCTATCAGTGCTGTGGAGTCAGCAGGTCTAGATCTCCTGCCTCGGTGAATAAAGTCAATAAATATCTACGCTTGTACCAAGGGGAGTGAAATGTCCTCTGCTAGGACACCTTGGAGTGAGCACCAGGTAGTTGACTAGCCTGCTGTGATGCAGCTCAGGTGCTTGGATTGGTGGGGTCCCTCCTAGTGAAGCTGGTGCCCTGGGCAGCCAAGAGGGGCATCTGTGAAGCCAGGCAGAGGTCATTGAGCCCAGTTGGTAGCTTAGTTATTCCAAGAGAGAATTCTGCAGACCATATTTGCTCTAATTGGTAGTAAAATGCAGAAAAGCTGCACAGTCCCACCCCTGAGTGGAAGTGCCGACAACGATTTCCCTTTTCCCTAAAAGTTTTCGTGTATAAATGCTGCAGGGGAATGATCCCTCCTGACTGGATAGGTTCACTGTTTGCATAAGTGCAGAATTTGGAATGAATTTGGACTGTTTTGTCTGACTTGGGAAATACTTTATTAACCATAATCCCTTGTGATTTCTTCAGGGTAGCAGTAGTAGGCCTGTATCGCATCCCCATTTGGGCTCAGTGGGCACGTCTACAGGTTCATTAATGCATCGTAATTACAGTGCATTAAGTTTAGTACCTGTAATAACAGGTTCATTTGAAGGGATGTGCTTGTACCTAGATTTGAACATGTTGTACAGAACATAGCATAACAATACTATCTTTCACTTTCTCGTTGAGCAAGTGACTTGTGGCCATGTCAAGGACATGGCTTCCCTTGTGCCCCAACAAATGATTGGATCCTTGTCTTAATCGTTCATTAGCTTCCAGGGTAGAGCTTGTTCTCCTTCTTACTTCTTCTTGCTGCATTTGCTTTGGTTTGCCTAAATACAACTGCCTACATCTTGTGGCTTTCCTCATGCTGCAAACTCGCATCCTAAAATAGTTTTGTGGAACAAGAATAGGTTTCTGAACCTAGATTTAAAAAGTGTTGATTGTTTTTGCAGGTGGTATAAACTTCATTCCAAACCAGGGAAGAAGGAGAAAGAGAGAGGGGAGATTGAGGTGGATATCCAGTTCATGAGGAGCAATTTGACGGCCAGCATGTTTGATTTGTCTATGAAGGATAAGTCTCGGTCTCCATTCGGCAAGTTGAAAGACAAGTTGAAGGGAAAGCGGAGCAGTGGACTGTCAGACACAGCATCTGCCATTGTTCCTAGCATAACACACTCAATAGCTGACAGTGAGGATGAGTCAGCTGAGAAAGAGAAGAAGAAATTTAAGATCAAAACCCTGTTTTCCAAGCCTGGCTTGCAGAAGAGCTCCCTCTCCCAGTCCATGTCTGCTTTACCTGCACTCCAGCCAGTCACAGAGAAAGTGAAGCTTAGACCAGGTGACTTTAAGTCCAGTTGGTATGACGACGATCATGAGGATGAGAAAACACTTACCCCAGTCTCAGAAAGTAAGTATTGCCTCCTTCAGGAGTAACTACTTGTCAATACTTTATTTACAGGATTGGTTAAATTTGTGGAGGAGTCTTTTCAGAATACTTGGTGAGCTTTGCTGTCTGTAGGAAAGAGAAACTGTCTTCAGTTGTCTGAGAGCTTTGACTGAAGAAAGCAGTAAAGCTTTGCTGGCTGCATGATATTTTACATGCAGGTTTCCTTTGGATAAGACTTTTTTGTTCATTCATTTTTTTTAAATGAATAATTTGGTTCCTGTGTTGTGAATGATTGCACATCCCACTGAGAGCCCCTGGGAAGAACGCAGTCATTCATAAAGAATCCGGCTGGAGCTGGGTTGGAAAGAGTGACACTTATTTTACCTTCTCATCTTCTCTTCTTGTGGCTTTCAAATGCCTGCTGAGCCAAAAGTTCTGGATCTGGGTGATTAGAGAACAGGAATGTCTAATAGAAGTTTCTCTTTCTGTTGTGAGTAGCCCGTTGGTGGGTTTTTGAGCACTTTAGCTGTAATACTGAGCATTATAGGAAGCTTTTTTTAATAACCTGAACATCTAATATATTGCAGAGAACTTTGATGGCAAAGCTGAAGATACAACACTTCATCCTCCTGCTGTTACGGCTTATAAGAAAACGGCAAGTGTGGATAAGCAGCTAAACCAAACAGCTTCCAGCAACACCAAGAAAGAAGGACTGTCTTTATTTGGTGGCCTTAAGTCCAAAAATGATCCTGCCTCCCGCTCAAATGTGTGTATTAATGGCAGTCACGTTTACATGGAGGAATGTGAAGCCATGGCAAAAGATGGCACTCCATCCTCATCCTCTTCCCCTTCCCCTCAGACCTTCAGGAAGAAACATCTGTATGCATCTGAAGAGAACTTGTCTTCCAAATCTGTTAAGGGGCCTGAGGAATTGGAAAAAACTAATAGAGCTTTATCTGGGTCTTCATCTTTGGAGACCTTTAAATCTTTGACATTACCATCCTACAAATTGCTTAGTGGTGGAGACTCTTTAGAAAGCAGTGTTCCTTCGAATGCTGACAGCACAAAAGAGACCAAGAAAGCTGCCTTGTTGTCTCTGGTTACAGGAAAAAAGGAATTGGGGAAAAACACTGATGTAGAAAAACTTACAGACGTAACTGTGAAGGAGAAAGATGTCAAAGGTCCTGAAAACCAGAAGAACGAGAGCAAGGCGGAGCCTGCAGAAGTCCCGACAGCCCTGCCCAGAGAGAGCCCTTCAGAAAGCAGCATCGCAGCATATGTTCCCAGAAACAAGCAGTCACTCAACCCTTTTGGCGAAGAACAGAAACCCGAAAAGCCTGTAGCCTCTGCGAGGACAAACCAAACCAAAGTGGTTAAGCCCAGGTCAGTCTCTTTTTGCTGTTTCTAATGCTGATGTAAGTAAACACAGCAGTCACAGACTGTGACTGGACCACTTCCTGCCACGAGGCATTCTGGTAGCTGTTGTGTGTGGTATGCAGCCCTCTACAGCATCTCTTGTGGACTTGTTTTGTCACCAGGGGCAAATTTAACCAGCCACATAGTAAATATTTGACTTGCATCCTCGTTGTGAGTACAAGGCGTGACCTTGATAGTCTCCATTAGTGAGGCTGCAGTAAAGAAAGCAATTCTGCTTTTTCGGTGTATTTAGCTGCTTGCATAGTGTGTGGAGATCATTCCATGTTTCTTTAACCTGGAAAGCCAACTGCTTACCATCCCTTCGACATGGAAATGTGCCAGGGTAGGGTCTGGAATGCCATCTTTAATCCAGCTTTTTGCTCTTTCCCATTGTCCCTGCTTTGGCCTCCAAAAAGGCTAATCTTGGGCCACATCTGCTTTTGGCACAATTGAAGTATGGGCATTGCCATAGCGTTCTTATTCTGCACATGACAATCTGCAGCGGGGAATTCTTCGCTGTTGCAGTAATACAGGAGTGGGTACAAGCATTTAAACATGGAGGAAGTGACTTCAAGCCTACTGCATTAAACATCTTGCAGTTATAAACGTCATTAGTAGGCTGCCCATTTTGTGAAATCTTCCTGTAAGACTTGTGTTCACTGCTCACACTTTGCATCTGCAACTGACATGCAAGTTTTTTGTCCCTTTTTGCAGACGGGGCGTGTCTTCAGAGGATGAAACCGAAGCCACGCTTGCTACTTCTGCACCCGATTGCCTTCCTGCTTTCACTTCTGCACATCTTGCCAGTAGTACGAGTAACCCTTTCGCTTCCAAAGTGGAACAGAATTTCAGTGCACAAACCTCTGAAAGCATTACTAGCCCTCTTGTATCCCTTTCTGCACTGCGGTCTAGTGGCAAAAACCCTTTCACTCCTAACTGGGGCCAGGAGTCCAAAGCACAGGACTCCCCAAGTTCTGCTAATTCTTCTCATCCTTTTTCAGCTTCTGTTCCCAAGTCGGTTGTCTCTGCGTGTCTTACTAAAAATGACAATAACCCTTTCACTTTCAAAGGGGGACAGGACTCCCAAAAAGAAGAGTTTGGAAGGTCTTGCAGTCCTCCCTTGTATTTCTCTCATCCTGCTCCTGCTGTTTTGGTGCATGGTTCTTCCTCTCTCCCCTCTGTTTATCATGCTAACGACAATAACCCTTTTACCTCTGAAGCAGGACAGGAGTTGGAAGCAGCTACTTCTCCTGCTTCTCTCTTCCCCCCTTGTGTAGCCTCTAGCATGCGCTGTTCTACAGTGGAGCATCTTGCTAGCTCAGAGTCCTCTTCTGTTTCTTCAGACAAGCCACAGAACGAGACTGTAGCTGGTAATGCAAATACTGTGCCAAAATCTTTAGGGTTGCTGTCAGACAGTTCTGTATCTCAGTATGAAAGAGCAGAGGCAACTCCAAGGAAACAAGGTGGTAGTAAAGGGGTGCAGATAGTATCAGCTTTAAAAAAAAATAACAAAGGAAAGAAAAAGTCCTTGACCTTCAGCTTAGATCTGGAAGATACTTGCCCAGGGAACAGTGATGAGGATTCAGACAGAGAGCACCCTGATAAATGTGAAGAAGTGGCTGCTACAGGTGAAATAGTAACAGCCGAGAGGGCAGGATTTGCCTCTGCGCCTAATACTGTGTGTGTCCTTTCACCTGAACCCTGTGATGAGCAGGTGAATTCTCATCAAAACAGTAAAAGAGCTGTTTGGGGTGACATGGAAACTAGCAATGCAAGTGCTGAAACCTGTATGGGAGAGAGCAAAGAATTTACTTCTCTCCCCAAATCTAACTCTAACCTTTTATCCGGGAATGCTGAAGTAAAGGCATCCTCTGCTATGAGGAAAATAAATGAGGAGCTAGAGACAGTTAGTGAAGAGAAAAGGATCTGGTCACTCGGCATGGGAGAACAGAAGCCCGTATCCAAATCTGTGGCATCCCCTGTTGCTGAAGGAGACTTGTCAGATCAAGTAGAGCCACCCAAACCAACCCCAAGGATTCGCACATTGCTCTCGATGGAAGCTGGCAAGGCAAGGGATGTCTCCGAGCTCAGTCCTCTCTTTGTTGCACCAAAGCCAGCACCAAGGAATGCTGCGAGAAAACCTAAGTGTGCCTCTGATTCTCAGCCTAGCATAGCAAAAGAGAAAGAGATGCTGTCTTCTGAGAGGACAAAGATGGCATCTGGAGATGTGTTGTGTAGGGAGATGGCCTCAGATCCCTGTGAGAATCTGCTAAGTGAGAGTTCATTAAAAACCGCTGCAACTTCAGCTGTGCTTTCTCTTGAAGGGGTGGCTAGCAATGATGAATGCCTAAAATGCAGCTCTGACCATCACGATATGTCACTGTTGGACTGTGTTATAGACCTTAAGCCTGCTGTTCCTGTTCTTGGAGATGGCAGTGCGAAACCTCTTGGTCTTCCAGTTATTCTAGAAGTGGGCTCGGACGATGAGCAGCTGGACGACAACCAAAAGGGCAATGACATGTCTGCACCTGGCAACAGTCTTCCAAAGACTGAAAGTGATCCATTGCAATTCACAGAGGAAATAAAGCAGAGTTCAAGTACAAACTCTTTTGCTGATAAAATACCTGGAGTGCTTCATGAGAGAGAAGAGAACCCTGAGGATATTGGTGAATCTGTGGAACCATCCAAACTAACTTCAGGCAACATTTTTTGTGCAAATAGTAAGGCAGGTTTAGATGCAGAGGTTTCTTATTCCAAAAAGTGTGGCTGTGACTTTGAGGAAAGTGGTAGTATTAACATTGAGGAAGGTGCAGGTGGTAATCTTTTGAAGCCCCCCGTTTCTCCTAGCTCTTTATCCAGTTCTTCCCAGCCCTTGTCTTATTCTCAATCTCTCCAATCTGGCACTTGCAACAGTAATAGAGCAGAAACTCCAAGGAAGCCAACAGCAGAAGGCTTCGATGATAAAGCAGGAAGTGCTGGCAAGAAGAAGCTGCTTCAGGCATGGGTTTCACCCTCTGAAACACATCCCAATCAAACACAGCAGAGCGGTGGAGCTGTGTCTGCTAAGCACAGGTGAGCGATTATGGAGAGCTGCACAGATAATGCTGTGACAATCCCCTTGTTAAAAGGCTTACTCTTTGGAGCAGAGACCTGGGTTTTGTAGCTTCAGGCACATTTTTGTTTTTTTAGAATGATATGGAAGGTTAGTCTAACCTGTAACCGATGGGTATCGTCAGACTCCTATGGCCTAGTATAAGGCTGCCACCACTACAACTCCTACTGAAGAAACTGGGGTGGCTCCAAACAAATCTATGCTCATAGATGAGGGTGGAGCCCAATTTTGCAGACCTAACCTCTTTAAGTGCTGTTGTTTCATGGCAGCTCAGGGAAATCTGTGATCATTTGTTACATGAGCGTTATGCTTTAATGAAAGTTCATTTTGCATACCTGATAATGTACTGCAGTCAGCAGGTGGCTGTGGCTATGGTTCAGTTGTAGCGAGGTTCTTGGGAATGAGAAAGCGGTTCAAGGCAGCCTGGGAAGTGAGCTGCTCACTTTGCAGGTAGGGCAAGGATTCCTAAGCCTTAAAAAGCACTGAAGGAAACCAGCTTCATGTAGTCTACAAGTCTGCCTCTTTGGTGTCTAACATAGCAGGAGCTGTTCAGACTTCTGCTAACACGTCCTGGTATAGTCTGAGGTTGTGCTTCTCTGTTCATTGTGTAATCTCTAATGCAAACTTTACATTTTATAGGTAACACTGCATGAGGATTACTGTTCCGAAACTTAGTGAAAAATAAATGTGTAATATGCGTTCACTTCCAAAGCTGCCCCTACATACTGAAACTAGAGATCCTAATATTACACCTTGATCTCTGCTACTTGTTCCTTACAGTAGAATAAGTCAGTTTCCCAAATATATAGCGGAAGGCATCCCTTGTCCAAGATACATATTGGATATTTAGATTTCTCTGAAGACCTTGGGATGAGAAATCAAAGAATGGCATCTTTTCGTACTGTAAAAAGATTGAAAGTAAGTGTTTCTATAATTTGAGCATCTTGTAACACAGGTTTTGTGATGTGTTAGTAATCTTCTGAAGCCATTGTTTCCCTTAATGTTTGTTGCATTTAAGATAAAAGGCACCAAATAAACAGTGTATAACAGGTAGAAAACAGTATCTTATGATAGAGCAGCTTTTATTGAAAGGGACTTCCATCTGATCTCAAGAGACAAGATGCACATTGGCAAGATGCACATTCCACCTTGCTAAATCTTGGAACCTGTTGGATCTTTTTCTTGGGCTAGAATCTGCACAAGGTCAGGGTGGTGAACTGCATTAATAAGTTGTGTGGCTTTTTTGTTTTAGACCTCATCCTGTCAAGCCAATGAACACCACACCTAAAAGCTTCAGCATCACCAGTAGTGTGACTGAAAAACGCACCGAGATCAACCCAAAGGTATGAAAAAATGAGCTGGGGGCTTAACTTTGTAACTCTAAGACAGTTTGGAATTGACAACTCCACAGTAATGGCTTTTGGCCATGTGAAATAGAGGTTCAAAGCCTCTTCTTCTTGGACCTTACTGCTGGTGAAATAACATCCTTTTTCCAGTTTCTATGGTCATGGCAACAAATTGAGTAATGTTGGTTCTTATTTAGGGCTAATAAATTGAAGCCAGATGGAGGTCCCAGCTCCTAAGAGGGAGCTGGGCCCAGGGCTGTGCCGAGAGGAGCTCTCTCACTCTCTGTGGGATGGATGGCTAGAGTGGCTGCATGCCAAGAGGTCGGTTGGTGACCTGGTGCAGAAGTGACACGTGAGCCTGGCATGCAGTCCTTGCTGTGACAGTATGAGGAAGCAAGGGGCTTGGGGCGATAGCACTGCACAAAGAGGAGTTTGTTTAACCAATGAACCTTTTCCTTCTGTTTTTCTACATAATGAGATTATTAGTTGTGGAATGCAAAGCGGTTAGTGGAGATAGTGGGTAGATTGCAATGAGCCAAAAAGCTATAGTCTGTTTTAGCTCACGATGTTGAGTATGCAGTGAGGTTAGGAATTTTGGTGTGCAGGCCCTACTTTGTATGGTCAGTATCCTTTTAGGGGCAGGAGGAGCAGCGCTTCTGTGAAAAGCGTTCGTCTGCTGGTGATTGCGTCTGTCACTGCTCTGTGTGAGGTCACTTTGGAGTCGAATGGTTTAATTTCACTGGGCACATTTACACGAAACGCTACTGTGCAGTAACTTCTTGCTGCCATGCAGTAGCGTTGTCGGCACTAACTGTGACACGACACTACTGCACAGTAGTAACAAGCTACTACACAGTAGCTCACTGCTACTATGCAGTGGTGTCGGAAAAAAATCATGTGGCGACGGTACTGTTCTCCTTACTGCGCAGTCCATCGCTCATGTAGTCGCAGCTGCTCTGTAGTTTCCAGGAGGGCGTGGAATGAGAGGTATCATGTTCCATGGTAGATGTGTAGGATCCACGGATTATGGTATAGTGTAGTAACTTGTGACAGCCGGTACGCTGTGTTGGAAACCACCCTGCATGGAATGCTGAAGAATGAGATAGTTCAGTAGCTTTGTCATGTTAGTTTTACAATGCTCATTTCTGTATTGACCTGTCCTTCTTCTCTCCTGAAGAAATATGATCCTTCAGACCCTGCTTATGCCTTTGCTCAGCTGACGCACGACGAGCTGATCCAGCTGGTCTTGAAACAGAAGGATGTGATTACCAAGAGAGAGCTCCAGGTGCGGGAATTGGAGGACTACATTGACAACCTGCTTGTCAGAGTCATGGAAGAAACCCCCAACATTCTTCGGGTTTCGGCTCAAATAAACAAAAAGGCTGGGAGGATGTGAGGTCTCAGTCAGCGAGCCTGAATAAAGGCTTGTGTTCACTAAACTCCATATGTAAATAACATGAGGTAGCTGCAACTCCTGTATGGGCTACCTACAGAATTACTTTCTTTCCTGTGTCTCTGCCAAAAGCAGATATTATTTACCTGGGAACTGGTTCGTAATTACAACAGGCCTTCAATGTGTGATCCAAAACTGAAATAATCAGGCAATCTGTGCTTTTTGATGTGCTGTCAATATTAGACCACTGCCTGCATGGCATTTTTAAGAAGTCTAGTCTAAGACCAGAGGTGTAAACCTTCACATGAAGGATTTTTAGGGAAACTTTTTTTTTTTTTTTTCCCTGACACTGGTTCCAGCCTATTGCGGTTTTTAAGGGGTGGTGTGTAAACTAGCTGCTTCTCAGCAGCTTTTGGTTGGACAGTGGTTTTTATTTTAGGCCAAATAATAATAAGTTGTAGTGCAATATAAACCACCACGTACACTAATGCTTCAAGGATCTTATTTTGTTCGAAGAGCTACGTTTGAAGGTGTTCTTTCCAGACAGTAGCTGAGTACACTATATGGTACTGATTCTAAAAATATCATTCCCTCCACCCCAAAAAAACCCAAACTGCTGTAAAATGGGATGTTGTTTAAATCTGCTTGAAGATGGAGTTTTACTACCTAGTTATCTGCATCCGTTTTCATAAGGGGGGATGTAGTTACATTAAGCGGTGTCTAAGCATACAGGCTCTTTTGATTTCTTTTAGCAAAGCAGCTATGACATAATAGCTTGGTCAACTGCTAAATCTCTATAGAAGTCATGAATTCTAGATGTGTATGAAAAGTTCTGATACAGGTCACATTCCTCCTTGATGTTTCTTGTTCTTACCTAGAACAGACCAACTGCACCATCACAATCTCTTCCTTACATACAGGTTCGTACCTGCGTGCTTCTTAGCGCTCAATTGGCTAATCTTTATTGTTTTAAAGCCTGGTTGTGGGGCTTTTTGTGCTACTTGAATTAACATATTTTAAATATTTTGGAGTTTGAGAACTTAGTTTGGAACAATTTTAATTAGTAAACAATTTTCCTTTGGTTTTTATATATGGTTAACTAAGCTGCAGTCAAAAGGGTGCATGTTCTAATTGTTTTCCCCAAAATGAATTCCTTTGTGTGCATCAGGATCTCGGAAAAGGGGTGTTGTAATAGTATATTTTTTAAAAAACAAGCCAAAGGAAAAGCATGCACTGCTATTTTGCAGGACAATCGGTTAACTCTGATTCTTTTGCCTTTTTGTTGGCTGCCACTTTGCTGCTTGCACAGAGAGGTAAATGTGCCCTCTCTGCCTATTAGCTGGTGCCTTTTTTTCCCCACTGTCAGCTTGTCAGGCTTATTCAAATAAAACTTCCTGAGCAGACTGGTAAGCTGTCAGTAAAAATCAGTATTTGCTTAGAAGAGAGGCAGTGATATTTTATTTTAATGCTGCCACCCTGATCTCTGTAATGGTAATGGAATTCTGGTAAGCTGTTAAAATTTAGTTACAAATATGTGATCACAACTGAAATTGGGCAGCTTGGAGAGTGAGGTGAGGATTGGCGATGCAAAGTACTTTGGATAGTAAATCTTAAATGGAAAGGGTAATGGAAAGGGAAAGAAAACCAGTGTCAAAGCTTTTGGAAGGTGAAAGGGTCCATTAAGTCTCTTCTAAAGCATCTGAGGGCTAATTTTACCTAAAGATCAGGAGGAACAGTTTCTATCATTCCTCACATTGGAGCACTTTAATTAGGAGCAAGACCAACTTAATTTTCTGTTACTTTGTAATGGTGTCTGCTTTTTATATTTGTATGAAACACTGGAAACCACCATGAACTTCTCTGTCTGCTTTTTATAGTGAAGAATAGTTGCATATATTTGCACAGACCTATACACTGGAAAAGTATATAGAAAGTATACGTGCTTTTTGCTTGCTCTTGCTTAACGTTTTTGATGGACCCATGATTACCAAGGTGTAGAGCAGAGTAAACTGTGCTCGTCATACCTGTGCCTTCTCTTGAAGGACAGCAGTGAGATAACATTTAATATGTGAAGTGAAGGTTTAAGGTAGGTCATGTTCCAGTCTATGACACTGGGTATGAAATAGCAGCTTGTTTTGGAGCAGATGGCCTAAGTTAAGGGGTAAGCTTTACCGTTTTGGACATGCCTTTAATTGAATCTGAATTAGGTTTTTTTAACAGGATCTTTATTCGCAGCCTTCTAAAGTCTGGATGATACTAAATCGCTTCCATTGAAAACTGGCTAATGCTGGGTTTTGTGCCTTGAAATAGGAAGATGGCACAGTCTTTTTAAAATTGCCTCTTTGTGCCTTGGTCCCTCTACAGAGGGAAATTTTTGCCCATACCTCCTTAAAAATAGATGCATCCTTGGGACTTGAAGCTGGAGCTTTCTAACAGGTTTTCTGCTTCCACAAGAAGGTATTTTTTTTCAGTGCCTTGGACCAGTCGAGGAACCATTTGTAACTTTGAAATGGGTGTTGTGTATAATAATACATGTTGGAAGTTAGCGTTCAGAATGGGTTTAAGTGAAACTAACAGAAGCGACTGTTAGTCTCATTTAAGAGATCTGGTATGTGGGTACTATTCCTCCTGGAGCAGCTGGAGCCCTTGTATAATGCTGCATCTGCTGCTTTAGAGAGAAATATTTGAGGATGTTAAGAGTTGTCCAGAAGTTGTGTTCTGCCCCCCGCCCCCTCCTCCCCCCAGTCTGGGGAGATTTTAAACCCTGAAGTTATTTCACAGTCCGGTACTTGGCTAATGATAATCCGCTTGAGGTGAGAATGTTGTGCTGAAGGTGGGAGCACTGAATTTTGAGAGGAATTAAGTCTGTGCTATAACACACTGAAGCTTGGTTTCCCTTGATCTTGTAGTACGTCTCATTGAGATTTCAGGGTCCTCTGGGAACGGTTGTCCTTCAAAAGCCACACTTGTGCTTTTTTAGCTGTGCAGCTGTTGCACAATTCTCCCGTACCTCAAATCTGTCAGTGGCAATAGCTTTCTGAAGTGTTCAGACAAAAGGGGATTGGCACTTCTATGTTAAGCAGGGTACAGTCAAGGCAAAGTGAGTGTACAGAGCCTTGATAGATGAGCTTCACTGAAGGTCAATTACTGAAGGATCTGAATGTATTTTTTTTATGTTTGTAATGTTTTGCTCTGTTAGTGTGGGTACTTGTTATACGGTTCTTCTTTAACTGATGTTTTTCATGGAACACTAAAATAAAAGCATTTTAAATTCCATAGCTGAGCACTCTTCTGCTTTTCACTGGACCCTAATAAAAGAAAATAAGCTTTGGGTGGGGGGGCACTGCTGCTTCATGGACAAATCACTTAAAAGTACCTTAGGGCTGCAGGGGCCCTTGGGAATGGAATCTGCATTACTGGAAGGTAAGTTCCTTTTGGTGCGGTTCCTGAAGCTGTCAACAAGAGAAGATTTTTCGACCAGTTTTTACTCTGAAAACAGATTGCAATAAGCTAGTCTGGCAGCTGAGATGCCAAATGCTGGGAATAGATGGCATTGGCTGATGTAAAGCAGGTGTATGACACTGGCCTGTACTGAAGGACAAATGTCCTAGGGAAAGGAGCTGGTTGGGCTACATAGAACCCCATCTGTGGCTCTGGATTTAATAGTAGGGTACCACCTATGCCTGATCAGGAGATAATCTAGTCCAGCTCCTGTAGCGAGGCAGGAGACCTATAGATTTACCCCCCACCCCCCAGCCCGCCCTTGTAATATTCAAAAATAAAAAATGAAAAAAGGATGTTTGGTCCTGATTTCCAAAGTGTCAGTCCAACAAACAAGACTGCAGAGGCTCAGTGGACAGCCTGTTTCGCTCCTTTGCTATCCTTGCAGTTAGAAAGTATTTCTTAACATATAATTTTGTCGCAAACATGGCTATCTGCTACTTGGCCTTCCCTCATGGGGTGGCAATCACAGCAGTAGGAACAACCTGGCAGCATAGGTGCCTATTTCAGTTGCCTTCAACTGTTCCTCAGGTCATCCATGGGCATGTTTCTCCTAGACTCGTGAGTTCACCTTTGCTTTCTACATGCAGTAGTCAAAATAGCAGAGTGCTCCAGCTGAAGTGGTGCCTGTGTTGAGTAGACTGGAATGTGCTCTGCATGCTTCTTGCCCCAGGCTGTGACTTTTGTGTCATATTGATCAAAAACAGAGTTGTCTGTTACACCGCCCTATAAGGGCTTTTTTACTTACCTCTGCCCGAGGTACTTGTGGCCTGTTTTGTACTGATGTATCCTTGCTAAATATAGCAGTTAGTGCACTTAGCACTTCTCGGTATTGAACCTTGTAGCGCTGATTTCATATCGTCTCCCCTGCATGTCCATTTCAGCTTTACAGTCTGATTCTGCACCGCTGGGGCCTTCTCCCACTTCCAGCTGGCTGCGCAGTGTTTGCCATGAAAGCCAATGGGACAGTTCCCCCTCCTCCAAATGTAGCATATTACACTTAATGATGGCTTGCTTGCATGCATATGGGGCTGTCTGTCTGTGCAGATTGAACAACAGTACCTGGGCAAGTTTTTTAAAATGTTAAGCAAGTATGAACTACAAACCAACCTGCTTTCTGGGACTTGCCTGATTCATTTGGACTTGGCCTAAAGCGGTGGGAGTTGTCTGGCCACAGTGACTCTATGGTGAACAACAGCCTGTAAGGCAAAGAAACTTGATCCACCAGTGCAGCAGAATGAGAAACCAGCATCTATAGCTGTCAGGTATGTGTTAGATCTCTATCATCCAAAAGCTTCCATTACAACAAAGGCAGCCAGCTGTTGTAGCAACTTAAAAGTCAGTGCAGTTCAAATGCCTTCCACTTGCACATAGTCTTGGGACCACTGGACTGAAATGTGGCTCCGTTGGGAATAACTGCATGCTGCTGTGGCAGCCCCTGCTCCATTCACATTTAGTTTAAAACAACAGGTCAAGGTAATCATTACCATCCTTCAGCATCCAGTCTGAGTGGTTGCCTGCCCTTCAGTGCTACCAGAAATGACTCTCCAGGGAGCTTTAAAGCCAGTGCTCAGTAGAAATTGACTGGCATTGTCAAGCGCTTCACTCTGGTGTGTGGCTCTAATGAGCTATTGTAGAGAGCGCTAAGGAAATAACTCGGGTGGCTATTTCCCTCTGCCGGCTTTGGAGATATAGATTAAAGAAAGGAAATTGAAGGTGGCTGCTTTCCTGGATGTAGTTCTTTCAATTCAAAATGAAAACGATAAAGTTGCTGGCACTTTCCCATAGATCTAGCGTGCGTTGCAAGAAGAGAGAGAGCCTTGCTGGCTGGATCAGTTGTGGCCTGGTATGTCCTTCTCATTACCAAAAGATTCCCCCTCGGTAAGGACTGCTGCTTTGTGGAGAAAACAAATGGTGATTAGCATTGCAGGGGCAATCTTACGTAGTTAGACTGGTGCCTGAAATTCCTGTTTGGACTTGCTACAAGATGCAAAGAAAACCTCTACAGACTACACAAGCTGGGTTTTCAACTATCATCCTGAATTTGAAATGATAATGATCAATAAGCAAGTACAGCCTATATTAAAAAATAACTAGACAGAGAAACAAGCCTAGCCCAACCCTCCTAGCTTTCAGACTGCTCCTTATCACACCCAGATCATCTTCACCAATGAACTTGCTGCTGATTAGGAGGCACATACTGGGACCCAGCATTGTCTTGAGGCTAAGAAACTAATTTCAACTGCCTCACATAGCAGCACCCTGTCCTACCCCACCACCCACTGCCCCTCACACTGCCAAACCCACCCCTCAGAAGCCATGGCTCACGCACTTGTCTATAGCTGGCTGTGGTATCGGTACACCAGCGCGACCCTCCTGGAAACTAGGTGAAACTAGACACCACCTACTTCCAAGAACAAATGCTCAGAAAAGAGGGAAGGGGCTGCGCTACTAGTGCATTTTTAAAAAATGGGAAACCACTTCCTTTCTGAACTTCAAGTCCTGACGCTCGAGGGAGGTTTATAAATCGCTTTCAGGAGCCTGGCTTGGGGGAATAATAATTAGCTTGCTAGACTCGAGAACCACAGACTTAACACAGACGTTGACTTTGTGGTTCTTTGTTATCTAAGTCAGGGGTGGGCAATTATTCTGGGTGGAGGGCCGCATACTGAGTTTTGGCAAGCCATCGAGGGCCACACGACAGGCAGCGGGGGCAGATAAATACTAATTTTCTAAATTTTTGTAGGGGCCCCGCAGGCCGGACGCAATGGGCTGGCGGGCCGCATTTTGCCCACCCCTGATCTGGGCGATTCCCCCCCGTCCGTGCTGTGCAAGTGATAGCAGCTTTGAATGGGCTTGCTCTTCATTTATCTTTTCTTCTGCATTTTACCTGCCAGCTACCTAATAGTGTCTCTCATAGCCTATGTCTTCAAGAGGAGGCTGGATAGATATCTGGCTGGGGTATTATGATCCCGGCACTGCCCAGGAGCAGCGCACGCACAGGCGGCAGGCCTGCAGAGCGCAGGATCTCCCACGGGGGGATCATTATGGGACCAACTGGGCGGCTGGGATCCCGCCAGACAAAGCAGGACACGCTTGGGGAGGGACCAGTAGCGGGCTGGGGCTGGGGCTGGGGCCGGAGGCGAGGGCGGAACGCGCGCGCGGGCGAGTCGCGGTTGCTCGCCGGAGCCGCTTCGGGGAGGGACCGGAAGTGGGCAGGTGGGTGCCGCGCTGCGCGGGGTCCCCCGGGCCGTATCCGGTGCGCTTCGCTCGGCCGGCCGTGGGGACGGCATGGCCGGCCGGCAGACGTGCCCGGGCTGCGGCTCCACCGACCTGGTGCAGGACGCGCTGTACGCGCAGAGCCAGCTGGTGTGCGCCGCCTGCGGCCGCGTCCTCGCCGAGGGGCTGCTTACCACCACCTTCGCCGAGGAGCAGCAGCTGCACGGTAGGGCGGGCGGGGAGCAGAAAGCAGAGCAGCAGAGCAGGCAGTGGAAGGGGGTCATCGTGCCACTCAGGGAGGGAAAGACTGCATTGTCCAGGAAGGGGGAAGAAGGGCATCTCTTCCGGGTGTCGGGAAGGACGTGTGATTAACCCACCTGGTGCGATCCTCCAGGGAGCGATGGTCTTGCCCAGCGGCAGGCACGGGGACAGGACAGCACCGCAGCCTCTGGGCCTCTGTCGCCTGGTGCTTGGTTCACAACCCCGGCGTCGGTTAAACCTCACAGCCAAAACACAGAAATGGGACTAGGGGAGAGAAGTTGTTGCCAGAAATGCTGAGGGTGGTGGGAAAGGCAAGTTTCCGACGGCTTCTACCAGCTTTCCCCGCACGCGCGGGATCGTGACTCTTGGTTCTGCCCTGTCAGAAACAGTTGCCCGTAACCCACAACTTCCCACGGGCTCGTGCTGCTGCACAGGCCTGCTGTTTATTTGGGCTTTGTCAAACATGCAGCGATGCCGTCGTGGCTGCCTGCTGCAGCACTCTTCTGCCCATCAGCAAGCAAATGCCAACTTGCAAATACCCTCGTGGCTGTGGCCCGTGGGAAGTTGGTGGGTTTTTTGAGCAGGTAACAGTGAGAGCTTCAGCTGGAGCAGTACAAGAAAAATCAGCTCAAAACTGTTGTGTTTTACTTAAATGGAAACATCCTAACTTGTGTTCTGAACTAAACCTTGGAGGTATCTTTAACCAAAAATATTTACTTCTGGAAACCTAACTATTTTGTTTGTAATTCAAAAAATGGCAGGACTGGTCAGTGTCACGGCCTGGTTCGCGGTGCTGTGATGTTTTGTTGTACGGGCTGGGAAGTGACCCTCTCAGCAGCACAGAAGCAGAAAGGGATCGTGGAGTCTAAGATGAACATGAGTTGTCAGTGTGTCGAAATCATCAGCAAAGCTAACCGCACTTTATCGTGCATCAGCAGATGCGTGACAAATAGATCCAAGGAGGTGATACTTCCCCTCTATGTGGCATTGGTCAGACCGCAGTAGGAGCACTGCATCCAGTTTTGGGCGCCGTACTTCAAGAAGGATGTTGATAGACTCAGGGGTCCAGAGGAGGCCACACATATGGGTAGGGGTTTACAGTCCGAGTCCTACAAGGAGAGACTGAGGGACCTGGACCTCTTCAGCCTCCACAAGAGAAGCCTGAGAGATGATCCTGTGGCAGCCTACGAATTCATTAGGGGGACGCAGCAGGGGATGGGAGATGCTCTGTTCCCCAGGGGTAACAAGAAACAATGGTCACAAACTGACAGAGAATAGACTTAGGTTAGACATCAGGAAAAACTTCTTCATGATAAGGGTGGCCAAAATCCGGAATGAGCTTCCAAGGGAGGTGGTGCTCTCCCCTGCCTTGGGGTCTTTAAGACAAGGCTGGATAGGCATCTGGCTGGAGTCATCTAACCCCAGTGCTCTTTCCTGCCCAGGGCGGGGGGTTGGACTCGGTGATCTGTTGAGGTCCCTTCTAACCCGAGCATCTAAGAATCTATGTCCATGTTGTGACTGCCCTCTCAAACTGGTTTTAGTAAAAATCTATAGGGAAAAACATCCTGTGGGTCCTTACATATGGCTTTACTCTGCACACAACTTTGATATATAGTTTTTTGTTGTTTTTTTAGAAAGCTCAGTCAGTTTGGACATGTTCCTTTAAAGTAGCTGTGGTCAAGTCATCAGGGTCTCTGTCCTTTTTTCCCTCTAGACTAACCCATGTTTGGTAGTTTTAATTCAGTGCCTATAACACATTGGACTGTGAGCAGGCTACTGCTGTATAGATGGGTGCAGGCTGAATGGAATCAGAGCTGTAGCTTTCCTGCTGTCAGCCATCCCCCTGGCCAAGGACATACAATCCCAAATGAGTCTCTAGTGTGGGGTCTCAAATGTGAAGGCCTGTTTGGCAGAAGTGAAGTTCAGCATAAGTTGGTGATCTGCTTTACTGTACTATATCACTCCCAGCATATAAATAGGTCTGAGATTGCACTGTTTGCTGGGATCTCTTTGGTGAGGTGCAGAAGAGGAGGAGTCAGGTTGACTCAACTCCTTTTCCACCCTATCCTATCTGTTCAGGGCTGAGTTGTATTGGCAGGGAGCTGGTGAAGGGAATAGGTGCTGCCGGTGCCGCCTTTGGAGATATGAAGAGAATAGCACCCCCCCAGTGCTTCACTTTCCAGCTTTCCATCCCTATTTACCTGGCACTAACTGTGGACCTTGTCTTCTACTCGCTGACGTGACTGCTTTGCCTGATGCTTGTCTTGCAGAGGTGACATACTCATGGAGCACGGGCCAGAAGGAGCAGCTGAGCCGCTGTGAACAGCGAGGTGAGAACTGGTTCCTGGTTTTGAAACATGTGGGACTTGGTGTCATGTTCCTGCCAGGGGGAAGCTGCCATGTGAATTGTACTTCTGTTTCTCACTCAGCTGAGAAGCTCCCCTGGTTCTAGGCCTGGCAGTGCCAGGTGGCCATTAGCTGACATCTGGCCTGGGCTGAAGGAGCTAGAGAGACCCTTTTCATGCAGATGCTGACAGAGTGCTCTCTTTTGCAGGGATCAGGCGTGTCCAGGATCTGTGCAAAGTCCTCCAGCTCCCACCTGTGTTTGAAGAGACAGCCGTGTCTTATTTCCAGCGTGCAATCAAGCACCCCTCTTTCCACTTAGTCAGCTTGGAGAAGAAGGAGGTTCTGGTGGGTTGCTGCGTCTGTGTGACCTGCCGGCAGCACAACTGGCCTGTGACCATGGGAACGATTTGCTCCCTGCTGTATGCAGACAAGGAACTGTTTACTAGTGTATACCTGCATGTCTTGAAGGAGCTGGAGCTGGATGTGCCTGCCCTGAGCCTGATGGATCTGGTGAAAACACATCTCAACGGGTAATGGAATTGGCACCCTCCTTCCTGCAGGATCCATGGGGCTTGAGAATCCCACATGGCTGGACACCCCTCGAGTTGCCTTTTAGGTGCAAGGCAGGGCCTGTGCATGCAATGGGCAATGCCACCTGGGCTGAGAGTACCAAGTGAGCCCTGGTTTCTATGGGATGCATCCCCTGACCCTCACCCGGGCACAGCAGAGGGCTCTCTCTGCAGAGCTCCACTTTGCTTATTTGCTTTGTGTCAAAGAGAAGGCTGGGCCAGCTCCCCTGAGACTGGACCCTGGGCTCTGTGTCACAGCTGGTGCCCAGATGCTGTCATGGGAATCTGTCCCCCAAGTACTTAGGTTCACAAGGGCTGAATTACAGCTAAAAACTGCCCCCCCACTTGCCTCAGACTAAGAACCCCTCTGGCAAGAGGGTGAGAAAAGAGACATCAATAGTTGTCATTTGCAGGGAGGGGGCAGGGAACCTGCTTATGGGGGCATTGTTTGATGCCCTAGTGACAGATGGGTTTTGGCCCTGACCCCTGGTGTGGCATCCAGATAGGTCCAGGCAGTGGCCCACTCCTCAGTTGGGTGGGTGGGTGGAATTGTTGCTGCATGGGGATGACCTGCTCTGGTAGCCACATGGACTCATGCTCTGAGTGGCTTCCTTCCAGTTCTCTGCCTGGGGTCTGTCACAGCAATTAGTGTCTATTTTTTTTTTTTTTTTTTGGTTT
>NW_017729020.1:7522974-7529690 GCF_001723915.1 Gavialis gangeticus
TTTTTTTTTTTTTTTTGGTCTTCCAGCTTCAAGCTATTCCAGAGCTCAACCACGGTCCCTGCCAAATTTGTTGAGGACAAGGAGAAGATGGTGGCACGAACGATGCAGCTGGTGGAGTTGGCCAGCAAGACATGGCTGGTGACGGGCCGACACCCCATCCCGATTGTCACGGCAGCGGCCTACCTTGCGTGGCAGTCACTGCAGCCTGGGGGCCGCCTGACCTGCACCTTCTCTCGCTTCTGCAAGCTGGCGGACACAGACCTCCCTCCGCCGGCCCACTTGAGACTGAAGGAACTTCAAGAAATACTCCTGAGAATGGCCTCCCAGCTGGCCTGGCTGCAGGTGCTCCGTGTGGACAAGAAGACGGTGGTCAAGCACATCGGGGACCTGCTTCAGCACAGGTCCTTCCTGCTGAGATGCTCCTTCAGGGCAGGAGATGCAGAGGACGGGGGTGAGGAAGCTGAGGGGGCTAATGGGAGCAGCAGCCCGCAGGCGGTGGAGAGCGCAGGGCAGCCTGAGGGCCATTCCACAGCCGGGACCCGCCGCAGTGCACAGACACCTCTGCTTCCACCGTGCCTCCTGCATCCCAAGAAGAGACCCCGAGCAGCCAGCCCAGACCCTTCAGCCCCTGATGTCACCGGAGACGAGCCCATTCCAGACAGTGAGATAGAGCAGTACTTGTGGAGCCAGGAGGAGATAGATGCACTGAGTCAGGCACGGGCCTGGCAGTGAACCCACACACCTGCCTCAGGCCTGCTGCACCCCAGCACCTCCAGTCAGAGCGTAGTCCTGTCCCTGGAGCTGTCCTGGGCGTGCGAGGCCCCTTCTCTCCCAGGGAAAGGGAAGCAGCGGGTCTCAGATGAGCTGTGCCATGCCAGCCATTGCAGGGCACTGACATGTCCTCCCACTTGTCAGGCTGGGCCAGAATGGAGTCCCAAGGAGGTGCTGGGGAAGGCTGGGGGGGCACTCGGGGGAGCTCCCGGCAGGAGCAGTGACCACAGCCTCCAAGGAGGCTCTCAGACTTGTTTCCTGACAGCCCCCAGTGAGCACAGCATTGCTGAAACCCAGGTGCTCTTCTCTTTCGGGGAATGAACACAGCTCTTACACACTAGGGACTTGCCCGTGGCTGGGTCCTCCATGGTGGTGGGTCTGGGCATGGCTGAGAGCTGTTTTGGTTCTGTTGGCCGATGACCCAGCCCAGCTTAATAAACACATGATGCTGAGACATGCTTCTGTGTGCTTTCCCTGCTGAATAGCAGTGGGGATGGGGGGGAAGGGAGGCTGCAGCCTGAACAAGGGGGAGGGGGCAGGTGGGTTCCCGTGGAAGGAGTGCAGGTGCATGGAGAGTACTCCCTGCTGCAGAGGAAGCACTGACATGACCCAGCGGAGACAGGCCCTGCAAAGGATGGGTGCCAGTGCATGTGTGCACATGGATTCCTCATCCAACATCACTGCCTGGGTGACGGGATGGCTGTGGACTAATAAAGTGTTGTACTGTGCTGTACTCCACCTGCCTTGCCTTTGAGCCTAGCATTTCTGCCTCTGTGTGGTCAGGGGAGAATTTAAATGTGTTCCCTGCAGTCATCTGGGCATGAGGGGTCAGGACCTTTCCCAAGCAAGTCCCTTATTCATAGGCTTATGCTGGGTGGGCAGCAAGGAAGGGCCTCCTGTCAGTATCACTAAGGTAGCGATGACAGTGTGACTGCAGTGACGTAGTGGATAACATGGGAGGAAAACAGAAAAGTGGGACCCAGAGGATTTAGAGCAAGAAGGTAACACATGGAAGGGGCTGGAGAATGGTGTTGAGCATGTCTTGCCATTTCCTCCATGCAGTGGCAGGGGAATTGGTAGGGAATATGCTAAAAAGAGTGAGAAGGTAAATGATGGGCAGCTGGGTCTTGCAGGCAGGAGGAGAAGGATGTGTGGTGAGGGCATGGGGAGCATCTCCCTCCCCACCCTTCAGCAGATGCTGTCTGAGCTGCAGCAGGGGCAGGCTGTGGTGGGGGAAGGATCACGGGAGCCAAGACTTGCAGAGCAATGGGGCAGAAGTATTGGCATGGTGGGGAGGACCCACACAATGAGGGCCCTGGGGTGGACTCGTGGAGGGACGTAGTGAAAGGCTTTGGTTGCTCTAATGTGTGGGAAGGGCACTGCAGCAGGAGTCTCTTTCTCAGGCAGGGCTCACCATGGCCCTGGACTTGCTGAGCTGGGCTCAGCAGGCCACCCCAGATGCCACAGGCTGAGGCAGGCAGTCGGGCTGGGCTGTCTGGGGCTACCCTTGGGGGCTGAGTGTGCTGTGCAGACCAGGAGGCAGAAGAGAGCAGGGAGAAAGTCCCTAGCTGTGAGTCGCCCTGTGGTGCTGGGTGCTGTCAGCCCTCACTGGGTTGGGGTAAGCCTTGGGTGCTACTCTGCCCTGCCTGCTCTGCTGGTTGTACCAGTTTCCCCTGCCCAGCACAGCCTCACAGCACCCAGCAAATGCAGCCCCTCCCCAGTGCCTTTTCACAGGGAGAAAAACCAGGGCAGCCTCCAGCCTCTCCCCCAGCCCTGCGTCCCCCTCCCCTGCTGTGCTCACCCAGCCACGCACGGGCTTGCAGGAGGGTCTTCCCAGGCTTGGAGACTCCTCACAGGCAGCTCCTCACTTGTCCTCCCCGCAGGTCTCTCATTCAAACCCTGCTGGGGTTACACCACCCTTCCCACTTCCCAGAGGGCTCCCTCCAAAGCAGCTTCACTCGCACTCAGGGCAGATGATGTCCCTACAGGGACAAACTCTGGCTCTTTGCACTCTGTCCCTCTGCAGGACAGCCCTTCCTATTCCTTCAGGTGGGTCCATTTTTAATGCTAGGCAGGTGGAGGCACCCTATTCCCTGGGGCCCTTATGCAGCTCAATGGCAGCTCCCTAATGCCTTCAGGCTGCTTGAGAAGCCAAGTCCTAGATGGCTGCTGGGCTGCAGAGCTCTATCGGAAATGTGCCCTGGCTGTGAGGGGCAATCTCAGGCAGGCACGTCACAGCCAAGTGTCCTGGATTCCTTCCTTGGAGCTCTCAGGAGCTGAATGGCTGTCTTGGGCCATCTGTCTTGGGAAATGGTTTCTGTTCTTAGTAAAGCCATGACAAAAGGAGAATAATCCTGGAGTTGAGCAACACCCATGGCTCAAGGAGTGAGATGGGCCGCAGCTGGGGTCTGACTCATTGTGTGCACCCAGGACTGAGCTGGAGGGTGATTGCTTGGGCTGTGGGTGCCCAGGGACCAGTTGTCTTGGCTGTGCCTCACCTGGAGCTCTCCCTAGGCCTGGCACATTAGCAGAGGCTGCTGCTATGGCAGGAAGAGTGGGCAGCGCCTGTCCTGAAGAAGCGTGAGGCACAAATCCGCATCCCACCCCCCTGCGCTGTGTTTGCAGCAGCAGTGGCTGGGAGCCCAGGAGAGCTGGCTCTGCTGGCTGCAGGTGTGAGGGCTCCTTTGTTCAGATTGTGCTTGCGGTTTGTACATGACATGCAAACAAGGGTAAAAAATGCAGTGGTGAGTGTGGGGCTGTGGTCAATAGGAGGATTTCTTCCTAGTGGGTTGAGCGCCCTGGAGCCTGGAACCAGCGCCGGGACATGGGAGTAAGTGCGGCAGAGTCGAGGGACTCCTCGTCTGCACAGAGGGTGCAGAGCAGTCTGCAAGCTGCTGCCAGCCCTGTCAGGCTCAGGAGTCTGTAGGTGCCCAGGCCTGGTGCCAGTCCCTGCGCCCAGAGGGAAATTTACCCAGGGGATCAGAGCTGGGATGCGGGGTGGGCGCGGCCGTGCCCACAGCCGTTGTGAAAAGCACGTGTGTGGACAGAGCTGCAGTGTCTCTTCCATAGTGATGACAGGCAGTAGGACAGCGCCTGCTTCCGCCTTGCAAGGAAGTGCTAACGCCTGTGTAAGACCCTGAGCCCCATGATGGGTCATGAGACGGTGATGGGAATCATGCATGTGACCATGACTCACTCCTTAGGACTTTTCATACTGCCTCATGCTGGGAGGATGTTTGCAGTTGCTGCCAACATGTCCGTGGCAAGGAGAGACAGGCCGTGGGGTTTCAGGTACCTTTTAGTTAGGCCAGACAGGACCAGCCGCAGGCCAAAGCAGAGCACTAGCTCTTGCTCTGAATCTGCTGATCAAGATGAGCAGTGGGACCAGGGCAGGAAGAGAAGGGGCAGAGCAGGGCAGTCCTGGTGTTGCAGGAGGGAAGGCTGGAGCCTGGGAAAAGAGACAGGTTAATAATCATTTGAATCTCACCTGCAAAGGCTCCACAGCCTCCCTGGGATTTAACTGGGAGGCTAAGGCCTGGGAGTTGCAGTGCTGCTGCCCCCAGTGCCTGGAGCCCTTCCCACAGCTGCCCAGGATGCCTGTCCCCCTGCCTCATGCTTCCACCCTCTCCTGCGCATGTTTTCCACCCTGGATCCCATCCTACCCCTCTCCCTCCTTTTCCTACCCCACTTTCCTCTCGTCAGGCAGAAGCAGTGACTGCAAACCTCCAGGACATGTCCTGCGTCCCTCTCAGAAATGGGGCTCCCCAGCCTGTCCCATGCCCCTCAGCTCTGCGACTGCTGGAGCCCTGGCTCCCAGGGTGGCAGGAGGTAACATGGGTGCTGCAGCTCCCCCCACCCTTCCTGCACCCTCAGGGGACTGAGGCTGGATCCCAGCCAGGGGCTTTTCCAGGGCCTTTGGCCCTGGGCTCCAGCCCTGACTGAGCAGCTGGAGCCGGTGGCTTGAGAAGGACAGTGTCTGCTGGGGAATCTCCTCGACCCTTTGCTGCCTGGAACCAGATCGGCTCAGAGCTCTTGCCTCGGCCCTTAGTTGCTTGAAGCTGCATCAGGGCCGTTTATCTGGTCCTGCAACGGTGGGCAGGTTCCTAACATGATGTGTCTGTGGTGAGCTCTTGCACTTCTCACCTCCAGGCCAGTGTCCCATTCCTCAGGCACACTTCTGTGTGGCAGCAGACTTAGGGTGTAGTTCTGGGTGGGATGGTCCAAGACATGTATGTGAAGCCAGGTCTTTGGCGATGGCTTATGCTGGACCAGCTGCCTATTTCAGAGGCTTGGCAGACAAGCTCACAGGCCTTGGTCGTGTCCGGGGAAGATGGCAGTGATGCCAGAGCTAAGCAGCAAGAAGAAGAATCAGTGGTGTTGAGTCGTGTCTGCTGCAGCTGTTTGTGGGCTGGATTGAAGCGGACGTTGGGTCGGATAAGTAGTGCAGGCTCCCACCCTGGGGGTTTTTAAGAGGAGGTTAGATGAACACCTTGCTGGGGTCGTTTGACCCCAGTACTCTTTCCTGCCATGGCAGGGGGTCGGACTAGATGATCTACTCAGGTCCCTTCCTACCCTAGAAACTATAAGTGCAGTTCTGAGGGTCCAGGGAATGTGTGAGGCAAGGATTTCTTTTGTTTGGAGATGTTGTATTGGACCGTGAGTGCAATTGGGAGAAGTGGTAGACAAGGCTTCCAGTCCAGAGGCCCTTTCCTCAGGTCCAGAAGAGAAGTAGGGGGGTTTGGGCGTGCTTTCCCGGTCGTGCAGGCTGTGAGCGCTGCTGGCCCTCATTCTCGACGCCGTGTGGGAAGCAGGTGACGAGTACAAGGGATGGGGAAGGGGACTTTTCACTCTGTTCTAGCTGGTCACTGCAGCGCGTTGGGTCTGGATGCCAGCTGGGCTCTGTCGTGGTGCCTGTGCTGGGCACAGCAGATATCAGGGATGTGGTGGTGTCCTGTGCAGTCCTTGGTGCAGCTGCAGCAGGGGTCTAAGGGCCTGGCTGTAGCTGGCCGCTGCTTTAGTGTTTCTGGGCTGGTGGCTTTGCTGTGACTGTCAGGTCACAGGCTACTGTGTTACCTGAGGGGTGGGAGCTGGCTGGCTGGTGGGGGCGCTGGGGCAGTCCATGCGTACTACCCGAGCCCATGTATGTTCACCTGTCCGGCAGGACCACGGTTCCCGGTCAAGGGCGAGAACAAGGGACAACGGGCTGAGGCTCCTGGCTGTGTGTACAGCTGCCTGGTGGTCTTGTCAGCGCGTGCTGGAGGTGCTGTGTTCTGGTGTGAGCACTGGGGGGGACTAGGAGGATACTGGGAGACACTGGAGGCACTGGCTGGGACAAGTCGGGGGCTGAGGGTTACTGAGGCTTCCTTCAAGGTACTGGGAGGATACTGGGGAGCTGTGGCTGTTGGCCAGTAAATGGCTTGTGCGTGATGCCCCCCCTTCTGCCCAGTAACTGGCTCCTGGACTGTCGCCTGCTCCTCACTGGGGACAGAGTCGGGGCTGGGATGGGGTCAGCAGCCTGCAGATCTGGTGCAGCCGCCTCCTCCTGGCCCTGCTGGTCTCCTCTCAATCCCACGGACCTGTCCCCCCGCCGGTGTACCGCATGCCTGGTGCGCAACCCCTCCCTCCTCTGCTTGTCCCAGCATAGTGGCCTGGCAGCTGTGGGGCTCATGGGGTGACACTCATGGAGACCCCAGGAATGCCCAGTGCTGCCTGGATGGGATCGATGAGGGCCATGACAGTGCCCTGGCACTCAGCACAAGGAGCCCCAGTGCCACCCCCCCGCCACTGAGTGCCTTCTCATCCTCTGGGAGAATTGGAAGGCACTGGGGGGCTATTAAGAGGTTACTGGGTGGTTACTGGAGGAGCTGGGCTGTTTACTGGGTCTGCCTGGGAGGCCCTGGGGTATACTGGGAATTTACTGGGGAGCTAATAGGAGGTTACTGGGC
>NW_017729020.1:7534690-7538130 GCF_001723915.1 Gavialis gangeticus
CCCCCCCCGCCACTGAGTGCCTTCTCATCCTCTGGGAGAATTGGAAGGCACTGGGGGGCTATTAAGAGGTTACTGGGTGGTTACTGGAGGAGCTGGGCTGTTTACTGGGTCTGCCTGGGAGGCCCTGGGGTATACTGGGAATTTACTGGGGAGCTAATAGGAGGTTACTGGGCTCTTTACTGGGGGACACTGAGGGCTGTGAGTGCTGCTGGGAGGAGATTGGGAGGTAACTTTTGGGCACTGGGAGATGCTGGAGCACTGGGAGGTCCCTGCCCACCTGCCATATGCCAGCCTGGGAGGCAGATCATTGCTGACACAGATTCGAGATCTTGGACAAGACAGAAGGACCCAAGAGTAGTGGGCAGCTGCTGGACCCTGATGGGGTCTTTGGTGGTGGCTGCAGGTCAGGACTCGGGGGCAATGGGGTGGTGTGGGGGGGCTGCAGGATGGGACTGAGGGGTATTGGGGCGTAAGAGATGGGGCTTTGTCAGGAGTGAGGGGGACTGGCTTTGGTGTCCCCTGCCCCCACAGGCAGTGCCAGGCCCAGATGCCCGTCACGCAATTCTCCTGGACCTGTCTCTTCAACTTGTACAGCTCCTGGGGGCCAGAAGAGCCCCTCGGCACGAGCCTCAGCACCTACACAGTTGCTTGCCGTGCTGCCGGTGCCCCCGTTAGCGTCTGGGCCTGGCACGGTCCCACTATGTGCTTTGAGTGCAGGGCCCAAGCATCCCTGACTCCCTAGCTCTCACTCCAGCCCCCACCCCGCTCCCAGGGGACCCAGGCATCCGGGCACTCGCCCCCTCCCCTCTCTCTGCCCCCCAAGCTTTAACCTGCCCGGCCAACAGCAACTGCAACATGTACGGTTCCCACTGGCCCACGTCTTGCTCTGCGGCCTCCCCGGGGGGCTGTGCTGAGGGCTGCGTCTGCCTGGCTAACCTCGTCCCCAGTGGAACCGACTGCATCCTGGCCTCAGCTTGTGGCTGCCTTGGCCCTGGCAGCGCCTACCACCCGGTGAGCTGGCGGGACATGGTGGGGTAGAAAGGGGCCCGGATGCACCCAGGTGTGGGGTGGGGCACAGCTGCGTATAGCACAGCCCCACTGCAGCTGTGGAGTGGGGCAACACCAAGTGTAGCAGGGAGCTGAGATGCAGCTGCCCCTGGCCTGGGGAGAGAGGCTGAGTACAGCACGTCGTCCTGGACCCAGAATGGGATCTGCATGAGTGTTGCTGCATGTTCCTTCCTGTTTTCCCATTCATCCCCCACCACCAGGCGGGAGACAACTGATTTGAGGAGTGCTTTGAGCGCTGCATGTGCCATGGTCTTGGGGACCTGACATGCAAGCGCAGCCACAGCATGTCTTCAGGGACTGTTGGTTGTAGGACAGCAAGAATGACTGCCAGCCCCTTGGTGACTGCGCCTGGCTTTGGGGGCAGGGGTGGGGAAAGCAGGGCCCGGGATGCAGCCAGCTCCCCGCATCTGCTAAACCATGGCAGAAAGCTACATATAGGAGCATCTCCAGCTACCTTGCAGCTAGCATTTTATGTATACATTTTCCGCCTAAGATGTATGACTTTCCTTCTACCCTGTCCACGGAAACTTTTCTGTTCAGCCTGTTTCGCACAAATGAATTGTGCACCTTTGGGACAAAGCTTGTAATGGTGTGTGCCAGTAACAGATTCTGCCTTCAGGAATGCAAATGCTGCAGGGATGAGTGCCTGGGCTGCCCATGTGACCGTACATCACTGAGATATATTGTACCCAGCATAGAGGAGTGAGCTGGCCATAGACTTTTTAACGGCTTCTTTTGGACACTTGTATAAGGATTTAGTCCACATATTTGTTATACAACACACAGTGTGCGCCATTTTTCTTTTTCCAATAAGAAAATATTTGTCTGTCTGCTTGATATCTTAGTGGGTACAATGTAGAGGTGGATTCCTCTCTCTCAAATGAAAGGTCAGAAAGAAGTGAAGGAGGACGAGGGGAAAGGAGGCATCAACAGAGTTGTGTGAGCTTTATTCTTCCTTTGCTTGCAGCCTGTTGCTGAGGCTTTCACGTCTGCATCGTCTTGCGTTTCAGGGCCTGCTTTCAGATGAAACAAGCCAGAAAGCTCTCGCCCAAAGGCTGGAGGTACGACGCGTGTTATTCATGCTCCGTGTGTCAACTTTGAGGCAAAGTGAAAGCTACCCTTCGCCAGCGCAAGCTAGCAGCAGAGGCATAATGCCCATAGGTCCCTACTCTGTTCTACTCGGCCCAAACATCAAGGTTACACACAGTCAATTCAAACCTCTCCAATAAAGCTCAGAATCTGCACTGCCCTCAATTATCCACCACCGCCATCTCCAAGCAGTTCTGTCTACCCGAGCACCAAGGCTGCACCAACCTCCTCAGCCCATGCTGTCACATCCGCCAAGTCCCACCAAACATCCACCACGCTACCTCCTAGCAGCAGCCAGCCAAGCGGACAACTATTCAACCCCCTGCCCTGGAGCCACCAAAGCCCAACGCCTTGCCCTCTCCAAGCCTCCACACTATACGCAACCAAGCTAATGCCACCATATGCTTCACCCTCTAAACGAGGCTCCTGAATGTCCCCACGTTTCTACCAACTACAGCCTCGTTAAAAGGCCAGTCTCTACCCAGAGGATAAAAAGAAAGAAGAGGGAAAACGAAGCCAGGATTGGAATAAAGACGGGAGCAAGGGCTGTGCAGTAGAGCAGGATAGGAGGCAAGGCTGTGGGAGGAGAGTCAAGACAAGGTAGTGGCACCCACTTAAGGGCTTGGATGGTTTGCTGCTGCCCTCCGTAGTAGGAGCTTTACCCAGATTCATTGGTAAAGCTCTGGAAAGGTGTCCAGTGGTACCTTCTGTGTGGTATTCCTAATAACCCTTCTGTCACACCAAAGTACCGCTAGCTCTCTATAGTCCAGTCGTGCAGGTTCGACTGTTTACTCACAGCAACGTACAGTATGGTGGCTCCATCCTGCTTCTGAACCCAAGTTAATCCGGAAGGAGAAAGATAGTTGTGATCCTTATTTCCATCGGAGTCTGCCAAAAAGCAGTTGGGCAGACACCCCTCTTATGCGCTAGGAATAGAAAATCTTGCCACTTTGCAAGATGCCGGATGTTCCTCCCAAGTCTGTATTTAGAAGGGACTTGGGGCGATGTTGAAATGCCGCCATCACTGGAAGCTCAGGCTATCAGTGTAATGGCCTGAATTTGGGTTGGTTTGCTTTTCCAAATCGTTTGTGGTGTTACGTCAAACTTGTGAGCACTGGTTTTTATAACATGCAGTATATTTCCTTGATCTTTAAGCTGTTACTTTTTTCTAGGATTCTGTTCTGCCAATTTCCTTGCCTTCAGAGGGCATCGCCTCACACCTTTTGGCTTCCTGCTTCCATTTTCATTTATTGATTGTATTGTATCGTTAGAGGGCAAAGATC
>NW_017729020.1:7543130-7544135 GCF_001723915.1 Gavialis gangeticus
GGATTCTGTTCTGCCAATTTCCTTGCCTTCAGAGGGCATCGCCTCACACCTTTTGGCTTCCTGCTTCCATTTTCATTTATTGATTGTATTGTATCGTTAGAGGGCAAAGATCAGGGCCCCTTTCTGGTAGGCCCCATAGACGTACTTGTAATAGTAGCTAGCGTCTCAGAGAGAAGGAGGAATTTTTGTCCGTTCTGGTTTCCTCACTACTGCCCGTGTGAACTCCTGTTCAACTTGTATGAGCGCTAGTGCTGAGCAGTGGGGACCCAATGTCTGAAAAAGTCTACTTGCCCTTGCACTGCTGAAGAACTAAAACCCCAGGTTTGGTTTTCGTTCTCATTGTTTGCAAGGAAGACTGGAGAATGGATCGGCGGGGTGTTGGTGTTTTTTCCCCAGAGAAATTCAGCCTTTCTGACAGTCAGGTTATTGGAGGCTGGACGTGGCAATTTGTCTTGACAGTTTTGCATATGAGCCTTAAAAGGCACCCTTTGGCCATGTACAGCCTGTCCTCTGGAACAGCCTTCTTGTGCCACTGCTCCTCAGCAGCATTTTCAGTTTCATGGATAGCCCTGAAACTATGGCCTGAATCTCTCCCCCTTGATTTGTATTTCCTTAAAAAAATCCTCCTGCATCGGAGCACTGGACTTAACTGCTGTTGGCAGCAGGTCTGGGAGGGTGTTATAATTGGGTCTACTTGAGCAGTTGAAACATGGTATGGTCATTAGTGGCATTTATTGAATTGTGGGGAGACAGAGACATGCCTTGCACTGGTATTGGGAAGTGAGGAGTATGGTTTTTGAAAGCTTAGCTGTAAGATTTCTGCGTTTTTCACAAAACTGTCAGGTTTTGTGTCCAGCCCTAGTTATTGCAGTGCAGGGTTGCATTATGCTGGGAGTCTACTGAGAATGTGGTATTTAGGGAGGGTGATATTTAGCATACAAGGCAAATTAAATGTTTTGGTATATGGTGGGGCAGAAAGCCACCTTGGTTTCTCCCCAAAAATCT
>NW_017729020.1:7577141-7578745 GCF_001723915.1 Gavialis gangeticus
ACACTTTGAAAATGCCAAGTTGGGTGAGTCTCTTTCTCTCCTTTTGTTTCATTGGAGCACAGATGCATCTGTTCACCCCGCTCCGGCTGTTATCTTCAAATCTGCTATCTTCAAATCATCATTATCTTTATATCCAGTGCTCTATTTAAAGAGTTTTTCATTAAGATTTAGAATACATTGTATCCACAAGGACTTTTCTTGGTGCAGGCAGGGGAGCAACATACACCTTTTGGTTCTCTGACTGCCAGGCTACCGTAAAGCAATAGTTACCCGTGACTGCAGGGAAGTATGAATTGCTGTAGTGCTTACAACTTATGGTTCAGACTGCAGGCTCCAAGTGCAGAAGCAGGCCACAAAAGCCAGTGTAATAACAAGTGCTATAAGCCAGCCCTGGAATCAAACGTGGCAGGCTTGCCTTTTGGAGCTTGGGTTGAGGCCCAGGCTTGAAATCTTGCTGTTTTGATTGGTGGAGCTCATCCCCCAATCAGGAGGCAGCAAGGGGAGTTCAGTCACGCCCTTTTCCTGAGGGGAGGGGGAAAGGGGCATAGAGGCATACAGAATATCTTTGCAAACAACAGCAATGCCCAACTATGCAGATTTTTAAAGCAGATTAAGACAAGACAGATTTTTCAGGAAAAATGTTGGAATCATTCACATTTTTTTGTGAAAAACAGGAGCAAAATGTCTGAAGAGCTCAAACATTTATTACAGTGCATGTTTAGCACGCAGCATTCAGCTTCGTTGTTAGGAGGATAACGTGAGGCAAGTTAGGAGGAGTCACAACCATCCCAAGAGCAGTACAGTTACTCAAGAAGAGAGTTGCTACTGGTTTCATTACAATATAAGAGCTGTTGATCCTTTTTGCAATGTCCTCCAACATAGGAAACATGCTGAGCTAGGCATTTTATGATTATTATTTTATGAGCAGTACATGGCCTGACCTTGAGAGCTATTGCCTCATTAAATAAGCTAGGAGCAAAACATAGAGCAACATAAGGAATAGCCTCCCCTTGAGACATGAAGGAAGATTAAGTTATTCCTAAATCTCTATAGAATAAATTTCAGTGAAAGGATCAAACTGCCTGACCTGGCTTAACAGCAGTCACAGTTAACAGCACATGTGGCAGAAAGCCACCTTGGTTTCTCCCCAAAATCTCTGCCCTGTAACTCTGTGATTAAAATCTCTGTGCTGTGACCATTTGATTAGGATGGGCCCAGCAGAGGAGACCACACCCTCAGCCTGTCTCTTTAGGTAACTTGAGCTGGCTGCTTTCCTGAGAGAGGGGGGAAACTTGCTCCCTCTGCCTACCTGACTTGCATCACTTACCTGGGTAAGGGGTTTCCACCTGGTGGGTTGGAATCTGCCTGGCAACTAGTGATGTATTTCAAATTGGTTGGCCGACAGCCAACCAGAGCTGGCCTCCATGGGCCCAGGTGTATGAGGTCACAGGGGCTATATAAGTTAGGACTGCCTGGAAGGCAGGCTCTTCAGTCACAAGGTGAGGCTGGAGGCATGGAAGGGGGAGTTCAGAGAAGCTGTACCATCTAAAAGTAGCTTCTCCCCCAAAAACTCATGAACAAGGAACAGCTGGACGCTAGAAAGG
>NW_017729020.1:7583745-7631243 GCF_001723915.1 Gavialis gangeticus
ACTTCTTGAGGGGTGGGTCTAAGTTATGCCTAAGAGACCCTGTAGGTCTGTGAACTAAGGGAGACTATACTTTTTGCCCCCGGACTTGGGGAAGTGCTCCAAGTGCCTGTACTGGGTCGAGTACCCATAGGATTTAAGGTCTGTGTTTCTCCGAGGATACAGGGCCGAGAGTGAGTCCCTTCTCGGGGTGGTGGCAGCGACGTTACCCCCAGGCTAGCGAGTGTGCTCCAGGAAGGGGGTCGGCCGGACGCAAGGCGCCCCTAGGGAGGCATTCGAAGCCTGGGAGGTGGGTGGCTTGATGCAGGAGTGCCCCCTACTGGCCCGCCACAGCACATAGCTAGGATAAGTATTCTTACTCTTATACCTGTGCTGGGGGCAAAAAGATTGGAAGAGGTTTCCTGCAACATCATGTCTAGTCTCCCTATATTTGCAGGAAATCTTTTTTTTCCCCCCAAGAAATCCACAAATCATTGCTTCAAACTAAAATCACCAATTCAGATCCTCACACCTGCATAGGTCTCCATACCAGAACCACAAGGAACATCTTACAACAGGGGCGGGCAATTATTTTGGGTGGAGGGCCACGGACTGAGTTTTGGCAAGCTATCGAGGGGCTGCAAGACGGGCAGCCCAGGGCAGATGAATATTAATTTTCTAAATTTTTAGGGGCCCCACGGGCCAGATAGAATGGCCTGGCTGGCTGCATGTGGCCCATGGGCTGCATTTTGCCCTCCCCTGTCTTACAACATGCCATAGAAAAAAGCAGGAGAGACAAGGGCACTCATTTATCGCTACAGCCCAGGGTTGGTTTTTACTGACCATCTGCATCTTGTTAGCAATAAACTCTTTTACTGATGCACGCTTTTACTAATATATATTTGACATAATTTTAATACAGCTCTTCTGCCAGGCCCTACCCTGACACCATAAAATCATAGAGAAGTGGGGTTGGAAGGGACCTCTAAGAGTCATGTAGTCCAACCCCCTGCCTCAGGCAGATTCTCCCTATCCAAACCATCCTTATACACACCTATTTTCTAACCTCCTAGCAAAACTACATATTCAACCTTGACATCACCACAAGACATAACACCCTAATCTGTCACAAGTAAACTGGGGGACAATGGCAGCCAGCATCCTGCTGCAGCAAAAGTTGTTAAAATGTGCTCGAGAGATCCCAGGAACTACACTACCGTCTACAGTTGAAGGCAAAAGCCCCCACAGTCCATACCAATTTATGGGGTAAAATTCCTTCCTGACCCCAAATATGGCAATTAGTCTGAGCCTGAGCAGAGACATGACCCTCTAGCCAGGAACATCTGGATTTAAGTCCCAGCAGAAACTTGATGCATTTTAAAAATTTAAAGTTTGTGACCCTTTCATATATTCTTGCAGCCCACTTTTTGGGTCATGACCCATGGGCTGAGAAACATTGCTCTAGCCTGAGGCAGTCATGTTCCCTAGTTTGGCTTGGCTGTGGGAAGAGGCGAGCACACTTGCAGCTCAGTGGATACCTGTGGCTTCAATACCCTGTAACACCATGCTGCAGCACTGCGACTGGCAGCACCTCGGCAGACTGGCAGGGGCCGTCTTCCTGCCCTCTGCTGCCTCCACATCTGCATAGCACACTCAGTCCACCAAAAGGGCAGCCTGGGACAGCCCAGCCCTACTGCCTGCTGCTCAGCCTGCAGGGGCTGGGGTGCCCTGCTGAGCCCCACTCTGCAAGTCCAAGTCCATCGTGGGGCCTGCCTGCAAAAGGGGCTTCCTCCTGCAGTGCCCTTCATCTCACCAAGCAGCTCACGAGCTCAGGAGCAGGCCCTCTGAGGAGGGCAGCGGGTGGGAGTACACGTATGGAGACGGGTGCGTGTGGCTACACGGAGCAAACTGTAGCGGTTTTTTACTGTGCTTTAAGCTGCCAAGTGAACCACAGGGGCCTCTTGAATGTTGAAGCTGGAGTGGAGTAATATATATAGAAACAATAACATATATATTTTTTTTGCAAAAAGAGCCAGGAGGCAGCTGTGGCCCTGGGTGCTGCCTCCTCCAGCCCCTGAGCTCCAAGAGCTCCTTGTGCTCCTAGGGGCAGGAAAGAAGGGGAGCAAAGTCCTACCCCTTTTGCCACAGGCTGCAGGGAGGGAGCCCCTTGGGACCTTTCCCTTCCCTCAATCCCTACTTTACTTCATCTGCTGCGGCAGAGAGCTTGCTCTTTCCCTTGGGTCTGACTCCTCAGCCATCTCAGTCTTGACGGTGAGTACCCACCAGACCCAGCGGGGCATGAGACAACTGAGGATGGGGGGACAGGGTCCAGCTAGACAACCCAGCAAGGCTTATCATGGGGCAGCGGGGCTCAGTTGGACTAAAGAGAGCGAAGCAGGCGCCAAGGAGACCAACGATGGGCAAGACGTGCATAAAAACCAATCCCTTGCAGCACAGGCAATTCCCTGCTGTCGCTATTGTATCTTGAGGGCTCTCCACTATGCCGTATAGATGCCCATGGCATTAAGGGCTCCCTAGCTGCTTAGCCATTGTCTTTGGCATCCCGTGTTGCCTTGGTATTCCTGCTGACTGCTAGTGAACCCTGGACATCAGCACCTCCCAGCTATAGTTGACAAGCCTTATCAATATCCATGCTGTGCTCTTAATGAAGGGTGTAAGACAAGCCATAGTCCATTGTGGTGGGTTTGCAAGTTTTTAATATATTAAACAAAACATATCTGCTAGAGACATTATATTTATATAAAAAAAATGCATAACAGACCTCTTTCAACATATTTTCTTTGGCACATTTTTCTCCCTCCCTCGCTCCCCTACACATATTGCAAAAAGCTCTCTCTCTTGATATGTCTTTTGCTTGTCATGTAAACGAGGAAGTGTAATAATACAAAGCTTTTCCTATAATACTGTCACAGTGCAGCAAGCGTATACAAGATCAGCGTCGGCAAGTTTGGGTAGGCTGCTTCAGCATAACGATTCAACCTGCCCTACAGACAAAAGTGGGTACAAACCAGCAACGGCAAGAGAAATCTGACCGGGCCGGAGGGCGGTGGCAGCACTTTGTGCTGGTGTTCCAGCCATACAGGCATTGTGGTGTTGGCATGGCAAGAGGGGAAGTTTTCTGAGGTTGAGAAACATCTTAAGTGCTTTATGACCCAGTAAATCATCTTTCTCTTTCCACCCCTTCTCTCTTTGGACCGGTGTAGACTTCAGGGCTGCAGCTGAAATCTCCATGCATGCCTTGCAATTTTCAGCTTACAAGTGACCATCACAATCCCTTGGGGAGGTAGGCAAGTATTTATACCCATTTCTTTTACAAACTGAGGCACAGAGAGGTTGTGATTGGTCCAGTATGACAGAGGTGAGTCCTCAGCAACACTGGGCTTACATTGCTGCAGGTGCCAGATCTCTAAGTCCTGTGTCCGGGGCAACAGATCCTCTTCTATTCTCTCTGAATTTCAAGAGGGACAAAAAAAGGCTGGAGAGCACTCTCCCCCTAGCTCTTCCTGCTTCCAGCTGGACCAGTTAGCCTCTCTGCACTGCAGTCCGCTCCTCCATTATGGCTTTATAGGCAGTATATCTTTTGGAAGGCGGACACAGAGACTCTGTATGTGGGATGGACACACAGCGGCAGTGCAGATGAGAGGGAATGCTATTCTTGGTCCAGATAACCAGCTTGCTACAATACTACTGGTGAGGGTAATATGTGAAACTGCAGCTGCCACGAAGAGGCAGTGCAGGGGCCAGACATCAGTATTTGTCCCTCGGCAATTCTCAGTACATTTCTTTGGTGGTTGGCACAGTGAGTCTGCCTAAAGCTGGCAACTGTCAGTAGGCATAGGTGGCAGCCAGTCTCCGTTAGTGGCAGGGAGAGAGGTACAGAGCACTCATCGCCTGGCTGTTTGAGTAGAAACTAACTTCCCTTTTTTAGGAACTCTACAAAAAAAAAAAAAATCTTTGGCAACAGGTCGGGGACCTGCCAATGTACAGTACATAGCCACTTTCTGCTTTACAATAGATAAAAAAGGTGCACCCAGTTTTTGCAATGAAAGAAATAAGTGCTTAGCCAAGTACCAGCTCTTTTAAAAACAGGAATGGGGCTGTAGAGGAACACGCATCCAATTCAGTCCTCCATGCCACTGAAACCAGCTCAGGCCCTGATTATCATCTTACTAGTTCAGCAAAGTCCCTTTTTCCCTTTCAGAGAAGCAACCCCTCTCTGCCAAACGGTGTTTCCTCTTTGTTCAATTGTTACAGTTCATACACATAAATATGCACACATTTTTTTGCTCTGCTGTAGTCAAACCCTTTCATCAACATAATTACCAGGATGAAGGACGACTCTGGATCCTCGGGTTCCTTCTGGAGCAGCAGGGAACATGTTGCTTCCCAGTCCAACTTCTGCCATGCAAGGCCCAAGGCTTTCACTCTTCCACACTGAGCATAACAGGTACAGAAAAGAATGCCCCTTCACCATGGGCCTGTGTTTATTGCAGCCAACCCCCACCATTTTGCATAGTGTGTGCCTCTGGGGATCTTTAACCCCATTCAACGGCAATCGTCCTGCAGTGATTTTAGTGTCCGTCACTAAAACAGTGCAGACAGCTTATTCTGCCTGGAGCTCTTGCTCATCTGACCTCTTGCTCACTTTTAGCTATGGCTTTTACTTTGGTAGCTCCTAACCCATAGGGCTAAATAGTTTCTAAGACTGCTCAGAGATGATCCTGGGAGCCACATCTGTGAGGTGAGGCCAGCACGTTTTGTGGAGAGACAAGTGCCTGCCTCAGGGTTTGGAAGGGGGCTGCCACAGTCCTGGCTCAGCACAAGGCAGCAGCCTCCCAACAAGAAATACCGCTTCACCGCACTGATCTGGCTACTCACACATCCCTAGAACGTCACTGCCACGACACAACTCTGGATGCTGCGTTTGCTTTTCGGCAGAGTCCCCAACTGATCCATTTCAGCTGAACTTCGGGAAAAGCCCATGCTCAGGTGAGCGCAAAGCAAGCACCTCTGCTGTGGCATCTTTACACAAAGGGCCCTGGTTTCTCTCTCCCAACTGACATCCTGGAAGTTGCAATCATGGCAAGAGTGAGCAATTGCCAAAACCAAGGGGGAGACACGCTGTGGACCGAACACCAATCACATAACACAGAGGCACTCCCACCAGTTACCAGTCTGTCTATACATATATACACGCACGATAATATAGAGATTTGAAAAATAAACCTTTGTTTCCTCTGTATATTATAAAATAGCATTTAGGATCAGTCTGAAGGGACATGCAGAAGGGATTAAGTGATAACTGCCAGTCAGGCAGCTGAACAGCGATGATTGTCTCTCGCGTGGAGATGTCGGTGCTGCTGTGACCTGTGTGGGGATGAGTGCTGGCTTGCTCCCCTCGCTCCCAGGCCCAGCACCAAGGTAAGATGAGACCCAGAGTCACCTGCTGAGACAAAGCATCCTGCACAGCACTGCCCATGCCCATGCCAGGCCCGTCTCCAGCACGCACACTCCTAGGAGGCTGCACTTGACCTGCTAACAGATGCCCGTAACTGGGTGCACCAGCCACCTTTCCCCTGCCAAGGGCTGAGTGAGCGGGCTTGCCTGAGAAGTAACACAACACTGTAATGTAGCTGCGAGGTCCCCCGTTGCCCTCTACACAGTCGTTTCGCTCTTCCAGAGGCCAGTCTTCATGCCAGCCATGCTCTCTGCGCTGGTGAGGTTGATGTCGTACTTGCTGCCCTTCAGTCCCCCGTTCTGATTGGCCACGTTGAGCGGGTAGGACCTTCGCTTCGTCTCCTTCTCCATGGTGTTGGCTTGCTTGAGGTTGTCCCGGCTGGTGCTTCTCCGCTGAGCCCGGCCAAAGTCTGGAACCTGGTGGCTACCACTCCCATCGCTCCCATCTGACTGCGTCAGGGCAGCTTCCCCTTCCTGCCCTGCTCCTGCCTGGGCCCCAGGGCAGCTGTTATTCAGGGGGCTGTTCCTGCTGCTGTGGTAGCTCTCCGAGTGGCTGTTGTGCAGGCTCCCGCTCTCGCTGGACAGGTGGTCAGGGGCCGGTCCCCGCAGTGCCTTCAAGCGGTGATGCTTGCCCTCCCGGTACTGCTTTGCTCGGCTTTTGTGATTCCGGCGTCCGTGCATGTTGTTGGAGTACCTGGCCACGCTGGCGTTCTTGTTGTTGGCAGGCTCAGGTTCCTCATAGCTGGCCGGCCGTGGGGTGCAGCTCTCAGCCTGGCTCTGAGCCACCTGCAGGTTGGTGAGCTTGCAGTGGCCCACCGTGGAGTTGGTGCTGCTGGGTGAGGAGGAGGACTTGATGGAATGGGCCACCTCAGGGTTGCACCCAATGAAGACCTGGGAGCCATCCTCCACGGCCATGCCTGGATGCACATAGGCCTGCATGGGCAGCGCGTTGCGATAGGATGGGCAGCAGGCGAACCAGGAGTTCAGTACGTCCCGACGCCGCGCACAGTGGTGGACAAAGATAAAAAGCCCCAGTGCCACAGCTGTGACTCCATAGAGGCAGCTGAAGATGATGTTCAGGTACCACCTTTGGGACACAGCCATGGCTCCAAATGTCCACAGAGCAAGGTACAGGGAATGGGTGATTGCCAGAGCCCAGAACTGCACCTTCAAGGAGTAGACACTGTCCACGTCCGGGCTGGGCATCCCTGTGTTGAGCGTGACCGAGAGGGAGCCTGAGTCTGTCAAGAGGTTGCTGCTGCCTCCCAGCCTCGGTGCTGTCTCCAAGGCTTCAGGGGGGTCTTTCTGGATCTTAGACTGGCACTGCAGCTTGATCCCGGCACAGAGAAAGTAGATCCAGGTGATGAGCAGGATGAAAGCTACGGGAACGTAGAAAGCCCCCAGGCTTGGCCTCCACACCAACCAGCAGCTGCAAGCCAGAGGAGAACAGAATCAGCCCCTGCCCAGTCTGCTCCTCTCCCAAGTCCAGCCCCGTGCCTGACAGCTCGGAGCAAACTGCAGCAGGAACGTACCACTTCGTTACATCACAGCCACCCCTGCACCAACCCCCGTTCCTTGAACGTGGCTCTGCTGAAGACCTGTCCCTGCTCCTCCCTCACACAAGCACTGGCAGCTGAAGAATGAGCTAGCAGGAGGGCAATGGCATGCAATTTGCTGCGCCTGTGGCACTTACTATGGGTTATTATCCCGGTAGTTGTGGATGTTGACGGCCGCTGTGATGCCACAGATGATGAGAGGGATCCCGCCAGCAATAAGGTAGAATCTGCAATGAGAGCGCCCTTGCGTCACCTGGCTGCTCGTGCAACAGCTTCCTATGGGCAAATGCTGCTCCAGGCTGGTGCTGCAGGTAGGGAAGCCTTGGCATGACAGCTTGCAGTGCCAGCTGCCTTATCACCTCCATCCTAACCCCCTTTCTTTAATTGCCTGTAGCTTTCCCAACCCTTTGTCTTGAGCCCGTCTTCCACCTGCCTTCAGAGTGAATGCATGTGGGTAGAAGAGCAGGGGAAACGCACCACTTTGCTCATTCAGAAAATGCTGCAACTTCCCGTTATAAACTGTGACAATGCTGCGGGACCCAGAGGATGTACCCTGCCCGAGGGAATCAGAGGCATGGTGCTTTCCCAATAAGAAGGGGCCTGGCTGTGGAGGGTGCAGCAGGAGGTTGGTGCAAGGCAAGACCAAGTGCTCTGATACAGAACACACTACTGAATACATGCATCACGCTCCGGCACTGCACTAGCTGCTTCCTGCCCCACGTGTGATAATCCCGGGGGCTGCAGCCTGCAGTTTCTCAGGGAGCAGAGGGCCTCCCAGCTCCGTGCAATGCTGACATTGCCTGGCCAGTCAGACCTTCTCCTGAGTGCTCACTGCACTCACGTCCCAGCACCCCCCATCAAACTGGAGGGAAGTGACTGTACCGTAACATTGGCCGAGGGGCAGGCTGCGACACATCCCCATCCTGTGGCTGGGGTGCCTTCCACGTTACCTCCTTGTAGATGACTCTGGCCTTCACAGCCATCCATAGCAGGGTGGATAAGGAAGAGTAGTGCAAAATGATGCCAACCTGCAGGGCACACAGCCAGGATGAGGGTGACTGAGGTGCATGCATCCAGGATGAGATGCACTGGATTCAAGGGCTAGGAATCTCCCCTGGCTGCAGTGACCCTCTGCTGGGGCTGACCCTTGCTTTGCTAAGGCCCCCGATCTGCTGCAGTCGTGCCCTCTCCTCCATCCACATTTCTAGCCTGCCCATAGCTATAGGGAATCTTCTCCAGGGCCCCTCCAACCAGACCCGCATCTCTGGTCCAGGGCCGCTGCCTGGAGGAGACAACCAGGTGGAGGTAGCTGTTTTTCCTGTTCTGGTACTCTGGACACTGCCTGCCACCGCACTGTGCAGTGCTCTGTCCTGGGGGCAAAGCAGCAGTACGGTTCCTCCACTGCGACACAGGCCACGCTCTGAACCGGGAGGCCTGCTGAGCTGAGAAGCTCACCCCTGCTTCCCCCGAGGCTGGCGCAATCATGGCTGTACCTACCGCTTGGCAGACGATCAGGTAGTTGGTCAGAGTGATGCCTCCTGCAAACACGGCGGATGTCATGGCAATGTGGAAACAGAGGTTAAGGAGCATATGCCAGCACTTCCGGGAGATGTGAATGGTACTGCAAGAGAAGCATGCAGCAGTGCTGATTATCTCCTGGCATGTAGGGAATTCATCCCCAACTGGGCACTGGGAAGTCGCTTCCAGCAACCAGAGACATGCTACTACTCTGCCTTGCTCTCTACCAATCTCAGCAGAAACAGAAGCACCCCCTGCTACCTTCAGAGGTGCTCTCTCCAAGGGGTGCAGCCAACACTATCCCAGCACAAGAAGGATTTGGGAATTGCAACTTCTTGTTACTCCTGAGTAGCTGTTCTAAGAGAAACACTCAGATGCTCGCTGGGATTTTTAAGTGTTGAGCCTGCTGCCGGCGGGGAGAGGGGGCTCACGTGAAGACAAATTGCTTGGCAAAGTCTTAACAACTGCTGTATTTGTTTTCTGGTTGTCACCCCAAGGCAGAGCAGCATTTCTGCAACCCTACTGGACTCTGGGATCCATTAATACAGTAAACTAGACTTCAATGCGTCCTCGATTGTTGGCTGAAAGGACCTGCTGCTCCCCTGCATAGAAGTGAGCTCCATGAGGCTACAGATGGGCAAGGAGAAAGAGAGAGAGCTAGCTTTGTGCAGGGGTTGATTCCAGCTACCTAAGATGCAGCAGAAGCTAGCTCTGCCTCCCCTGCCTGCTGTGCCTCACTTTGGGCACATCTTGCACTACAGCTGGAGGCTTCTGTGCAGCCCTAGCAGGTGTAGTCATGCAGGCTGTAATTACCCAAACCTCGGTAGGATTCCCAGTTCCACACCAGTGACCTTGCCAGCCCTTACAGAGACTCTGGCCTCCACTTCTCCACAAAAACTGGATCCAGATGGGAGACAAGCAGTAAGGAGGCAATGCCTGGATCCCAGAGCTCACCCAGCCTGTGTCCTGCTCTGCTGCTAGCTCCCTCTCTCCAAGAGTGAGCAGGAGCCACTTTCCATCCCAAACCAACTCACCCACCACCAACGTTCAGCTCTGTGGTGGCTCTAAGCAGCTTGGGGCCCATTGCTGGCTTACCTGTGGTTGATGATGTAGGTGATGATGGTGGTGAACAAGCAGAGCAGCAGGATGGCTGTGCAGGTGTAGATGACAGGGTGCAGCACCTCCGGCGTGCCCTGGGCCTCACTGGGGAAGGTGTTAAGTTCCTGCTCAGAGGGAGAAAAAGACCTCTGGATTTTGGTGCACGTTGACCTCTGCACGTTGCTGTGACGGGGGCTGCTGGAGACCTGGGTGCCCTTCAGAGGCTCCCGGCAGGTAGGCAGGGGGAGGAACCAGGGGCTGTCTGAAGGGCAGGGAAAGAAGCGGGGTGCTGATGTTGGGCAGGGGCTGCTGGCTGGGAGCAATGCTCTGCCTCCTCCCCAAGAGGCACATGACCACTTAGCGCAGGGGCCAGTACAAGTCCTTGGTGGGCAGACCAGCTGGCTGCATGACCGATGTCCAGACCGGGGGTGGCAGGGTGGTAGAATGGGACCACCCACGGAGTAGGCTCTGTCTGGCGCTCCAGGGACCTCATGCTGGAAGTGGGTCGTACGCCCCTGCACCTCCCAGCTCTCCCCTAGCTGATGGGACACAGAGCAGTGACCTCTGGTGCACACCGTGCCGAGGCCAGACCCGAGCCCTCCAGCAGCCCTCTCCTTACCATTAGCACCGCAAAGTTGTTCATGTGCCTGCAGCGCAGGGTGGTGATGTTGGGCTCCTGCCGGGCCAGCTGGCAGCCCTCCACGCTCCAGCCCCCGTAACCCCCCAGCACCTCGAAGTTCCAGTAGGCAGCTACGGGGTCGGCACCCTCCCCGAAGTGCCGCAGCGAGACCGTCACGGGGTCCGTGAGGTTGCTGGCTCCACAGCCATCTGTGGGGGAGAGGAGAGAGGCTGAGGGGTGCGCTCCTGGCTCTTCAGCGGCTCTTTCCCCACCCTTTCACCCTCTGGGCCCCAGCTTGCCTCTGCGAGTGGGCTGCGAGCAAGGCAGGCCCATTGCCTCTCCCCACGACCCTTGCCAGGGGCTGCAAGAGACTCAGGCTAGGCTGGTGCTACCAGCTCATCAGGAAGGAGCATTTGGCCGCTAGGGGGTACTACGACTCCACGCAGGGCTCGGCGCCATCCCAGCAACCCAGGCACCAAGCTCTTGCTGCTGGCACAGTCGCAGCGGATTCGCCCCTAGTCACCGGCAGCCCTCACACCCTGCCGCCCCAGGCCAGGAACCTCACGTGTGCCAGCGTAGATCACAGGTGTGGCCACGCTGCGACGCTTGCCGTCGTCCGCCAGGCGGGAGGAGTTGCTGGTGCTGCAGAAGAGCTTGCCGTTACGGAAAGCCAGGAACTGGAGCTTGCAGTCGGCGGGCGGCGGGAGCGGGGCCCACGGCGAGAACAGGCTGGGTGGCAGCTGGATGGAGGCTAGGGCGATGCTGTTCTGAGGAGACAGGGGGCCACAGGTGAGCCACATGCCAGGTTTGGCTGCTGCAGCTCCCGTCACAGTCCCAGAAGCCCTGCACAGCCACAGGTCATCTCGTCTGCCTCTGGCTCCCGGGCAGGGGGCTGTGCGAACGGCCCCACGTTGCAGCCAGGGTGCTCAGCGGTTGCTTTCCAAGCCTGCAGCTGCAGAAGCATGTCTCTGTGGTGCCCAGCCATGCCACAGTCCCTGCTCAGAAGCAGGGCTCATCATCCTGGGTGCAGGCTTTCCACAGATGCAGCAAGACACAGTGTGGGGTCCCTTTGCAAGGGGGCAGCTAGTTCAGGACAGGTCTCCCAAATCGGAGACAAAAGGCCCCTTCTGGGGACCCTAGGGATGCTGCAGGGAGCCCTTCGCTGGCTTCAAGTGCCAGTCACGCTGCAGCACAGGCCTTGCCTGACCTTTCCCCACACCGCTCAGCCCTGCCGCACGCTGCGGCTTTGCCCCTGCCAGTACCTTGATGTGGAAGCTGGCCAGGGAGACGTTGGGCCGGCCTGTGGTGCACCTGAACTGCAGCTGCTGGTCTGCCAGAGGCTCGGCTCCCCGCTCTGGCAGCAGCGCCCGCCTGCCCTCTCTTTTCTGGAACGCCGTGCAGCTCAGCCCCATGAAGCTCTCGGGCTTGATCAGGTAAGCCTCGAAGGCAATGTTCCTTGAGTTCTGCAAGGGTATGCCATGGCAAGGCCCGTTAGCAAGGGCACTGCCCCCCGCGTGACAGACAGCCCCTGTGCGCTCAGCACCTAGCTATGCAGACACCCCCATCCTGACCCTGCGCTGTTCCAGTCCTGGACTCCCCCCCTGCAAACCCTTCACCCCTGTCAATGCCCTCCAATCCCAACTCTCAGCCCCTTGTGCCTCCCCAGCCTGGGCTGCTCGCCCCCACAGAGACCTCAGTCCTGACCTACGGGACTTTGCAGTTGAGCCCCGCGCTGTTCCTGCCCCAGCCGCTCCCCCTCCCCAATCCCTGCTGCAGCCCCTGCTCTGCCCAGTTCCCAGCCCCACAAAAGCGATGGGAGGGCCCCTACCACGGCCATGTGTTGGGCATTGCTGCTGAGCGTGTAGCCCGCAATCTTCTCCACAGAGCGGACAATGCTGGTGCAGGCCTTGTCCTCGATCTGCGCCATCCACAGGATGTGGTCATCCACCAGCATCATGTTACTGGCCATCTCCACAATGACATCCGTGAGCTGCAGGGGAGCACAGGGCAGGGGGGCTCCGGTCGCCACAGCCTCAGACAGACTGCAGGGCAAGGGCAGGGCAGGAGGTGGAGGCCAAGAGAGCAGCCACGGTACCCTGGAAAGCTTGCAGCTCCTTGGCAAGACTCCCCAAAGCCATTCTGAGTGCAGGATGGGCCCCCTTCCCCTCCATGCTCACCCCCTCAGGATCGTGCCTTGGCAGGGAGCAGGGGAGGGAGCATCACCTGCTTTATCTGATCAACATAGCCGATGAACTTCTCGATCATCTGGGCCACGTAGATGACATCCATCATGTCAGAGAAGTTGGCAGCTTCGGCCGTGTACACGCGCAGCTGGTGAGCCAGAGTCAGGGCATTGGAGGCGTTGATGGGCATCTGCGGAGCAGAAGTGGGGGGTTACTAGCACGGTGAGGCGTGAGCGGTCAGTGCGAACCCGAGAGCCACAGCACACGCCCATCCCCGGTTGAATTGTGGCAGACACGTCCCAGCTCCAAGGGCAGACGCTGCAACGCCCCCTCCGATGACCGTTCACAGCTGCCAACGAGGGACCAGGCTTTCAGCCTTCTGCTTTGCCCTGGGGAAAAGCAGGGCCTATGACCTCCTGGGCGCAGCGCCCACTCACCAGCACAAAAGTGTAAAGCACGCGGGTGATGTCGTTGGTGTACAAGCAGTTGGAGTAGTCGCCCTCCTCCCAGCGGCCCGTACGGTCGCAGCGCCGCGACGCCTGCTTCTCCGCCGTTGGACCCCCGCTCACGGCCACTGAGGTGAAGGGGTACTGCAGGCAAGACTGGTAGGCAGTGATGCCAGCCAAAGTGCGGGGCCACCTGCCAGCAGAGGGGAGAGGCGTGGGCACAGTGAGCACGTGCCTGGCCATGGGAGCCAGCCTGCACCACTTTGAATGCACAAGTGCCGTTTCCTGGGCCTGAGCAGGCCCCTGACACCAGCCCTTGTTGCCTGATCTCCCTACAGGCTCCTCTAGACTCTCCCCAACCCCATATGATGGAAAGGATCCCAAATGATGATTTGGGCCCCCCTGGAAACCTGCTTCTGGTACAGAGACTTACTACCACCATCCCGCTCTAGCCTGCCCTGCCCACTGCCTTCCCTGGCTGGCTGGATAACTCCTCTCCTTGCCTACTGCTGAAATCCTGCATCAGGAGCTTGCTGAGCCTCTCTCCGCATGTGCCCGATTCTCAAGCACTACAACAAACAGCATCAGGTCCAGGGGAACAGGGCCCCAGCGCTTTGGCTCTCGGGCAAGCCGGATGGTTAAAGCAACAAAATCTGCCCATGGCCAAGAGCGAGTGGGACGCAGCATGCACGCACGGTTACGACCCAGCAGCTGTCCCCGAAACCTCCCTGAATAGCTGCTCTGTTTTAGCTTACTCTGCTCTGCTCTCCACACAGCAGCCCTGGCCCTGCAGCCATCAGCGAGGGCACCGGTGCCCCTGGGAAGGGCCCTGCTAAGAGCAGCCAGCCAGCACGTCTGCGCACAGCATATGCGTGCAGAGCTGCTGGGACAGAGCTGCACACGGAGCTGGGGGCACCGTGCCACGCGTAGAAGGGTTTCCAGCTGCGCGCTGGGCATCACAAAGGGAAGAACTTCAGACACTCCAGAAAGGAGCTGAGATTTTTATGGGGTAATTTATTTCCCTCCCTGGAAAGCTTGGCTCGGCCCAGCTGCTGCAACATATGGTTTGCGAGACTCCCCCTGCTCCCCTGACGCCACAGCTGGATTAGGGGATGCACATGGGGGTCACGTGGTCTCCCCCAAGCAGACGCCCGGCCCCACAATTCCTTCTGCTTCCCACAGGACTTTGCAGGGGCTGCAAGACCTAGCAGCCCCTGGCGTACTGAAATGAACCTGACTGGGTCGAACTAAAGCAGCTAGCTGCCGTCCTGGAGTGGAGTACGATAGCTGTGGAGCTTACCTTGCACCCCAACCCTGTCCTGCACCAGGAGTCAGCAGCATGGACAAGCATGCCTACTATGCCTTGCTCTGCCTGAGGCCCTGGTGGTCCCGGTCTCAGAAGATGCCTTCTTCACACCTAGTGGCAACCTCTCTCAACCAGGCAAATCTTTGCACAAAGGTCCCAACACCCCTGCCCTGCCCCTTGCCTGGACACCCCTTTACCTCCTCCCTGCCCTTCCCAGCAGTTTCTGGGGCAGGTACCCTCCTGCTGGTGCCTCTCTAGCACTTGAGGCGCCCGAGCCCTGCGAGGGGCGGCTCCCACACAAGCCCGCTGATTGCTCCAGCTATCTACTCCCATATCCTGTTCTGCACGGAGCGGAGGGGGTGGGGTGGGGAGGGAAGGGGGGCTGCTGCTAATTTAAGCCATATTTACTGTACCAGTAATTTATATTCCATAAAGGCCCAGTCGAGGTTACAGTGGGCTCCCAAAGCCTTTAGTCTCTTGCCAGAGAAATTCCAACACCTCTGCCTCTGGAGCCCGTCTGTGCTGCCAGCGCGGGAAGCCTTTCAAAGGAGCCTCGCTATCACGGGCCGCCTAATCATTGCCAGACGCCAGGTCACCTGCAGGCCTGCCCTGCCAGCAGCCTCCCTTCTCGCCTGCAGCCAGCCGGGCGCACAGCTGGCCCAGCAGTCCCTGCACACTGGCACCCACAGTGCTGGCGGGACAGCGCTTGCAGCATTACATTCATGCTGGGGCAGTGCAAACAGCTGCAGCTGCACCAGTGGAGTCCCAGGATGGCACGACCCTACTGGGAGCAGAGAGGTGCACCCAGCCCCAGGCAGCTGCATGCTACTCCAGGCTGATTTCCACTCCACTCAGGCACCAGAGGCTGAACTCCCTTGTGTTCCCATCCACCCCTAAGCCTTTGAATGCTTCCAGCCAACCAGGCTCAGCATCACCCTGGAGTTTCCCACAATGCCTCTGGGTTGGTCAGCAGGAGAGGCAAGAGAGGGGTCTGCAAGGACCTAGGAAAACCAGCCCTACCGCAGCACGTAGTGTCTTGCCCCCCAGTGACGTGCAGCCTTGGGTCTCACCTGAAGTCCCCACGGTTGTTCGTGACCCGCTCAGCAGGGCAGTACGAGGCTGAGGTCTCCAGCACCACGATCTCCACCTTCTTGCTGACGTTGCCCTGGGCAGTGGAGACGGCACACTCCCACTCCCCGTTGGCAGAGATGTGGATGTTGGAGAGGATAAGCTCACTGCAGGTGGGGGAGGAACCCGATGGGCGGACCTGAGCAGGCAGGTAGCCCGAGGGCTGGGCCAGCACAACGTACAGCACCCCTGACACAGCAGGCAGGGCCACGCACCCGCACCCAGCCTGTGGTGTCGGTCACTACCCCGGGGTTCAATCAGGAGCCTTTGCACCGGGAGGCTGTGGGTGCCTGTGTGTTCACCCCCAAAGGCTAACGATCCCCCTACCCTTCTAAGGCCCCTTTCCTCCCAAAGGAACCTGCAAGCTTTGGGTTCCAGTCCTTGCAGGGAGGACATCTGACATGGGCTGCACTCGGGCACCCTCCTGAGGTGCTGGAACTAGCACCCAGAGCAGAAGGCAGCTGTGGGCCCATGTGAACCCCCAGGTCACCCCCTGGCAGGTGCTCCCACCTGGTGATGAAGGTGCAGTCATGGATGAGGCTCTGCTCCAGGATGATGCCAGTCTGCTCATCCTCCTCCACCAGCACCCGGTTGTGGTACCACAGGATCTGGGTGCTGTTGTCCAGGTAGGTGGCTGTGCACTGGAAGGGCAGGCGGTCGCCCTGGAACACCACCTGGCGCAGTGACGGGATCAGGTGGTGGGTGTGCAGCTCAGGGGCACCCGCTGCAGGGAAGGGCAGATGGGTGAGCTCCTGCCCCAGACTGCTGCCCCCTAGCCTGCCTCAGCCACCTCCCAGGGCACTGGGGCAGCCTGCTGCGAGGCTGGGGTCCCAAGGAAGCCTGGCACCCACACCACAGACGTCACTAGCATGGCTGGCACAAGCTGGACTCCTCGGGGGCTGTGCCCAACTGGGACTGCCCAGACCTCAGGGGGTCCCTGTCTAAGCAGCCCAGAGTCCTGGCTCTGTGGCATGCAACCCCACCCTGCCATCCACTTCCCATGGCCCCAACGCCTCACCGCAGCGCAGCTGCCCCTCCCTGGTGCTCCGCAGCGGCTTGGCATGCAGGTGGCGGGGGTAGATGCAGAGGGTCTTGTCGGAGATCTGGGCTGAGCGGTTCCGGGCCCAGGGTAGCACCCATCGCAGGTTGCAGTCGCACGTCAGGTACTCGGTGGCAAAGTCACTGGAAGAGGCAGACCAGGGGGATGGAGTCAGGGACAGATGAAGGCATCAGAGCAGCCAGGATGTCCCTGCAAGCTGCAGCAACTGGAAGCACGGGTACAAGGGCTAGGGGCTGGCAGGGGCACAAAGCTTTGGAGGCAAGGGACAGACCTGCTCCCAGCTGCTCACTGACTGCAGGAGATCACAGGGGCACGGAGCAGCACTAATGGCCAGGAGGGCGCCTGCTTGTGAGACAGGTCCTGACTCTGGCTGCAGGAGGGCAGGCCGGGGTGGGCCCCTCTGATGCCATGAGGCTGTGGGCACAGGCATGCAGATGCCTGGTAGCCATCAGCACTTGCCTCCTTTGCACCCACCCTCCCAGTCCCTGCGCAGCAAGCCCGTGTGGTTTTGGGATGGGCGTTCCCCTCTCAGCAAGGTACTCACATGAGTTTCAGGGATGGCAGCTCATCAAAGACACCCGGCTGGAGGGTGGAGAAGATGTTCCCTGACACGTTGCTGGCAGACAGGAGACAAAAGCCTGGTGAGGGCTGACTTGCCCAATACTCTTGGGCTTGATGCATGGTGAGCCGGGCCCCCCGAAGGGGCAGCCTGGGGAACTGGGTCCCTGAGTGAGCACCGCCTGGCTCAGAAGCCAGCAGATCCTCACCCACTGCAAAGCCAGGTCCCTCCCAAGCTACCTAAAGTTGATCTCCAGAGAGGTGGGGACAGGGAGCTTGTAGCCCAGACACCCAGTGCCAGCATCGAGCCCTGCACACAGGTGCCACAAGCCTTGGGACCCTGCTCTGTGCCAGCAGCACAGGTAGGCAGAAGGGCCCTGGACAGTGCTGAGTCTGGAGCAGGCATCGTCCTAGGCTGCAGTGCCCCTGCCAGCTCCTTACCAAGGGTCCTGCCTGCTAGGTGGGAGCCCCACTGCTACTTACAGCCGCATGAGGTTGATGAGACCCAGGAAGACGCTAGCGCTGAGGCAGCCGATGCGGTTATTGGAGAGGTCTCTGGAAACAAGCAGGGGAGAAAAGGTCTGTGTGAGTACTGAGACTTCTCCCATCCACAGCAGCGCCTGGGCACCACCCTGTACACTGGCCTGCTCACGCCCCCCGTACCAGGGGCAGGGAGCAGAGCACTGGGAGACTCAAATGCTGGAGTGAGGAGAGCTTGAAGAGTGAAGAGGGGAGATCACACTCCCTGCTGCCTCCACCAGCCCCTAGTTCAACTATCCCAAAGCCCCAGCTGGTAACTTCAAGGACGGGCTCCAGTCTGTATGTCTGTGTGCACCCCTTAGCCCGAGACACCCTGCAACTCGGGGGGCACAATTGGGCACTTACAGTCGCTTCAGTTCTGAGAGGCCCAGGAACGCGCCAGGCTGGATTGTGTTGATCAAGTTGTTCTTTAGGTCCCTGGAGAGAGGGAGAGAAAGAGAGACAGAGAGAAAGAAATCAAGACCCAAGAGAAGAGGGGCCAGCTCCTTGCAGAAGGCCCTGAGCCTGGGGGAAGAGGCAGAGCAGGGCAGCACGATGGTCTGGGCAGATTGCTGCTCAGCTCCTGGCTTATACACAGTGCACCCAGCTGGTGCCAGGACAGTGGCCAGGCTCCTTGAAGATGCCTCTCTCCTCTTCTGCCCTGGCATGAAGGCAATGGGATGGACCACCGGTGCCACCTTCGGCCTTGCCTGCTCACCCCCGTGCATGATTGAAAGAGTCTGTCCCCTTTGGGAACAAGCTGGGCTGCTGAGAAGCAGGGCACCCCTCACCCTCCCTCGCAGTGGTACTCCTGTGGGAGGAGACCCTCTCCTTCAGCATGTCCCTTGCCATCAGCCCGCAGTGGGAATGAGGTTTGCTCTGTATCTGCAGGGTGTCAGCCTGCCAGCTGGGGTGGTGGCAGCCCCATCACTCCTACCAGCCAGGGGAAGCAGGGAGCCAGTGCCTGCGCCTGAGCCTCTGGTTTGCACTGTGCACAGCTGAGAGGATGAAGCCCCTGCTGGAAGGAGGGGTGGCATGTGGGGCTGGCACGCGGCCCCCCCACAGGGAAGGCATCCCCAGCCAGCTGTCTTGGCTACAGCCTGTGCCAGCTCAGGGCAGATGACGGGGTTGAAATGTGGCTGGATCCAAGTGTGTGACCCTGTCCAGGGCCCCTCCAGGCGCCTCTCTGTGCAGACACCCCCGCACTCCTGGATCATGTTCACAGCATGGTTTTCCAGGCCAGGGAGAGGCTTCGCGCCATGAGCCTGGATGCACTGTGCTCTCCGAACCTCCAAGCACAGGGTTTTTCCTGCGTTGCTGCCACACTTGCTAATCCAGGGTTAAGGGGCTCTGCCTCTCTGTGTGTGCACTACAAAGCTGGTGGTACCACCTGGATCCTCCACTGCCCTTCACGAGCCCAGCTCCTGCCTGAGAGCATGCCAGGGTCGTCCGAGCACCCTCCCACAGCCGAGGCACCGCTGCCTGCTGGGGCCAGGGTGCGTGGGGGTTAACTCCACAACTCTTACAAAGCACTGGAAGGGGGGGTGGTCCTGGAGGGACCCTATTGTTAGTGCCGTGGGTTCAGACTCTCCAGCCAATCCAAGCCTGGGGCTGCAGGGCTGCCAAGTGCTGCGCAGGAACCTCATTAGCAGCTTTCAATTCAATTCCCCTCTAATTATCTCTGCAAAGGGAAACAGGGAGCCAGGCTGGAAACTGTTACAGCTCCCTGCTGGGTGCCTGCTCTGGCCCTGTGGAATGAGGCCAGGCTGCCAGCCCCTGTCCCAGCAAGCCTGCACCTCTGCAAAGGAGTGAGTCTGGAGGGTGGGGAGCTACCCAGCTGCTCCAGAGACGCGCACTCCCCCCGGGCAACCCCGGGAAAAAGGCGTCCCACGGCTATGACAGGTCACATCTCCCATGACAATGTGATGCGGGGCAGCCCAGGAGCTGCTGTGCGGTGCCCCAGGGGGCGGGGGGGGGGAAGCAGGCCTGTCTCCAACACAGTCAGATGGCTTTTGCAAGACACAAAGCAGCTGCCCTCATATTCCAGCCCATTCCATCACATGCCGGGACAATCATCCGAGCCTCCGATTTCCTGTCTGCATCACTAGACTGATCGTACGGCAGCCCTGCCCCCCCACCTCTCTGCTTTCAGACACTGTGATGGATTGATTAGCCTTGTGCCATGCCTCAGGGACCCAGCATGAGAGCAGCAGAAATGTGATAGGGGAGGGGACGCCAAGGTCAGGCCCCAAAGTCCAGGAGGTTGGTTTCCCACTAACTTTGCATAGGAGTCCTTGGCGCTGTCTGGGGTGGGTTACTGTGCTCCACTTGGTGAAGAACCCTTCTTCCTGCTCACAACCTGCCACTTGCCCTCCTTGCTGTCTACTTCATCCATGTGAAGAGAGAGGCACATTTCAGCCCACCCAGGCAGGTCGGCTGGCCTTGCCACAGCATGGACTGCTCCATCCTTACCAAGCAAGTGGGAGCAGCTTTCATTGTGTGGCATGCGTTTTCCCTGGAGACCTGGGGCTCAATGTCCCAGGGGCGCTGTGCAACACCAGATCCAACTGGCCAGAGGTGACCTGCCCCAGATCACACCCCGGGATCATGCTCCTCTTTATCTTCTGTTTGCATCGCATCCAGGACCAGGAAACGTGCTATCCATCCCTCCCAGCAGAAGCAGCGTGGCCAATCTCTGGTCTTAACACACGACCGTGGCACCAAGCAGATCGGTTTTCTACAACCTCCCAGCACACGCTGCGCTCCAGAGACACATGCACCAGGACTGAACACGCCCAGGACAGATGCCACGTTGTCCACCATTCCCTCCTGAAGCCAGATTTCAGGAGCGTCAGCAAGGGAAGGGATTTGCACAGATAAAACTCAGTGAAGAGGATGGGCTTAGACAGCGGGACTGGCCAAAGGCAAACATCACGGAGAGCTCGTCTGCTTCCTGTCCCGGCCTCTCTCTGTCTGCAGCCTTCTGTCCTCACCCAAGATACGCTCATTTTCTCCAGACAGGGAAACGGATGAGAGGTTTAATTATAACTCAGCCTCACTCCTCTGGCTGGCATGCATACAAAGAAGCAGAGCCTAACTTTAACCCTGTGGTACCAAGCACTGTGGTAACACAGGGAAAGCCTGCCACAGACCTGTCCCCAAAGGAGCTTAACACTGTCCAGACCCGGCACTGTCTGCAAGAACAAGGAAGGCTCCCTTGGACAGCAGACGGCATGAAGCTGAAAGCAAGCCCTTGCCTCACTGAATCTAGGCAGGTTTCTTTCACACCTGCCTGCTGGAGCTGGCTTCACTGCTTCCATATCTGCTGTAGCTAAGCACCCCTGCTGAGGCCTGGTCTACGCCACCACGTTGCATCCACAGACCTCGAGCTCTGCTGACACAAGTCTGGCTGGATGTACATGCAGATGGAAGGGGTCCCAGGCACATCAGCAGAGATCACCACCTCCCCCACCAACATGTGGCCTTTGCCTCCACATGTCAGCCGACGAGGAGGCATGGGAGGACAAGTCCTTCACTTCTGGAAGCCTGATACCATTGGCAGGAACAAGTCCACAACCCATTGTACCAACGCCTGGTACACGCTCGACTGCCTAAGATCCAAGCTGCCCAGAAGCCACCTCCCTGCCATGCAGAAAGCAGCTTAGCAGTGCCGGCTGCTGCAAGTATGCAGAGCTGCAGAGCTGCCCAGCGGCACCGTGGTCTTGCCCCTCTGGGAGAAAGGTTCCTCAGAGATTCTGGTCCTGCCTTAGGGCCGGTACTGATCCCCACGTCTCAGCGTGGCGCTAACGGGGGTGGGACGTGGGACTCTACCCTCTTCGTTGATCCCGCCACCACTGCAGTGCTGGGACACGGGGAAGACAGAGACTCAGTGGCTCTTCTCCAGAGCCAGCCCCTCTTCCCGGCATCCGATCCACATCTGGGGCAGTTCTTTGCTCCTCTCCACTTTCCGCTAGCCAGCTCTTCTGGCACCTTCCCCTTTACACGTGGCCTCGGAGAAAAGAAAGCTTGCCCAGGCCAGAGAAGGTCGGCAGAAGGAAATGGCTTCATCCCTGGTTCTCAGACCGTGGGCTGCCTGCCTGCCTGCCACGTGGGGGGATGCTCTCACCTTCCCAATAGCAGCGCTGCCCTGTGCCCCTTGCAATGAGATGGGCCAGGGGCCTCAGCTGACAAAGCACCTTGGGTCAACTGAGGAGGACCAATTTCACACCAGATCCACTGGCCACGGTCGTGGGGAGACGGGGGCAGCCCTTCTGCCGCAGGAATTCCTGCCCCGTGCCCCTCGGCATAACCTTATTTGACAGGCAGCCGATCCCATAAATGTCTGATTTACGCCCTGCCAGAAGCTCACAACTGCCGGGCTCTCAGGGCTAGGTACAGCCCCTCGCCTGAAGTATACTGACCACGTGCGCAGCCCGTGGGGCCCTTTCTCACTCGCCGCTGCCCCTCCTCTCTTGGGCTTTCAAATCATCTCATGTCCAAGGGCGCATTGGCAACCCTCCAGACGGCTTAACTACCACCTGGATTAATGGTATAAGCAAGGTGGCAAGTTACCCATCTGATTTACCCACCCTAGGGGTCACAGCCCTCAGGAGCAGGGCTGCCAGCCCCACAGAGACTCAGCTGGATTTGGGGCATTTTAGAAACGGCCACAGTGACGTAATCCTCTTCTAGCCCCCTTCCTCCCACAACGGCAGCTGGAGACAAGATCCTTCGTCCCTCCGCAGCCTTCCCCCCACACCACTGCTCACGCCCTGCCCGAGTCTGCTCCAGAAGCAGCTGCATTTTAGTGCTGGGGGGACACGGTTTCTGCAGCTGGCACTGGAGGGGAGAGGCATGCAGAGGGTTGCAAGATGGTGGTTACTGCTGACAAGCCAGGGATGGGGCTGATTTCTAGGGGAGACAGCGGCTTGAAGCTGCCCCTCTGCGGTTTTCCTCTTACAGAGGAAATGAGCTGAACAAGAGGCTAAGCTCTGCTCTGAAGCATGTCCACGCCGACTTCCAGGAGACTGTGCAGGCTGCTGGCTTCTCTATGGGGACGGAAATTAGCTTTGCTGGCAATTACCAAGGACTCCCCAGCAAGCCCTGACCTGCCCAGGCAGTCGAGACTGGCCCTAGCAAATTGGACAGGCCAGTTACCATTACCCGGCACGTCCTGTTACACAAGTGCTACAGCTCGCAGCCACCCCGGTCTGGCTGCAGGTCGTGGCTGGTGGGCCCTTGAGCAGAGCCACAGCTCTGTCCTCCAGCCCAGAGACAAAAGACGGTTGCTTTATTCACGTTACAAGAAAATTAATGCCTGGAGAATTCACTCCAGCAAACTCAACTGCGAGCCGCGCTGACCCTGCGCCAGCAAAAACATGCTCTTCCCAGCACGGCAGCTGGGAGGGAAACTGCAAGCCTGGCTTGCTGCTATTGGCTGCCTGTCAGAGAGCAGCCGCAATAAACCCAGCAGTAATTAACTCTCTGGAGAGGTCGGGGAGCTCTGGAGGCTTGCTAGAGCAGCCCATCTCGTGCTGGGACAGCCTGGGACCCCCGCACCCCCACTCCGTGGGCATGGACCCACCTCTGAAGGCTGCCCCATCACCAAGCATCCATCTGCCCGCAGGGCAGGTAGTGGTCTCTTTGCCAGCACCATCCAACAGCCCCTGGTTAAAAGATGTCAAGAGACAGATAATCAACCACTTTCTTCACATGGAGGGTGATTCTCACTAACTAGAGCAAGCTACCCAGGGAGTGGTGAATCTGCCATCTCTTGGCTGGATTCATACATTTTCAAGCCAAAAGAGAGCACTGTAGCCACCCTGTCTGACCTCCAGCCCAACGCAGGCCAGGGATCATTGCCCGGGGTGCCTGCGTCTAGCCGAGGACTCGTGGTCCAGTCAAGTCTGTACTTGAAGCAATCTTTACCCATGCACAGTCACATCTGAGCGGCGCTACCAGCTTGCAACGATCCCATTCAAAGGAAAATCCTGTTGCCGCATTAACCACAGAGCCGCTACTGGTATCACTAACATTTTTCCGCCCCATTACCTTAAGTCTATTTCATAGTCAAGGGCTATGCAGAGCCGAGTGGCAGGAGATTAGCAAATGCTACAACAGAAAGCTCCTGCCTGTGGGCAAAGTTGTTTCTGGAGCTGCCTTATCCAAGCCGGGTTATCTCACAGGCATGTGATAACAGCACGCTGCAATTGTCAACACGGCCTCAAATGGGCTGCGTGCTCAGGGAAGCCTGGAGGAAACCCATTCGGTGTATTAGCTTGTATCTGATCACAACCGCAGAGCAACACTAGGCACTGGTTAAGGGGAAAGGGTCTCTCTCGCGCACGCTCGTAGGAGAGACAGCAACAGACTGAGTGACTAACCAATATATTCCCTGCATGCGCATGGAAAGATGAGTGTTGGGGGGCATGAATTTCTCCTTCTCCTGTCTGAAATCTGGCAAAGCTGTTTTCCCCTTATGCTCCCAATTAACAGCCCATACATGCTGAGAAGGGACACAGAGATGCGTTTCTTTATTTATAGGAGCTCCATGGAAATTGGTCACTGGTGTATGTGGGGCCAATGGCTTGGCTTAGCTGCCACTGGAGTGAGCTGTTCCCTCCGTGTACAGATGGGGTGACAAGAAACGACGCGACTGAGGCTGCCCATCAGTGGCGGAGCTGAGAATAGGACCCAGGTGTCCTGATGCCCAGCCTATCGTTTCAGCCATCAGTGGCTGGTGCCTCCTCGCCGTTCTCTGGGTACTGCCAACCTTCGGGGGCTTTGGCAGCTATCCGCTCCGGATTTCAGAACAGACTAGGTGGCCTCGCATCTGTATCCCACATTTTCTCCTGCTAAATTCAGAGCCAGCAGCAGTCAGGGAGCTGGGAAGTGATTTAAGTTAGGTGGCCTCCCCTTCTGCCAACCCTCCTAAGCATGGGCAGACCCCTCCACATGGCATTAGGAGGCAGAAAGGGAGGCTCAGGTTCTTTGGGGTCATTCACATCCCTTTCAGGGTTTTTTTTTGCCAGCATTCAGACATCAGCTTCCCTGTCCTGACCAAGCTCCAAGGGGGTGAGAACATGCTGTGGCCCTACGTGTCTTGGGTGCTTCATCCCCTACACTATCAGGTCAGGTTCACTTCAGTGGCAACTGGACCCACTTCGATGCACACCCCGTATCACCTCTCCAGGGCTAAGCACATAGGGTGCTGTAGAAATGTACAGTCCTCTTCCCCACACCCATTACCCCCAGAGATTTCCAGTCCCCTGAGCAATGCAGTTTCTATGGCAGTTAATTCCCAGGCAACTCAAAGCTGCGGGCACCTGGCAAAGCTGGGCTTTGTTTGGTGGTTTTGTCGTGTACATTGCTAACCACCGGGAGCAGCTCTAAGGCCACCAAACTCCCGTCCCCTGGGATCTTCAGCAGTGATTCAACTGCTGGCCACACAGATGCAAACTCAGGGCGTTTTCCCTGCAACCTCCAGACCCCCTTCCCTCCCAGGGGCCCAACTTCCTCAGGTCTGAAGAGGACTGGGAACGATGGATCAAAACTCAGATTATGAAAATATTTCACGGCGCATCACAGGGTGACCTCATCTCAGCACACGCTCCGTCCTGCCAACAAAAACAACCCAACCACTGTTTAGTTTCCCAAGTCCTCTCCTGAGGAAGCCAGAGTCAAGAGCAATGGCTTCATGAAGTCTGAGCTTTACATTAACTCTTGGCTGACTATTGCTAAGCATGCTGGCACTCTCTCTTTATATATTGCTACAAATTACAAATGACTTCCATACACCAGGGGCAAATGACAGTATCGCTCCAGACATTATCTCTTGGGAATGAGGACTGAGCACTTTGCTCCTACAAGGGTAGTGGGTGAAAGGCTGTGTAGTCAACCTCAACTTCTAAAGGCCTGAAACGAGGGAATCATATTGCCTACGCTGCAACTGGCTCTCACCCTGCAGTTACTCTAGATCTATCTTTGGGATCGCAAATGTAGTCAATTAGCAACACCAGTCCAGACCTAATTGGAAATGGACCTGGCACCCCAGAAGGACCTTCTCAGAGGGGCTGATACAGATGGGTCAACAGGGTGATGCCTGAATCACCCGCACATGCAAACAGGAAGATCAAAAATGAACATGATCAAATGGGACCGCTCTAATGACATGAATATATGTGCGTGCAGCAAAGTGCAACCCATGGAGCACTTTCATGGAGATGCTTGGCGAGACCGGTAGGAAGGGGGAACGGAAAGAGCCATTGCTTGTGCGTGATTCTGGAAAAATGTCTAGTCTATGACAAGAGCACGAGAAGAAGAACAAGCCTTTGAGCTTCACTGCCGGGTGGATCACAGCATAAGGATGGAAAAGAGGAAGGTCAGAAAGAGCCAGCCCCACCAGCATACACACCACATGGCAAAAACAGGCTAAGGACATGACACCGGCCTTTACTTTCCTGTGAAGCACTTGGCAGTGGCCTCTGCTAGACACAAAGGAAGCAGACCCGACTGAATGAGCAATGATCCAGTACATCACAGCAGTGCCTTGTGCCCTAAGCGTCCTGAACAGCCCCCACAGAAATGCACATCAATCTGCTCAAGAGGATGCTCCTACTGATACGCTAGAAGCTGCCTCCTGCCCCGGGACTCCGTGGGGTCGCTCCTGCTGTGGGAGAAGGGACGCTGAGCCCTGCACACGACTCCTAAACTGACACGCACTCTCCACCCCCATCTAGGCACCGGGACAGAACCGAACCAGGCCCCTGGGGGGAGGCACAAGTCCTCACGTGGGCATTTAGCTCGTGTTTCCTTTACATCTCTCTCTTCAAAGCCATCTCCTCCCTTTTATTTTTAGCAGCTGCTGCTACCTGCTGGTTTTGTTCTGCAGCAATTTAACACTCCTCAACTAAATGACTCTTCCTGGCTCTCGGCGCAGCGCCGAACTTCCAACCTAAACAGAGTGGCCGCGCTTCAGGAAGGGGAAAGAAACGCATTGCAAATATTGTTCTTTGTCCGGCTGTGCAGTCAGCAAATGCTCCAGTTTATCAGTTCCAGATTAATAGCAGCTGGGAGGCACTCTGCCTCACCAAGCCCTTATTCTTGTCCACACAGGGAAGTTATTTGCATTCGGGTACAGTACAAGCCTAAAGCGGACTGGCTCTCCTGGATTAACTCTGTACTCTGGCCGCTGTGAATCAGCTTCATCCAGTTTGGAAAATGAATTAAGAAAGGGTGGACATAGACAATTCAGAATCAAGTACTCTTATCTCAGAACAGGAGTGACCCCACTGGGAGTTAATCAGGAATAACTAATCCAGAAGACCCTGCTGTGTAGGTAAGCTCCAATTAGACTCACTCCTCGTTCTGTTTACAGCCACATGGTTTGGAGGGATCTGCAGAATACAGGACATTGCCAACCATTGTTGAAATAACATCCTAGAAGAGCGGTACTGACTTTGGCTTTGCATCTCATCTAAAAACAAGGCACCCTGGGACCAGGCTGAGGGCAAAGTACCTCAGCTAGGCTAACAGCTGGAACATTTCTCTTTGTGGGATGTGCATTACTGCAGGACTTACAATTAGAGTTTCCCTGTGTGCCTCAAGAGAAACGGGCTGACCTAGGAAGGAGCTGGGGCTAGGGCAGGCCCCCAGGGAGAGCTGGCTGAGGCATGGAGGGTACGTGTCCTTCTGAACCACCCTCTCAGACACAAGGTAGCCCCACGTGAGCCAGGGAACGCCTTCCCCAAACATATGCAGCACCGGGCAGGACTGCCCTCTGGCTTTGGCTCCTCCCCAGAGAGCACACGGCCCCGGTGCGGCAGGCAGAGAGCATGCAGCCGCGTGGGTTACCCCCAGCAGGCAGCCCCCAGCGTCTGGAGACATTTGTTTGGACAACCTGCATCTTCGTCTTTTGAAGAGCGCTGTTCTCCCTTGGTGCTCTGGCTAAACTTGGGAAAGGACAGGCCCCAGAAGCTACTTCAAAGCGCTTTCCGTCTCCCCCACCGGCAGCCTCTGTCCCTTCCGGGTTACAGGCCGGGGGCGCCGCGCTGCATCGCAACCCGTGATTTGCACGTTATCAGGGTGGAAAAGAGGCCCTGTCACAACTGGTCATGGGCGCAGAGACGCTGCCTCCCCTTGGCTGTCTTTAAATCCAGGCTTATTTCCTCTCGCCCTGTGAAAAGCTGGGATTCGAGACCGCCAACCTCTTATAAAAGCACGAGCCCCAACACTTGAGACACCCACGGGCCATTCCTACTCCCTGCCACGGCACATGGAGTGGCAACTCTTCAGTGACTGAGGGTGACAGCACTGTGAATGACTGCAAAAGGCTGGGAGGCCAGTACCACACCGAAGCCTTTTGCCTCCCAGCTGCTCTGGGTCAGCCTTTTTCCTCCCCATGGCCATTAACCCAAACCCAGCGGGATCCACAGGACTTCCCAGCCCCAAATGTGTCAGAGTCAGTCACGTTCCTCCCTTCAACCTTACTAGGGTGCATCACTGCACCTGCTTGGGGAGCTGCTGATTTTCTCGGTCGACGAGCCCATTTTGGTTTACACTGATCCTTCAAAGAATTAACCTAAAAAGCCACAGACAAAGGACCCCCTTGGGTGTTGAGGGAGCAGTCGGAGAGGTGTCTGCGTGCACGCAGCGCCCAGGTGAAGGTGTGGTGCTGAAAGAACAGCTCCGCTCACCTGGGCGCAGGCCGGGGAGCTTCACCCCGCCAGACCGGGCGAGCAACACCAGACTCGTGGCCGCTACCCATGCCCGGAGTCTGGGGCGTTCTGTGAATTGCCCAGAAATTGGCCTGCCTGCTGGTACAATGCCCCCTGGCCTGGCCAGCCTGGGAACTCATCTCCTGTGGCAATACGCAGCCGCGGAGGCAGGAATAGGCAGCCACCTCCATTCCCTGCGACTCCAAACAGGTCACAGGAATTGCCACATAGGGGACCTGCTCCTATAATTAAAGCGCTGCATTTGTTTAGGCTGTGAAAGCCTGGAGGAACTTCAGACACAGGCCAGGACCCTTCTGTGCTAGGCACTGGGCAAGCGCAGAACAGCAAGCCAGCTCGCAGTCCCATTTCAAGAGAGGAAACACTAGGGCAAATAGCCAGGGAGGGGAACGCAAGGGAAAAGGGAGACGATACGGAAGTGGTGGGGTCTTGCCATACAAGTTGCTTGACTCTGTCAAGTTTTTGTAGGTATCCCAGAAAAGGAAGGGAATCCTTATTCTGTTTCAGAGAGCAGCTCCTACCAGCAGCTGCCCGGAAAAGCACAAAGTACCCAGCCCTGGGCAATTCTGGACTACCCTGTTCCCAGGGGGGTGGTCTGTCTCTCTGACAGCCAGCAAGAAGCTAGCACCCCAATATACCAAGAGGCTGCCATTCCCTCTGTGATGGGAGAGGACATACAGGTGATGCTGTGACTTAAGAGCAGTCATTAGCTCTGAAGCTTCGTCTTGCCTCCCCTGTCCCGGCTGGGGACACTGCATCCTCCTCCTCTTCCCTGTCACCTCTTATAAAAGCACGAGTGAGATGTGAAGCTGCAGGTAAGCACAACGGGGTTAATCTTCCGCAAATCCTTCTCATAGGAGAAACCTCAGCCTGCTTGCACAGCACAGACAGGCTCCTCTGGGACAGTTCTTTGGATGCAGCCCAAAGACTTGCAAAGCCTGAACATAAACAGCCAGAGATAATATAAACTCTCCCCTGCTCACCCTTCCAAGTTCATGAAGTTCCCCCGGGACAGCTGCGTCCCTGGGACTTGAACCTATCGTTCCACCCAGCACATCAACAAGTGACAATAGCAGCAGCCGCGAATACTGGGACTTTATCCGACTTGGCCCTGGCTTCCTGCCCACTGGGCACAACAAGCATGGCGACAGGCGCTTCAGATCGTGAATGACACGAGCAAGGCAGGGGCCAAGCTCCGAGCCGCCTTCAGAAAGAGCCAGGGGAAGGACTGAGCACTGCCTGCAGCACAGAATTCATGTCCCTGAGGCTGCAACAACTCACCCCCTGCTGAGAAGCAAACACCACCAGTGCCAGTGTAATGTGAGCAATGTAATGTGAGCAGTTGTTTGTCACCTGCTATTTGGTTGCCAAGTCACTGATGAAGATGAGATTAGCTGGGTGAGGACGAGGGCACGCGTGCTTGGGTAACATGTGCCAGGCATGCATCGCTACCAAGGGAAACCACCTTTCCTGAGACCCTGGGCCTGGGGTGATGGAGAGGATGTGCAGATACCATGCACCCTGCTCACGGCAGAGGTTTGTACTTCGGGCTTCTGTCCACACCAGGCCGCCTCTCTTTTGGGATGAAGACTCATCTATGCAATTCACTTACAGGGGGTTTAATTACACAGGATGTCGCACATCAGGGCCACTCCTGAAGTTCAGGCAGCAGGCCCTGCCCTTGGCTGCGCAGGTTAAGGGGGCGAATTCGCCCACACCGCTGCATTGCAGAGATGCTACCCAGATGGAGCCAATGTGTTTGCATCTGCACGGAAAGCTGCCACCCCAGAGCTCCCAGTGGCTCTCCGCCTCAAGCCCTCCCTGGGAATGAGCAGCATCCTGTCTGCGCTGCTGCTCAGCTTGGAGGAGACCCTGCTGCCTGCAGCGTTTGGCCCCAGCTGCCAGGCGGTTTGCATGGCGCTCTTGGGGGAGGCCACGCAGGGTGCTGGCGAGTGCAGCGTGCAGCTCAAGCGCCAGGATGCATTTTTCATTAAGTCACTTCCTCTGCCGGCTGGCCGGGGCCCCGCACTGCCGCTGATTTATGATAAGGCCTCTCTCTCTGCTTGCCTGATGTTTGGCTTTGTGTTTCCTCCAGGCCCGGGACCCTGTCCTTCCCCACAGACCAGCCCCCTCCGACATTCTGCAGACACGAGGGCAGCTCCCAGCACGTGGCCACGTGCTAATGAGGGGTCCCCAGCCACTTGTGAGGCTCCTCAGGTTGGTCCCTCCTGCTCCCTATGCCCCCCATGTCTTCTGCAGCCCCTCCTCCTTCCCCCACATCCAACCTCGGGTGAAAAGGGGCTCACTTGACACCTGGCACAGCCTCTTCACTCACCTGCCATTGCAGCGCCAGCAGAAGGCTCTTGGCAAGCTTGTGGGCAATCAGCAAGGGAGACAGCTGCAGAACATGCACACAAAGCACCCCCCCACACACACCCTAGGCCAAACGTGCCCCTGGTGTCACTGAGTGGCATCAAGAGAGGAGCGTGGCCATCCAGGGCAGGGCTGCAGTCAATCAGGATAAGCCTGCAATTGTTACCTATGCTGGAGCCCCGCTCCATTATTTTGCAACTTGAGAAATTTCCAAAAGGGGCAGGGCAGGCACAGCCATACCACACAAGCAAGCTCAGAGCGCTCAGGCTAGCCCCCACAGTGCAGAGGTGCAGACAGGGCCCAGGCCTGGCCACGCAGAATGGGTGGCACTTCCTTGTGCTCCCAAGGGCAGAGGCACAAGGTGGGGTTGGCCTGAGATTTGGATCTTATTCCCTGCGAATTGTTGCCATGAGCAGAGCTGAAACAAGGGCTTGTGCACTGATGAAGCAGCTCCTTCAGGGACTGGGCTGCAACCTGTCTTTTCCCTCCCCTGAAGCTGCTCCTGCCATACCCACATGTAGGCATGAGCATCTCTTTCCCTCCTGCAACCCAAAGCATGATCCTGCACGGGTGGAAGTAGCTCTCAAGTTACAGACCCTGCCACGGTTATTTCAGTTAGCCGGAGAAGGAAAGGATGAGGCAAGAAGGGGCCAAAAATGCAGAGCAAGGGAGGTTGCCAGTCCCTGGGTACATGTCCTACAGAGCTGCCCATTTGCTCATAATGCTGCAGGAACAGCCAGGCTAGAGCCTGGCATGAATAGGTTTTGCTGGGCTGGCTATGCCAGTTCAGGAGTTGACTTTTTGTTGTACCGGCACAAATTCTTGGGCAGATGTGGTCAGACCAGAAGAGTTTATTTCACCACAGGAGCTGGCAGTAGCTCCCAGACAACCTTCCAGCGCCAAGCAGGCTCTGCACACGTGTGCACACACTTCTATGCCCACACCGTGGGGCCCACCTGCCTGCAGGCTGCAGGAAGCCTGCCTCAAGGTGCTGCTTTGGCTTGCTCCGTGCTTCTTGATCGTAGCGATATCACACGGCGAAGCCAGTTCATATTTTTCCTCCCCTGCCCAATGGTATTTGTGTGGCACGTGAGTTCCTGTAAGAGGATTTCTCAGACCTTCCTGGCGCTTTCATGTAACGAAAGTTAATAGCCGCTTTCAGCCGGAGCAAACCGCCGGCCCGTGTTTACAGAGCATGGGATTGATTTACTATGAAAGCTACTTTTCTCTCCGGCTCTGGGCGACTTTACCCAGGGGCCTTTCAGGGCTGCAGTAAATGAACGTGTTTTGGTTCCTTAGCAGTCTCCTGCCCCTCCCTCTCTCTCCAAATTTCCACTCATGGGGCCTTAAATAATCAAGCGACTTTGCAGTAATCTGAACACAGGCTCTCAGTACTCCTGCCAGGTAGAAGGCTGGACTCCTTCCACACTTCCTGCAGGCTCCGGCATATCCCACAGCCCAGGACACAGAGGAAACAGAGAAGGGATGGAGTGCATCAGTACTGCCTCCATGGGTCTGCCCCTGCAGCACGTTCCCAGCACAGGGAAGAGGGAAGACAGCCACTCCAGCAATGGTCTCAACTTCACATCTTTCCCTCTCACCTTCAGCCTGGCAGAAGAAGAGCCACGCGTGACTCACATGTTTCTAGCAGAGCCCTAGCCCCAGGACCAAACTGCAGGGCACACACCTGAGCTGCCTGCGGTACATGGTCCAGCCTGTCAGCCTGCAGGCTGGACAGAGCTGCAGGCAAGCTGGGAAGCCTGCATGCCAGTCACCCCAGACTCCTCCAGCCAGGCCTCGGACCACATGTCAGCAACCTCCAGGGGCCCACACCCTCACCCAGCCCCATGCAATGCGCCTATGCAAGGTCCTCACTGCCTGGACGTGCCAGACCTACCCCATGCAGCATTTTGGCCATGGCACCTGCAACATGACACACCTTCCCCCATGACACTCTGGGCGCTCCGATCCAAAAAACCTGACTTAAGAGCAATGTCTGGGCTAGCTGCTTGGCACCCTCGCTCTGCAGGTGACTGACTGCACAGGGACATTTGTTCTCAGCCTTATGAGGCAGTGAGCCCTGTGACCTCCTCATGTCATACAGAGCCATAGTAGAGGGGCCTTGTGCCATCACCTTGTCAAACATGGAGAGACTTCCACGTGCTGCTGGAGATAGCAGGGCCTCCATGCTAAGTGCAGCCTGGCTCCATCTCCAGGCACACAGCCATGTGCACGACTGGGACAGAGACGCAAACCAGGGCCAAGCAGGCTCCTTCCACTCGTCTCCTGCCACGCCGTCCTCCATTAAGAGCTCACAGCTTCCCTGCCTTCACCCTGGCTGCCACAGAGTGCATCTTCCCTGACATCTGGTTACTATCAGCCAACAGCTTTTACAAGTTCAGTGTGAGAGTTCACAGCCACCCCTCTCCATCAGGCGTTTAACCCTGTCCTGACATGCAGAGCTGTTCTAAGCCTTCACCTCACATCCCTACCCACTCCGGGCCTCATAAAACCTCCAAGGATGGAGATGCCACCACCTCTCTGGGTAACCTGTTCCAGTGCTTTACTACCCTCCCAGTGAGCGAGTCTTTCCTCATATCCAACCTAAACCTCCCTTGCTGCAACTTGAGACGATTGCTCCTTGTTCTGTCACCTGCCACCACCGAGAACGGTCCAGCTCCAGCCTCTTTGGACCCACCCTGCAGAGATTTGACGGCTGCTATTAAATCCCCCCATAGTCTTCTCCTCTCCAAACTAAATAAGCCCAGCGCCCTCAGCCTATCCTCAGAAATCATGCGCCCCAGGCCCCGAACCATTTTCACTGCCCTAACACAACTTCTGATAAAGTAAACCTGCTACTTAGGAAAGTTTATGCTATGCATCTCTGATTGAGGTAGTCAATAAGGTGCAAATCTACCCTTCCTTCAGTTTACCTAAAAATCAGATGGGGACTCTGTAGCCAAGCCAAAAACAGATCTCAAGTATTTGGAGTTCCAGCTGAGAGCCCTGTGACAACCCTCACCTATCCTTCACACATCGGCACAAGCAAGTACTGTAGCTCCTTTCTTTAAGGGCTGGAACCCCTGGAAGCTCTGGTGTCATTTTCTATGAGAAGAGAGAAAAGCAGGAGCGGTTTACGAACCGAAGGATTTTCCGGTAACAATCAACTGGAAGCAAGTGACCATCCGGCAGGCCCCGAGCACATGGGAAAGCTCCCTAATTGATTTACCAGTGACAACTGCAAAAGGGAACGTGGCACTTTGTGCCAAATTGGAGCCACCTGCTTGGCAGAACGCACCAGCTGCTGAACAGCACAGCGCGCCCCTTTGGGACAGGAAGCCAGGAGCAATGCAGCCTTGTGAAACCGGTGGGAGACTTCAGGGCAGCAGAACGTAGCTGTTCAAGCTGGAACGTGGCCAGACACGTACAATGACAATCGCTTGAGTGAGGGGGTTACATGTGTGAAAGGTCATTAGCCAACAGGCAATGCTGCTCCAAGGTTTGAGTGACTAAATCCTCCGCAGTTGACTCCAGCGGGGTCCCACTGGTTAGTGTTTTGACAGCACCTACAATCCCTGCAGTAATCTGGGTCCAGGTGGCCAAGCTTTCCTTACCGGCACCGCGCGGGGTCTGTGCAGAACACGCCGACGTGTTCCTAAGGGCGCCGCATGTGTGCGGGCCTGTGAGCCAGCCTATGCACACCTGGTCACCTGGGAAACAACAGACGAGCTGCTTCCCTTCTGCCCATCTCTTCCAAGCACCCGGCTCAACCCGAAGCCTCCTCCCCTCTTTCCTATGCTCTACCCTGCAACCCAGCTCATCTGTATTACTGTCTCATCTCAGAGGGGAAGATGCAGCAATGCACCCAAGACTCAGAGAGTCCGTCGCAGAGCTAGCAACCTGACCTCCAGGCTCCCACGTCTATGTCTCAGCAGTCAGCCAGGCCTCCCCTCTGTGTCTGAGACGGAGTCAAAGCTCGCCACGGCTCACCACCCACCTCCAGAAGCATCGCTGATCAGCTGAACGCTGGGCCATGCTGATTGAAACCACTGCCAGCTAATCTAAACCAGTGCATTCCTCTGGAAACCGAGGCATGCTGAGCATTAACTGATACCAGTGACAGCACGGCCTCCACACCCGGCACGTTTAACCACCGCTCCCCATGGTGGCCAACCCCTCTGGCTCTCCCGGTCTGGAGTGGGCGATGCTCCTGTCTCATTCAATTACAGACCTGGCTGGCTCCCATCCCTCCAACAGCCACCGCAGGCAGAATTCAGCGACTGCCTGTCTCCATGTCTCAGCTCAAGCCCAACCTGGCAGCTTACTGACTTGGGCACTTCCAACGCAGGCTTTAGCACCCATTTTATTTCCCTTTCATGGGCTGCAAAGCTCCCTGGCTTCTTTTGCACAAAACAGCTCTCAGGAGAGGAAACAAATGGGAGCTGGTCCTCCTCAGTGCCTCTCAGCTACGACACCCAAGACTGCACTTGGACTCGTGTCGGCTGGCTGCACTCGAACCAAATATACACTCGTGCAGATCCGCAGCCTGGCTTGGGGGCCGCGGTCTCAGCTCCCTGCACAGCCAGCCAGATGCAGCCCTCTTTTGGATTGGCACAGAGGGGGCAAGTCTCTGGCCCTCCGCTTGTGGCTTGCAGGCAAAAAGCACGTGCAACTGTTCTTTGCAGTATGCCAGCCGAGCGTCACAACTCACTAAGCCTGGGCTGGCTGCAGCCAAGACCCGATGATGGATGGGCTACGGAAACTGTGCAGAAGGCGGCAGGGACCAATTCATAGAGTCTTTGCCCATCCGTACGTTTAAACTTAACTTGTGGGGTGAAGGCATCAGAGCCTCTGTAATGTGCATGCTCAAGTGTTGCTAAGGGATCACCCAAAAACCTATGGCACCAACTGCACAGCCTGGCAACACCCCAGGTCAGCCAGTCCCTCACCCATCTGTCCCTTGTGCTGCCCTCTATGAATTAGCTGCGCTGATCTCCCTTCTCAAGCCACTGAGCCCCCTCCCGACTTCTGGACTTGCACCCCCCAAGCTGCTAGTGAGGAAAGTGGGGCCCATACACCAGGGCTTCCCAGCCCAGAGCAGACGGGCGGGAAAGGACAGCTCCAAGCCTAATGGATCCTAATGAGCACAGCAGCCTGGCTACATACCAGCCCCCCGAGACTCATTAATCTCATTACACCACTACAGATCATAAGGGATGCTGGGCTGCAGTGCCAGAGGAGTCGTTGCTGCAGAGGGCAGGCCCCCTAACCCACTGCTTGCCTGCAGCCTCCTCACTGGACAGAGACCAGCAGGACATGCACCAGGGATCCCAATGCTACTGGGTGACAGCAGGGTCCCTCTCTGTTACCACTTGCGAGCAAAAGCAGGTAGACTGGGCACCATAGTTACCATCTCCCAGAGCTCCCAGTTTCTGTAGCAGTGCAGGGGTCGATGCTAGCACGGTGCTGCCTGTGGTTTCTCCAGCAAACAAACCTTGGGGAACAGGGAGCAACTTCCCCCGTGCCATCTCATGCCCCCCAACACTTCTCCCTCCACGGCAAACAGCTGGGAGGGAGCTGCAACGCAGCGCCGTCCTGCTCTGGCAGGGATGCCCAGGCCTGACAGTATCTCAGCCCCATCCCCTTGTACTTCAAAGGGTGCATAGCTGCACAGGCCACCTCCAGCCCCAGCCCTCTGCCTGCTCAGGGAAGATGCAGGTGAAATGCTTTATCTCTGCAGCTCTGCATCAAGCTGATGAAAACAATTGCGGCTCTTGTCAAGTACAATTAACTTCCCCCGTGCAGGCCAGGCTAGGCCAGTCCAGGCTGCTTGCTGGAGTGAGCAGTGATGGGGGAGGAGGAGGGGCAGGACGCTAATGAGGGGGCTCCCCCTGAGCCCTGACTGATGCCTCTGAGCTCTGAGCATAATTGGAGCACTCTCGAGGTGACTGGGAGGTTATTGCTGCTTCATGCACCAAGCTGGGATGCCCCGTCTGCTCGGGGTGATGAGAAGAATGAGACTTTAAAGAGATTTTCAGCATGCAGGGGTCCAACCCAATTAGACAGTGCAGTTTCCAGACCTGGCTGAAAGAAGAGGGGAGCAGAGACCGAGAGCGCCAGAGCTCAGCGCTGGACTGGAACCAGGCTGGAGGCTGCTGTGAAGAGATCAGGGCTCCTACAAGAGGCCCCTCTTGTTCCTCTTGTGCCGCCAATTTGGGATCTCGGTTCAGGGGGCCCAGCCGTTTCCTAGGACCAGGACACCTGACCAAAGTGCACACACCCAAACCAGTGGTAATGGTTTCCTGGGAGCAAGCCCCTGCTCAGGCCACAGCCAGGCCCACTTTGCCATGCTTCTGCAAGAAAAGGCAATACTTGTGAGATGTCTTCATGCCTGCATCCCCCTGCCTTTGGCATTAGGCACTCCAGCCCTGCCCTCCCCAGAGCAGTGGGCTCAGCCAGGGGCATGCCACGCAGGAGACAAGGCCCGTGTTGCTAAACACGTCCTTGTTCAAGCTAATGAAATCTAGGCTGCGCTGTGTCCAACTCCCTGAGGAGGCACCGCCAGACTGCTGTGGGCGACACACTGCAGCTCCTCCACGAAACCACGGAGAAACCCTGCTGGCTGCTGCACCTCTTCCGTCTGCCCTCCCCTGCGCATCCCAGCTGCAAGCAGGCTCCTGCTGCTGGCAGAGATGCCCTTGCCCCCGTCCCTGCTCTCCCTCTCTTAGCCCCCTGCCTCCCTGGGCAGCAGCACCCTCCACCCTGGCTCCACCCCAGCCACATCCTCCCTGCGACCCGGCTTGTCCTCTTGCCCGGCATCACTGGGACTAGGTTGCGTGCGCACGCTCCTCCTTACCCAGGGGTTGGCTTTGGACTCAGGCGACTAGAAAGCTCAGGCCAGACGTTTCGGATCGTGACACCAAAGAGCAGCCTACAGGGCCACGGAGAGGCAGGACCGAGAAGGACACTGCATCACAGAGAGTTAAACCAAGTGCTTCTCAACTCCAGAGCCGCAACAGTCCAGGCTGCATGCTGGCTGAAGCTGGGGTGTGATGAGAGTCCCGCTCCTCTCCCAGCTCCCCCAGGGCCAGCAGGGACCACGGGTGCTGCACAGGATCTCATCTGTGCAGGGCACCCTGCCCTGGCCAAGCACTTTCTCTGCCTATCAAGGCTATGCAGCTTTAAGGGAGCTGCGTGCTTCCCTCCCAGCCTGCAAGTCATTAGGACGCCTTGGCGAGGGCTCCAAAGGGGATTCAGCAGCCCGGCCTGAATGAGCCATTTGTGTGTGCTGCCCGCCAGCTGCGCAGGGGCTCAATGCCTGTCATTCTGGCCTGACACAGCATAGCAGAGCTCTCCGCTATGCCCTTTGCCCAGCACCAGTTCCCTCATCCTCCTCCGCAGGGCCTCTCCCTTCCCGGCACCCCCAAGACAAGGCCCCACTACCTGAACGCTGTGTTTAGCCTGCAGAGAACAGACCCGGGAGCAGGCCTTGCCGGAGCCTTTGTTTCAGCAGCTGACGTGCAGGAGGGTGGGCTGCAAGCAGGGCATGGCATTGCAACGTGGATGTGCAGGGGCAGAGGAGCAGCAGAGACTGGCATGTGGGTTTTTAAAGCAAGAAACATGCTTTGGATGCCGAAAGGCTTTTGCAAGATCCCTGTGTTCACCTCTCCTTGAGGTGGTGAACCAGCTTCCTGGGACTGGACAGCAGAAAACTCTTGGCCACATGCAGCAGGACAAAAGCCTTGTCTTTTCTAAGCACTGGAACATGCTTGCTGAGCCGAGCTGCAGCAGTCCCAGAGCTTCGCACTAGGCACATGCACACGTGTCCCAGGATTTCACTCCCAACAGGGTCTGCAATTATCAAGGGATATTCCCCCCATGACACACCAGCCGGCTCGAGGTGCTATTTAGTCTGACTTCCTAATGGGGACGGAGCCACTGCCCTTGAATGCTGTCAGCAAACCCCTGAGTCTCAGCTCTCCAGTGGGGATTTGCAGCCACGCACCAGCCTCTTCCACTGGTTTGGCTCTAAAAGCAAAGATCTCTTCAGAGCCCGCAAGAACCTCACCACCCCTGCAGCACCCCCCGGCACACGGCACACAGGCTGCACTTTCAGTCTCACTCCATACATCAAGCCCAAGTCCCCGATTTGCCTCTGGAATGCGTGAGACGCTCAGAGCGGCCGCGGCTGGGAACAAAACGCCCTCAGTGTGCTGGTCCCCTCTGCTACATACCTACAGATCAAATCCATATGGGGGCCATAAATCTGCCCTTATTAAAGGCTCCCACCATAGAGATGCCTTTCACGGAGAGATAAGAAAGTTGACTTTGTTCGTGGGACAATGTCGCTTTTCATGATGGACCCTGCAAAGTGATCCCCCCACGGACACTCCAGGCCCAACCACAGACCCAGGCAAGTTCCCAGGAGGTACTTTCCATTTGCTCCCTGGCACGGAGACATTTTGCTCCGTGCCAGATGCTCTATGCTGCACCCAAGCACCTCGAGCATCCTTCATGTACCAATGTGGAGCTGGGGAACTCAGGGATGGTGGCAGGAGCTGGAGTTGCCAACAGCAATATCAGCCCAGGCACCAGCTGCACAAGCCTCCGCTCCTGCTCCTGCCCTCACACACATGTGCACACGCATGCACCTGCTCCAGTGGCTGGGGGCACCCCACATGAGAAGCCTTGAAGTCGCCTGGTTCCCCATCAGTGCCGATCACTTGCTCTCTGAATAGGCCCCTTCCAGGTACCAAACGGCAGGTGCCTACAGTCACACCGGCAAGTGACTTCCATTACCCCTTAACAGAGCTTGGAGAGATCCCTGCCCAGGGCAGAGGGAGACTCCACCTCCTTGGCCTTGCTGCTGAGAATGCCCACGGCACTGGGGATATTTGCAATATGAACCCTGGCCCCAAAAAACCAAAGGCTCCTCTCCAAGAGGGCATCCCCCAGGCCACCCAGTGGCGGTGATCACTTTGGTCCCACTGGCTGCAGGGCTGACTGGCAGGGTGGAGGTGAAAGGTGGGCAGCCAACCACTGCCCAGTGGTTTCAGGGGCAGAGAGGAGATGGGCATGCTGCAGCGTGGCACCCCTCTGCCATGGACTGAGTGCTTCACAAGAATGCAGGAACCCAGTGAATGCCTCTGGCCTGCTTATAGTCACCAGCTGTCCCCCTTGGCTCCCAAAGCAGGGGAGTTTTGAGCAGAATAAACAAATTTCCCGTCTATTTACAGAGAGGATTAGTGATCAGCAGCACAAAACACTTAACTTAAGTGCAACTTAATCTACTGCTAAGAGCAAGGGGAAGCCTAGATAGTCCCAGCTCAGCTCGGCCTCCACGGACAAGCGGCCGTGGCGCAGCACGGTTCCAAGAGGCTCCTCATCCTTTGAGGACAAGGTAGTCCCAGCAGCCTGGGGGGTAGGAGTTGCCACTCCTGCTGTCAGCAATGGCTGATAGGGACTCTACTGGAGGGACCAGCTGCCCCGAGGCAACAAGCTTGGGGCTGGGAGGATGGGAGCTGCTGCCCTGATTCTGTCGCTGACTCCTTCCTATAACCTCGATACCCTTCTGCTGCAGCATCGCTAGCTCCTGGCTGGAAGAAGCTACATGATCTGCTTCTGCTCAGCCTCTTGTTCACTATTACCTGGCAGCTTGACTACCTGCCATCTCCAGTGCCCACTATCGAGCCTAGGAGACAGCGACCGCGCCAGCCCCCACAGTGCATCCAGGGGCATTACCTTTTCTGGTGGAAAGCCCAGGCTATGCCTGCCAGATCACAGCAACAGCAATCAAAACCCCTTTGGTCAGTGTGCAGCAACAACATTGTCTCAGGAACATCCAGCAGGAAGAGGCACTAGCATGTGGGCTAGAAGAGCTTTAACACATGTTGCATCTCTGCCCCAAGTCTAGAGGGCAAATCTTTGTCCATCATTGCCACATGGGGAAGGGGTGACACCCCCAGGGCCAGCCGCCCCCCAGGAGAGATGGAAAGCAAATGGTGCCGGATGTGCATTTTGTTCCATTACCCAAACCCCTCGGACCACACCAGTCTCCCTCCCTCGCCCCAGTCCACAGCCACCAAGGTCTCTCCTTGCTCAGCTTCCATTTAATTTTTGCTCTACTTTGGTCACTAATTTCCCAAGTCCCTCATTAGGAGCTAGGAGCCGCTCGGCACTCACAATGCCCCGATTGGCACTTACAGCTTCTCGAGAGCGCGCAGTCCGAAGAAAGAGCCATTCTTCAGCACCGTTATCTTGTTGTTACTCAAAAGCCTGCAGGGGAAAGAGAAGGGGGGACATGGTGGTTATTCAGCCTGAGTTAATCAAGCAGCCCACACTTACGTGACCTGCGCGAGCTAGGTGTGTGGTCTGGGGCAGGGGGGGTGATTCGTTAGCCGCAGCCAGATGTGGGGGAATGAGACCAAAGAGATGCTATGTGCAATAGTAATAATTATTCATAGGGCCGTAGGTTTTAAGGGACCTCCTAGTCTGGTTTCCTGCATAATGCAGGCTAATAAGAATAACAGCAGAAGCCCCTTTGCTGCTGTGCTTGGTGCCATGCCCCCCCGCCCCCAAAACACTGCAATGTCATGACTGGCTTAACGGATGCGGGGCGGGCGCGGGGAGATGGCACGAAGAAAGAGGCTAAAGGCAGGGGCTGGAGTGCTGGGGTATGCACGTGCAGCAGCATGGGAGGGATGAGATGCAGTGGGGCAAGACGGGCTTGGGGCAAGCAGACAAGGTGGGCTTGGGGGGGCTGCAAGCATCACATTAGCAGCAACTGGGGTGAGCCTCTGAGCCATTTCCGAGGCTCCGAGGCTTTCACCTAGCTGTGGAGCACACCGACAAGCTTCTACATGCCTGCCAGCAGGCCCTTTGTGCCAACCCATCCCCTGGGCAGGGACTGCCCTTGCTTGTGTTGGTGCAGATGCATCCTGAGAAGGCTGTCCCTGCCCCACGGTGCCCGCAGCCGGCACAGAGAAGGGAACCTGCCATGCCACGGCAGCGAGGAAGGCACTGCCCGCCTCAATGCAACAGGGGCCTGGATTAACTCCAGGAGCAATGGGCGGCAGCAGAGGCCAGGCATGGCTGCTGCTCTGCCCCCTCGGCTTGTCACCGCCGAGTAGCCCCCAGCCAGGATTTCAACAACTCCGAAACTGAGGGCTTTTCAAACCGCTCGGCTCCGACTCTTTATCCCAAAGTAAACAGTTTTAGTGGGCCACAAGGAGGGCCTCAGTCACGCTCTGCCTGAAGACAGGGAAACGGAGATGAGAGGAAGGGAGCAGGCGCCCACCGATTCATCCAGCAGCTCATTAAAGCTCTTTAATAGCAATTAGCACTTGCAGACCTGGCCTTTCGCAGAGGGCCACCAGTCAGCCACCGTGCTTTTAATTTCTCCAGCGCTGAGGGTCCCCCTCCCCTTGGAAACCACTCGCAAGCCTCCCTTTGCCCTTTCAAGCCAAGGGCTCTCAATAGACCCCTGAAGGGGGGGCTCCCACTCTTCCCGTCCCGTCAGGCGGCCCCTACAAACCCTTGGAGCCTCTGCAGAGCCAAGCGCTCCAGAGCGGGCTGGACGCAGCACAAGAGGAAAGGAAAATCCCGCATGGGCCTGCCCTGGGGGCTGAAGACTAGGAGGGCCCCCGGCTTTGCTGGACAGAGCCCAGCCGCGCACAACCTGGCGTTTCATGTGGATTCTGCTATGCGGGTATCTTGGGTGCTTGACCTGTGGCTGGGCTCTGCCTTACCTAGCCCACGCAGGTGACAGCACTGTGTCACAGGCTGGTCTGAGCCTGCGGCACAAACTCCCCGGGAGCAAAGCCCCTTCCCCTCCAGACACGGGGCACGTTTCTTTGCCCTCCCGCTCCGGCAGAAATACAGGGCAGCAGGCAGGTTGGCCAAGGGCGCCTGGAAGGGCAAAACACCGCACACCCTGCTGCACCAAGGCAGCGCTGTGTCAGACCTCTTCCACCGGGCCAAACCCGTGCGTCAGACGCGGCCGAGCCTGCCCCGAGTCCCACTCTGCCCCCTCCCTCCCCTGCCCAAGCCACCGAGCAGGAACTGCTGTCTTGTTTGCAGAAAAGGAGGTCATTTCCAGAGGAGTGGAGGAAGCCGGGACAATTAGCTGTTTAGGAAAGGCGCTGCGGGCTCCACTGCTCCAGGGCAGAGCTGGAGACTGTGAGGTCAGGTTTCTGAGAAAGGCTTCTGGCCAGGGGGAGGGGAGATGGCACCTGGCACAGCCCCAGTGGGCTAAAACCATGACTTCCACGCTCTTCGTGACAGCTACAGCCCCCTCCCTTGCCCTCCCTTGTTCAAACCTGCACCCACCCCAACGGCAGCGAGCGTGGATGGAACAGGGCACGACAAGGTTATTTTTCAGGTGCTTCTTTCTTTCCCATCCGGGCTTGCCCTCCATGCCTTCGAACCCATTTCCCATCCTTTTGCAACACCCCCAGCCATGAGCTACTCTGGGCTCCCCCACGGGGACAGAAGACATGGGGACACGTGCTTTAAAAGCCAAAGGAAAAATGCCTCATGGCAGCCTGAGAAGGCACCCTGGAAAGGCTCCATTGCTGATGAGAGGGATGGGGAAAAAGGGCTTATTGATGTTTGAAGCCAGCGCTGTTTATATAAATGCTGCTCCTCCAGCCAGACTGAATGGCTGCTGTGTGTGCGCCGGAGGCGGGGACCATGGCACCAACTCTTTTCCTTCCCCTACCCAAGCTCAGTGTGCCTGCAGCCAGCTCCAGGTTTGCCAGCCTGGTTCACTAGGCAGGGGCTTGTCCTTTCTCCCCACTAGCTCTCCTGCTGGAAAAGCTCCTTAAAAAAATACAAGACAATGAAGAGAGGAGATGGGGAGCATGCATGCCAACACAAGGGAATGTTTTAGGAGCAACCTGGAAGGTCAAACCGCATGGAAATGAACAAGCAGGAACCAGGTCCTGGGAAGCTAGGAATCAACAGGAAGAAATTAGGAATGAGGAATTCAAAGCCCAGGGCTAGCCAGACACATCTGTCCTGTGGAGTGGCTTGCTGGGCACGGGGGCAGGCAGGCACAGCCATGCACAAGCAGCCAGCTGGAGTGACATATGACATTGAACCCCTCTGCCAGGGATGGAGGGGGTCTCTACAGCACAGCAAGACCTTGCCAGAGCTCCCCATGCAAGCATTAAGCACTAGACACCAAGGAGCTGCAAGCAGGAGAGACTTCTCAAGTGGCACCACGGGTCTTGGTCTCCCCAGCAGCACCCGCCATTTGGTCCCAGCACCCTGGCAATTAGCAGCCCTCCTGCAAAGCCCCACATCCTCTTTGCCTTCTAGGGGCAGCGAGGGAGTGCCTAGCTGCAGAGAGAGGCGGGACTGCATCCTGTCTTAATGAGCAGCCGCCTGCAAGGTCCACGGAGCCTGGGGACCCCGATGGAGGAAGGGAGGGGAGAGGAAGTGACAGGCAGCCCTGCTGGCCCTCAAATTGGTTCCACAAGTCAACAGCTTGAGAAACCACAGCAGGCTGGGATTTCAGGCCTGCCATGTCCCCCCGCTCCCTCCCCAGCACGCCAGCCCTGGGTGGGCCCCAGGCACAAACAGCAGTAATAAACATGTACATGCAGCAGCCCTGCTTTTACTGGGCTCGGGTCGGCTGGACCCACCGGGCTGCACCCTGCCCCTCTTCAGTGACCCCCCGCCCACTGCAGAGCCATCTCTGCAGCTGTAATAGGGGCCCAGCTCACAGGGGAGTTTGCCCACAAAGCCAGCATCTAACCCATCCCAGGGGGACCACGGTCCAGCAGATTGCAGTGCCTGCTTCCTCTCCCTGAAGTAGCCAAGAGCTCCATCTTCTCATCTGCCCATCAATGCATGCCCCCCCCGAGCTCTGAGACCGTGAACCCAGACCAAGGCAAGCCCTGATGCAAACAGCAAAGGGGAATGCTTGGTCAAAAAGAGCATCAGCCCAAACAGCCCCCACATAAACAGGCCCCTCCAGGGCCTGACACTGCCCCCGCCCCATGGACAGCAAGCCCACAGGCCATGGCTTCAGGGTCCCAGGCTAAATGACTCCAGAAGCTTTTAATGCTGGTGGAAGCTGCTTTCACAACCCGAGTGGTTCTTTATCCCAGGACCTTCCCTCCTTGAACGCCACTTCCTACCCCCAGCACGCAGTCGCAGGGGGCTTCCTCCTGCCGCACAAGCAACCACGTAGAGAAACACCCATCAACGCAAGGTCCTCGCTAGAAGGCGTTTGCAGCAGGTCATGTGTGCAGCAGGTCTGGGGCAACGGCCCAGCACACATATGGTGGCTCTTTCTCATCCCTCGCTTTTCACATCGTAGAATAACAGCAACGGAGGGCTGGAAGGTCATCTAGTCCAACCCCCTGCTCAACGCAGGACCAGCCCCAGCTACATCGTTCCAGTCTAGCTGGACCTTAAAAACCTCCAAGGATGCAGAGTCCACCGCCTCTCTGGGTAACCTGTTCCAGTGTTTTACTACCGTCTTGGTGAAAAAGTTCCTCCTAACATCTAACCTAAACATCCCTTGCCACACGAGCAAACTTTCACTTCCAGCACAAGCTGGTCCCTGGAGATGCTGAGCTCCAATCAGTGCCCAGACCACGTGGAAAACCATCAGTGAGAGCAGACCCAGCATCACGCTCTCTCACATCCACCCTTTCCTCCAAAAAACCAGCTCTGAGGGGCTGCATTTTCAGGGCAGTCGAGCAGAGATAAACACTATGTTTGGGAGGCAGGAAACAAACCCTGGTACAGAAGAGCTTGCAGAGGGTTGACCCCGTCTTAAGGAGCATGTCTACTATGGTGAGTTTGAGACACCACAGATTATGAATATGAAAGCACCTCTTTGGGCAAGTCATTTAATCTGTGTGGGGACCTTATGCATTCCCATTGCACCACAGGAACGTTGTCTGCCTGGTCCACGTTGTCTGTAAGCTCCTTGGGGCAGAGACTCATTGTATGCCTATGTACAGCAGTTGGCATGAAGAGGGCCCAAATTAGCTGAGTCCTGTCAGACAGATAGCAATGTAGGGGCTGAAAAACATTTTACTGCAGCCGTTCGTGTCGTGTATGGCCTCAGCAAATACAGAAATGCCCAGCAGACAAAACCTATCACATATGGCATGGTACAGACAGACATTAGCCCTTTCAAGTCATCACTATTCCTCCCCCTGCGTCCCACGTGTGCGGATGTGTCACCACTTATTCACGTGTTATAGATGGGCGTGAAGTGCACGCATGTGGCAGGTTGCCGATATCCACGGACCACACATGCCGTTCTGCAGCAGTGCTACCAGCTTCAGAGAATAGGTCAATGCATGGCCTGGAAACACCGATCTGGTGAGGTCCCTGTCCCAGCTGCCCTAGAATAACCTTATGAGAACAGCCTATTTCCTCTGCAGAACTGAAGTATTTCAGTCAGCATGGACCCGGGGGGAAGCATGGAGAAAGGGAGGGCAGGGTATGGACCCTGGATCTCCTCCATGCGTCTTTGGAAGTCCCTGAGCACACAAATAGCTAGCTGTTCTCGTGCTTAATTGGAAAGCAAATGCCGGAAGAGGGGGCACAGATGTGGTTCAGCTGCGTTGAATGCCGGAGTCGCCTTGGTGAAGGCAAGGCCAGTGCATGAGCCCGGCAAGCAAGTCAATGGGGGCGGTCTGTCCTTCCGACCCACTGGCGCATGAAGAGACTGCATGCTTGCCCAGAGATGTGCCAGACCAGCCAGAGCAGAGCAGCCCTAAAATCTCCCCCATCCCATGCCCACCAGACCTGGAGCTCCGACACGTATGAAGTGGGCGCTAGCTTTGTTCTAGCCGCTGGGACCATCCGAATCCCTGCCATAAAACGCAGTTGCCTCCTTAAAAGGCAAGGCTCTGGCTCTCCGAGATGAAATCAGCATCCCGTGTGATCTGCAGCCAGGCTGCAGCTGGTGGAGGCCAAGGTCCGATAGCCTGGAAAAGAGATGTGGGATCCCCAGCCCGCCTCTTCCCGGGTTCACGCAGCCCTCTTCCCTGTGACCAGCCAGAATGGCTCCGGTTTGTTTTCCTTGGTGGGGAAGCAGCTTCCTGGCAGCCTCCAGGGCCTCACGCCCTCGCCCTGCCCTCCATGCGCTTTCCATGAGGCATGAAACAGCCCTGCAAGTTTCCAGCTGCAGCCAAGAATCCAGGACACAGCACCCTTTGGCGGCTGTCCAGCTGTGCTTTAGATCAGCCGAGCAAGGGGTTGGGGAAGGTCAAGTGATACACACTTCTGCTGAGCAGGGGACAGTACCTGCTCAGAGCTGGGAGACCCCACGCAGGAATGTGCTGACCTGAGCTGCACAAGAGACGGGGCTAGATGACCAGAGCCCCCCCGTCAAGACTCAGCCTCCATGCAGGCGTCACCAGGTCCCCCAGCACAGTATCCCCAACCAAACCTGCTGGGAGCCCGGGGTCCCCTCTATCAACAACTCCCTTTGCAACGCTCTTCTCATTTTCTACACCTGCTGCAGCCTCCCCACCTCCCTCATCTCCTTCCAGCTGCTCTGTTTATGTGGGTGCATCGTGCCACTGTTTGTCCGCTTGGGTTTCAGTTCCCAGCCTAATGGAAGCTGCTTTGGACAGCAGCTGTGTCTGTCCAGTGCTAGGTGTATGTTATTGAATGGAGGCACTCACAAAGTTTTTGGAAGAGCAATTGGTCGGACCCAGAGGGTGGTGGCTGACGGAAGTCAATCGTCGTGGTGCCCTGTGACCAGTGGGGTCCCTCAAGGCTCTGTCCTTGGATCTATTTTGTTCAACATCTTCATTAACGATGTAGACATTGGTATCAGAAGTGGACTGGCCAAGTTCACTGATGATACCAAACTTCGGGGTAAAGCATCCACACCTGAGGACAGGAGGGCGATCCAGGCTGACCTGGACAGGCTCAGCAAATGGGGGGACGAGAACCTGATGGTGTTTAACA
>NW_017729020.1:7636243-7651729 GCF_001723915.1 Gavialis gangeticus
TCCATGGTTTATTTCCTGGAAGGTCGCCCACCTTCATCCCTTCCCCTGACCCAAGGTTCCCCTCGCTGAGACCCAGACCCTCTCTACCACTCTAGTGACACACTACTAGAGAGTGAAAAGGGATATGATCATCTAAATCCAAGCTTTCATAATGCAGGCCAGTGAATTTTACTCAGCAAATCCTGCATTGAGACTGTAACAGTTGGCTGAACTTGAGCATAGCTCTTCAGGAGACATGCACTTTGGATCTGAAACACCAGGAACGTGGTGTGTGCGAATGGCTATGCATTTTTACTGTAAAATACCTGTACTTTATGCCTAGCCTTGGCTTGGCTAACATCAGCTTCCAGTTAACAGCTCTCACTCTGCCTTCATCTGCCAGGCTGAACAGCCCCCCATTATCACCGATCCTCCTCCCCACCGTAGCACTTTTAAGCCAAGATCAAAGTCACCCTGAACCATCAATTGGATAAGCAAAATAGACCCGGTTCTCATAGCCCCTCCCCAGTCATTAGCAAGAACATTCAACATTTCCAGTGCACCTTGCAGCTGACGGGTCACCAGGGGCTTAAAAATGTGCATTTATTCGCTCCGATTTTTGTTGCGCAGCCATAAAAGAAGGGTGGAGTGATGCTGTAACCTTGATGGTCCAGGGAATATGCGAAATCAAGGCTTGTTTGGTAATATCTGTAATTGGATGGGCTCTGCAGTTGGAAGAGGCAAGCTTTCAGCCACAAAGTGCCCTTCCTCAGGGCTGGGAAAGAAACAGATACAAGCTAAGCTAAACAGGAGGTAGAACAATGGCTGTTTAACTTCATCATACTAAATGAGAGCACTCACTCAAAGGTGGGGGCCGGGGAACGGCAGTAAACTTGCAGAGTAAAGGGAGATCATCAGAAGTAGCTACAGACCAAGTAAAGAGAAGCTCAAATAGATCAACCAAAGCATGTAAAAGAATAGGAGCATTCAAAAGGGAACAGGTAGCGCAACTGGACAAGGGAGTGGGCAGAAAGTAATGAGCCATAAATCTTAGTCCCTAGTTTTAGTGTCCAGTAAAGTTCCTAGGCCCATTTGCAGAAGCACCTGTGTAGCTTCCCCTCAAACACGAGGGCTGGGAGCCCAAGGATGGAGCAGCTGTCCTGTGAAAAGCGTTCTCTCGTGGGGCTCAGGCATTGCTGGCCATCATTTTTCTGCAGGAATTCATTCTGGACCACAGCAATTGTTTAGCCTCATCCACTAGTTCCTCTGAAGAAGGATGGTGGGAGCCGTGAAACCTGACTGTTTCGTGGCGGGGAGGGGGCGTTGCAGACTGTGGTGATAGCGGAGACGTGTTGGCAGGTTTTGCATTAGCTGCTTAGGCAGAGTGACCTCCTCATTACATAATGGAGTCACACAGCCGCTCTTCTGCCTGGCTGAGGCTGCTGCTTTCCCAGCCCTGAGGAAGGGCCCTTTGGGGCCAGTGGGTTCAGGGCTGGAGCAAAAAAGGGGGACTTTGCAAGCAGGGAGGTCTGCCTCAGAGCAGGCAGGAGGCCGGAGTGGGCAGCAGCATGCATAGGTTTGCCTGCACCGGGGACAGAGGGAGGCAGGGACCTAGGAGGAGGGAGCATACAGACTGCAAACCCCAAACCACTTCTGCTGGTCCTCTCCTTGATGCATTTTGACTGGTGCCCTCATTTGGGCACCCACTAGGCTGGATCTAAGCCAAGCACCGTGGTCACAATCAACATAACATTCCTGCCTCTGGCTGCACTTCCTCCAGCAGGAACTAAATCTGCCAGAGAAGCATTTATGAGGCCAGTGACTTAAGCAGTGAAAGATATTCCAGATAGCAGACCTGATGACGAATGACCAGGATCTGGCTCGCTGCGCTGCAACCAGGTCATCCCAGACACGTCTTAACACTGCCTAGAGCTGCAGCCTGCAAAGAACAATCCTCCGCTTTCCAGCCAGACCAGAGGTTCAAACTTCTGCTGCTCAGGCTTGGGCCTTCCAGAGTTTGAGGGGCTTTGGCTCATTTGCTTGAAAAGGAAACTGCCAATATTAAAAACAAACACAGCTCAAAAGAAAAAAAAGAAGAACAATGACGGGCTATCCCTGTCCCAGGCAAACACACAGCGAGACCCACAACCCACACAGCAGGGGTAAAGTCCGATGGACTCCCCACAGAGTTTTTCGATTTCATGCAGCTCTGAGAAATCAGGTTCCCTTCCTTTTCACGGTCACTTCCAGAGCCACTCAAAATTGTCTGCACGCAACTTATGATCCTGGCACCCGTCCCTCCCCGGGGCAGGGGGTCAGACCCGATGATCTGCTTAGGTCCCTTCCGACCCTAAGTACTATGATACTACGATTTCTGCAGAGAAACCCAGGCCTGCAACCCAAAGGAATACATTTGCCAGGAAACGTCATTCTGGTGGAACATTTTGTGTTTCCCCAAAATCAAACGTCTTAGCACTTCTCAACCTCTAAAAATGGGAGGGGGTGCGGCCTTCAAAAAAAAGGGGACTTTTCAAAATTGAAACTTTGGAATTTTCTAAGCCTGAGATGTTTATTGTCCCTGTCCTAAGTCCTTTCTGAGATACAGCTTGCATTAATTCCCCTTTCTGGCGTTCATTCAGTAGCAGAGAGTTGACTCCCTTTGGGTCTCCAGGCTTATCACCTTAAAGAAGATTATGGTAGCTCGAGGAACATGATGAAGTTATTACTCATGCTGGGCCAAATTCTATTGTCCTTATCCCATTTTACCAGCAAATACCTACCCGAGTCAATGGGAGAGCTGCTTGCCCAAAGGCCAAGCCAGGTATTTAGGCTCCAATTCATGAAAGCACTGTCTCGTTTGTTATAGGAAAGCACGTGCTTCAGCACTGTCCACCCTCAGAGCCGAGGCTGTGAGCACTCCCAGCTGTAAGACCTCTGGCCTTACGCTTAAACAGCAGCCCCCACAACTTGGAAATACGTCGGTTTTTGGAGTAATCAATACTGTTGCCCAAGAGAAGGGTCACTGCTCTCTGGGAAAGTTATCACAGGAACCCACTAGTCCCTACAGTAAACAGCAGGACGGTCTTACTCGCTCAACTGCTCCCACATCCTGGTTAAGCTTTTCAGCTGAGAAGGCTATGGGCTCACAGGACTTTGAGACTAGGCACAGCCCTGGAAAGGCATGCAGGGAGGTAAGCTGTGTGCTGCACACCAAGTGTTTATAAACTGCATCACGAGACATCCGGTCCCTTTCGGATGGAGATTAGCACCTCCGCACATATTGGTGGAAACTCTATTGTTCCTGCCCATCAGGAAGACAACACTTCCCCAGGCACCACCTTGCATGTAGAACCAGAGGCCCATCCCCGACTTCCCGTGCACATGTCAAGGCACTCAGGCCTTCGCGGTGCAGTCGTCTCTCTCAGACAGCCGGCGGTGTTAAGGGACAGTGCAGACAGGCTGGCCAACAGCTCACAACCAGCTTATGTCTTCATGCACACGGTTTGAGAAACCTCGACATTCCCCAGGCACCGTCTCCACTCCCATCACGTCTGGGCCTTTCTGAAACAAGCTGCTTGCTCATTAGACTGACGATATTAATGCTGCATCATTGCACTTTTCACGGAAGAAGCGCCATGCCCCATCCCACCATGTAGATGAGCCTCACAATTGCCTCCGTGCTGGTGGGCAGGGCGCATAGCTAGCCAGATAAGCAGTAGCACCCGGTCTCTCCAGAGCTCTGCCTCCAGCAAAGAGCCAAGTACCCAGAAGTAAGGCTCAGGGCCCCACTGAAAGGTCCTGACAGCTGCCTGCCACAGGACACGGGCTCCATTAACCCACAAAACTGGGAACGCTGTGGGCAGCGCTCTACACTAGCAGGCCTTGCTCTGCCAACCAAAGGTAAGGTCAGACTTTGGGACCCGCAGGTCCTGAGGCTTCTCTCTGTAGACTGCGCGCAAGGAACAACAGATGAGTGCCACCAGGAGCAGCAGGAAGGACAGAGGTGGACGTGGGTCCCTCAGGAATGGCACAGAAACTAGCCTACATATTTCACATGACAGGCACTGAACAGCTGGGAGCTTCCTACTGCAGGCGACCCAAGCTGAGTCCCAGCTGGAGGCCCAAGGGACTGCTAGCATGTGATCCACTGGCAAAAAACAGGACTCTTTTGAAAGCAAAAGGCTGCAAGGAAAGATCCAAGTGTCCTTGGGAACCCATGAAAATAGCTCCCAGCGAGCCGAGTTCTCTGAGCTTGGTGCATTGTCCCCTGCATTGACCTTCCTCTCTGAGCCTTCCTCTTCCAAATCTCCCAGCCAAAGTCCTAAGCCCGCATCCCAGACAGCCCCCCCAGCTCCCAGGTGGAAAGGCTAACTCTTAGGAAGAAGTAGTCCAGATGCACGCTTGGCAGGGGGACCTCGGCAGACCGACCTCCAACTGCCTGCTGTGTCTGCCAGGCAGTGACCGGAGAGGCACCGCGCCCGTCTGCGGGTCCCCATCTGGCCACCAGACCGTGCGCGTCAGGCCAGTGCCCTTGTGACGCGCAGTGCAAGGGCTCCCTGCGCGGGGGAGCTCCTGCCAGAGCTGAAGCCAAAACCTCCTGCTTGGTGGGCCTCTCGAAGCCTGGCAAGACCCAGAGACCCCGTGCCAGGCTGCTGTCTAGAGAGCTGGGCGCCGCCCCTGGCAGGCCTGGCTGCCGGGGCCCCTTCGCTGGGCTCCTGCCTGCTCTTTGCAGCCAGTTTCCTGTTATTGACTGCTCCGCTGGTTATTTACTCAGGACTCTTCTCTCCTTCCAAGGTCTGGCTTTGGAAGGAGATTTGGCGGGCGGGAGATTTGGGGAGGGGGGGCTTGCAGGATGCAATACATGGGCTAAGGGTGAAAGGGGCTGCTAAGTCCAAGGCCTCCTTCTCCACACCCAGGGCGGGAAGGTTTCCGGGTCCCATCTCCCTTCCACAGCAGAGTGGATGGATGTGGGGATGAAGCAAGCTGTGGCTAATCCAACTGGCATGGGGCTCACAGCAAGCTCCAGAGAGCCGGGGGACAGGAGAAGGAGACAGCAGGGAACAGGTCCACCAAGTCGAGACATCCTGGAAGCTCTGCCAAGGGAAGAGACTTTCCTCCCACACCCAGGCAGCGCTCATCCCAGCTGGCTGCATCTGGCCCCAACACACGCACATGCTTGGCAGGCCATGAAAGCAGCACGTTCCTCCCTAGGAGTAAGCGCGGGGGCTCTGCTTTGGCTCCGGACCTGACGGGGACACTCACTCGGAGGAGGCAGCGCAGGGAACCAACCGGGTCGGGGCCTTTTCCTTAGTGCCTTCCTACTTAATGGTGCCGGTGGGGAAAAGGCCCAGCACAGGGGAGGACAGAAACGTGAAGCATTACCCCTTTGGAGACCATGGAGAGACGCACTGAAATGCCAAGTCAGTTTTCCACTACGGGGCAGCACAAGTCCAGCGATACGGGTGCTGGCCGGGGAGCCTGGTTCCAGTCCCAGCTCAGCGCATTCGCGGCTATGCACTCTGGGACACTTCCCCTCTCCGTGCCTTTGCCACCGTGCCAGAAACAGGAATGCCACAATCACAACCATGTTGAGCACAGGGCAAAATGGGCTGGGAAAAGACTCCAGCGAAAATCCCTATTGCTCCCAGCACACCATGCAGCTGGATCGTGCAGAAATTCAGCTAATTGAGTGACAGCTGGAAAAGTCTCTTTGGAAAATGCCGGATTAGGACTTCCAGCGCCGAGATGGAAATGGAAATAACTGGCGGGTGCCCAGGGGCAGATGGGATCAGAGTATTTGGCGGGCCAGGGGGCCTGGGAGAAGGCAGTGAGATGCACCACATACAGAGACAGTGCCTCGGCCCTGAGCCCAGCAGGATTCAGCCTTTGCTTAGTGCTTTGTACCCCCCACACCTGCTGAGCATGCTTGGGATCATGTCAAGTCACTGAGAGGTCCCAGCTGCTTGAAGCAAATGCCACTTAATTCCTAGGTGCTGGGTCCCTGCAGCAGCTAGGCAGAGCATCAGTGCAGGGGATACTTTTTTAATCACAAAAGAGAGGCCAAAAATTGAAAAAAAACAAGCTTGTTTTCTCAAGCACGCTGGAATCCACTTGGATAAATAGCCGCTCCAGGACCAGGGCTGCTAAAACAATAAACTTCCTCTGCGTCCGACCAAAAAAGGACAGGGAGAGATGCTAGCCCCCCTTGGCCAGAGCGCGGCTGGCGGGACAGAGACGTGCAGCAGATTGGAGGTTAATGAAAGAGGGGGAGGATTCCTGCTTTGCTTTCGAAGTGAATTAATTTAAAGCACATGCTCCGGAGCGGATACGTTACAGGCTGTGCGGGAGGGGAGCTGAAGGGTTTGCAGCAGATTTGAAAAGAGGGTGGAAGGTGCTGGATTATGAATCACCAGAGACTGGGAACAGTACAGAAAGCAGTAGTGGGCTGCTGCTCTCCTCCTGAGCCTGCCCTGAAGGAATCAGCGCCCCTAAGAGACCAGAGGGAGCCCAGGCCCCAGAGCCCACTGCTCCTTGGCCCCTTGGCAGCAAAGGACAGGCCTTGCTGCTATCAGATGGGGACCCGTTCACTCAATCCCTGGAGCCAATAGGCCACAGCAATTACTTTCCACCACTGCCTGCCTTGGGATTTGAACTGGAACAAGTCACCCAACACCCCACTTCCCATCCCTGCCGTCCCCCGGCTTAGGGCTAGAAGCTCGCTGTTGGCCGCAGAAGCAGGATCTGGCCCCGGAGACAGAAAGATCCCTGCTCGTGACCAGCCAGACCGTGATCAATGAGAGGCAGCGGTGCAGTATGTGGCCCCCTAACCTCTCCTCCCAGCCAGCTCCCTGCTTTGTTTTCACATGCGCAGGGGCTCTTCCCGTAGCTGTGACCGGCCCAGGGCGTTGCCGCGAGGCTCACGTCAAACTGGGTTATTTTGGATGACTGAAAATGATTGTTCCAACACTTGCTTTTGTTAGAAGAGGAAAAATAAATCCCAGAGAGAGTGTGAAATGGCCAGTGGCGGTGGGGCATGGGGCAGGACAACATTCGTGATGGACCGGATGCAGAGACGGGGAAAGGGCCTCCAGTGGCCGGAGAGGAACCGCAGACTGCTGGGAGGCTTCCAGCTAGCACCAAGAGGACTTCAGGAGGCCAGCGTAAAAGCCAGGAGGTATTTTTAGAACTAAAGCATTTCAGCCCAGCTTTTCTTCAAAACCGTACGGGCCAGAAACTTCCTGCAGAAGACCTGAGATTCAGCTCTAATCCCATGACTCCTGGAGGTGAGGTTTTAAAGGGGGAAAAAAAATCAAAAAAAAAAATCACCAAATACAATGGAAGTCAAGTTAACACAAGACAACACAGGGTCTCCAGGCCAGGCTGGAACCACTGACGTTTTAATTGTGCTGAGATGTTTTCCTGTCTATATTGTCTGGCACAAAAGCCTGCTAGAAAGCAGAGGATTCAGAGGCGGGACTCTCGGGTTCTTCCTCCGGCACAGACTCACTCCGTGACCGCACTCTCCCCCTTCCACCACGGCTCTGCTCCGCTGCCTTCCCACCTACCTGCTCAGCACGCTCTTCGCAGGCTGGCCAAGCACAGACCTTAGCCCCTCTAGGGCCACGGACACGCACACAGGTCAATGCACGTCCTGATTTCAGAAAGTTGCGAGCACCAGACACAGCCCCTCAAAGCAGCACTGCCCAAAACAAACAGTAGCAGATTGACCACTGCGCAAAAAGGGGCAATTTTCCTCATGCTTTCCAACCCATGCCTTTCAATACAAAGCCTGCTCGCCTGCCCATAGAGGCCGTGCCCATGGTTTATACCAGAGCTCCAGCATGGGAACGTGCCCTGGGAAAGGCTTGCTGTGCCTACGTTGAGCAGATGGGCGCTTGCAGGCACGACTAAGGACTAAAGGAGGAGGAGGGGGCTCCCAGCTCTCTGGGAACAGAGTGCAGCCAAGTGCTTTCCAAATGCACTGGCTGATGCCTTGGGTGGCTGAGGGCTGTCAGGCCTGGATGCCAGCCACAGGAAGCTGAACCAACCTGCAAAGACCTCTCGCTTGGCCTTAATCCCCACCTGAATCTGGAGCATGAAGCCTCAGCTGCCAGCTCGTGCGCTGGGTGCAGCATCTCATGGGAGGGGACTGATGGGCACTGCCACAACACCAGCTCCCTCCACAGCTGTCCCAGCAAGAGGCTCCGTGCAGCCACCAAGGCAGCGTCTGATCCAGATACCAGCGATGCTCAGCAGCCTCGGTGTGCACAGAGTTGCAGGAAGCGGGGCTCAAGGGGACCTCCAGAAACTCGAGCGGTGGCTGGGTCAAATACACCTCCACCAGCCTGGACAGAGGAGCATCTAAGCAAGTCTTCAAAATCTCCAGCAGTGAGACTCCACTGCCTCCCCGGGCAGCTGGCTGCAGGGCTTCGACACCCGAACAAGAACGTACTCTCCAGGATCCCATCCAAGTCACCTCTCCCAGAAATCAAGGCTAATTTCCCCTTGCCCCTCTCCAGTGCCCAGGCAGAGCAATCGATTGCCACCCCCTTAGGAACAGTCTCGGGGATTAGAAGACTTATGGTCTCCCTTCAACCTCCTCCTCTTCTCTAGACTAAACAATCACGGTCTGCTCCTCACGGCTGTGGCTCCTCCATGCCCCAGTACTCCCAGAACCACAGCAGCGAGGCATGGCTCCAAGGGGCTGGGGACCACCGCGGGAAAAGGCCGACCCTACATCCACTCAGTGTGCCAAAGCAAAACGCCCCTGCTTGCTCCACCCAGCAGCAAGGGGCTGGAGAAGAAACTCCCAGAGCAATGCAGCTTCCAGCTGGGCTGTTTGTTTATGCAGAACAAGGGCATTTTTCAACCCTCTGGAGGAATCCCCACTTCCAGAGAAGGCCAGGAAACCACCTCCCGGCTGATGGAGAGGACTGGGACTGGGACTGGGTCCACAGGCCTGGAGCAAATGCCGGGGCCAGGACTGCATCCGATGCAGAACACTCTGCAGACTCCCGCTTCCCACACCGGGATTTATCCGAAACACATGGGGCAGGAAATGTGTGCAGATGGAGAAGGCAGCGTCTTCCCAGCGCTAGACTGCTCCTCCCTCCCATTCAACTGCTGCTGGAGCTGCTGGCTTGTCATCTTCAGCAGGTCTCTTCCCCTTCGTGCTTAGCCCGCCTCGGGGAAGACAAGACCACCAGAGGGGCTGCGCACAAGCACAGAGGACTCGTCTGCCCCTGCCAGTCACCACCGCAGCTTGGGCTGAACCCAAACCCGGGAAGTTAGGAGAGGACACAACTCGCTGAACATTTCTGGACAGAACCTCCAGCCCAGCACAATTTTATCAGCTTGTGCTCAAGCTCATTAGTCACACCGGTCATCTTAGGAAGGAGCCCCTGGTGTCCATCCTGCTGTCCTAGAGACTGGAAAACCTCAGCAAACCCATCTTGAGTTGAACACATCTACTTCAGAAAGGGCCTTGGTTGGTCTCACAGGAGTCAGGGCAGTCACGGCCCCCAAAATTTTGTGACCAAGTGGAAGCTTGTTCAAATACGTTTATAATGGCCACTGGCTGCAGACTAGCCGGCCTCACACCTACCTCCAAAGTTTCCCACCACTTTGGCCTGGTTCATAACCTTGCCCTGTTGATGCTGAGAGCAAATTGGGAGCCCTACAAGAATGAACATGCAGTATACACACATGCTCCCATCTACGCACACTCGCACCTACCGCTTTTTTAACTCTAGCTCTCCAACCTGGCTGCGATTAAGTCAGCAGAAGAGCCACAAAGGTCCCTCTACTTGGAAGACTCAATTATTTTTTTCAAAGAGGGGAAGAAGGAGAAGAAAGAAAAAGCTGCCAGAACTGCAGCCCAATAAATAACAAATAAAAGGCTGAAAAGGGTTTCAGAAAGAAACCATCTGCGGGGCCCAGGATAAACAGGCCTTGGAGAGGGGAGTTCAAGTAGACCTGGAAATTGGTCATAAGACGAAACCCTATATTCCCCCCAGACAATATGTAATTTCAGTGCAATCAAGCTGTGCGTATAAATGAGGTCTGCTCTAGAATTCCACATCTGGAAGAGGTTTGGACTCCTGCGTGTGTGACAGCGGGGTTGGCTATGGCCTAACACGGCTATCTGTGTCTTGTTAAGAATTCAGTACTTTTTCCATTAGGCTATTAGCACAGAGGTCATTCAGAGGGGGAGGGAATTAAAACCTTGTTAATACATGTCTGAAAGGGTCCTGTCACCTCGCAGTGACTTTGGACAGATGTCATAAACTTTGCAGGGAGCTCAACTGCAGTGGAGTACAGCTGCCTCCCCTCCCCGCCCACTACGTGAAGATAGGGTGAAGCAACGCTAGAGTGAGCCGAGTAATTTCTTCCCCTAGCAAAAGAATGCAGCTTGCTCTATCGAAGTAGCGCTCGATCCATAAATGACAGTCACAACCGCGCTTATATTAGAAGTCTAATTGTGCCCTTCCCCGCCCCGGCTTCGGCAGACAGGTAAAGAAACATCAGCCCCGGTCTGGAAGTTTAGACCTGGGACCAAAGCAGATGTTTTGCTACTGGTTTGAAAAGTCAGGCACCAGATCTATGAATTATTCCACATATGCAGAAGGACGTTTGCCAAAGCTGTAAGAGATTTTTAACCCGTCCGACCACAGAGTCCCAAAACACACAGAGAGGAAAGGAACCGCCTCTGGTTTTCTGTGCACGGCTGGGCAGAACTCAATGCATGGGCACAAGAGCGGCAGATACTGACAGTCCCAGCACTATTATCAGACTGGCTCCTCGAGAGTGAGCGTGTTACCTCTGCAGAAGTGAGAGGAAACCCACCTTCAGAAGGAGGGAGCCATCCGGTTCTGGGGAGAGATGCACTGGCCTGGTGGGACCACACTCCTCCATCTAGAAACCTTGCCATTGCAGATCTGCCCGTGCTGTTTTTACCGCCCAGAGCAGCAGCAGTGCATCCAAAATGAGCCACTCAGCATCTTGGGAGGTTCCTCCGGAACAGGGAAGTCCTCATTTTCCTCCCTGCCCTGTTCTGGGTACAACACTTAAGATTTAACTTGGGCCTAAATGTGGGTGGGGGCAAACATGTGCGAGATGGGAAGCAAAGAGAGAGAGAAACCCCTCTGCCAGCCACTGTGCCTGGGAATAGCAAAACCTCTCATCTCCCTGCACTGTTTTTTCCCAGCCTCTGCCCATTGCCTTTGGGTCCCTGCTACCAAAGAAGAGCATCAGTTCAAGCCGGTTTCTAACGGCTGGATGCTAAAGCAGTAGCTTTACTGCATTTTCCTGCCGCTGCAATGACACGCTTGCAGCCTCACTGCCTGTGGCAGTCACACGCAGGATGGGACAACTTCTAGCCAGTGGCAGAGCAGACAGTTCCCAGCTCTCAACCTCCCCTGGTCCCAGAGCTGCGCCTTTCTGATTTTTTTTTTTTTTTTTTGCCAGAGAGGTTTCACCACCTGGAGTTAATTTCTGCAGTTAAACCTCATCTGCTGGCAGCTCATTGGCTTTAGTTCTAATTGTGAAGCAACAATACTCAAGGGGGCAGGGCTGGGAGAGGAGCTGGGAGGAAGAGAAAATTAGCTGCAGTTTTCCTGAACAGGGGGTTTTCCCCGAGGATTGGCTGAGCACTATGGTATGAGCTCCACAGAGGAAGAGTTGAAGCATACAGCCCAGACTTCCCATCCACGCTGGGCTCTCAAGGCAGCGTAAGCTGGACCCTGCACCAGTCCAGCCTGAAACCCTGGGCTGGAACCCACCACATCAGCCCCCAAATATCTGACAAAGCTTGCGAGGGGACTCTGCCGCCGCGCCCGGCGTTTTCTTGTCTTGGCAACTCTTACCAGGCACGGCGATACGCTGCGGGTGACCTGCTCCTTCTGCTTATTCCCCCATCCCCTGCCTCCTGGCATCACCAGCTGGCTGTGGGGCACAAGGGAACTGCGTGACCAGCGAGGAGGACTCTCACTTGGGAAGAGAATAAATAGCAACAGCTGTGGAGGCTCTGCCTGGTCTCCATCAAAACTTTCCTTGTGGTTTAAAAGAAAAGAAGAGAAAAGGAGAAGCTGAACGATAGGGCCTTTTGCAGCACAGCAGACCATGTTCTCCCAGTAGGTCCCACCTAAACACCCACCTGAACGTCCCCTGATAAGACTCCCCACCACAGCTTCAGCTCGAGCAGGCTGCTTCTCTACAGACAGCAAAGAGGGGGTCCGAGAGCTCGGGGAACAAGTTCACGTGTTTCTGCATGTGCCACCCTGACCCAGCCCCACGGACACAGCCAGCACAGCACAGGAATCACCTCCAGCAGGGATACCTTACCCGGGCGCAGATGCCAGGCAGAACTGCTAGCAGTTTCCAATTCAGTGCTAGCACTTTCCAATTCTCAGGCCAGGATTTGGGCCCTGTGTTTAAGTGCTGAGTGCACAAAACAGACCCAGACATTTCTCATAAAGAACCAGTTACTGTTTAGGAATTAAAGACCCTCTCTGGGGAGTTAGTCAAGCCTTTGTTCATGGATCTTACTCATCAGATTCCTAAGAAGGGGAAGTCATTTTTCAGCAGTGCACTTCATCAAGAAACGTACAGCTCTTCCTAGTGATTTGCGGGGCCCAAACAATTCTGCTATTAAAGTCAAATGGAAAGACCACGCCAAAATGTCCTTGCAACCCAGTGGTCTCTAAGGAGGCTACACACCAATGAAAAGCCTCTGGTTTTGATTTTTCCATCTGGAAAAGGTTTAAAATAAATCACATCGAGCGTAGGGAGGAAAGTCTGGGGTCACCGCATATTTGTAGGTTTCTGCCTGCGTCTGTAGGTTTCATGTCACATTTTAGTGGTGTCTTGTAGTACTCTAATGTGCGCGGCGCCCCCAGTCCAGCCTCGCTACTTTGCATCGTGAGCTCCAGCTGTCGGACCTTATCAGCAATAAGCTTGTCTCTCAAACAGCCAAACGAAGGAAAATTAGCGGCCATGGGAACTTTAGGTCACCAACAGATGTCTTCAAAAAGGCCCTTTCAGCTTCTGCAGTCACTTCCACTCAGTGTCCTCTCCCACCCTGAAAGCATTTCAACACTACGCTAATGAAGCCATGTGGCCGTACGCTCAAGCCCTGGGCCAGCAAAGCGTGCAACTGCATGCTTAAGTCCACGTATCTATTTTCAGCAAAAGACGTAAGCACACGCTTAAGTTAAATCACCAGCTTACACCTTTTGCAGAGCAGAGATGAGGTACTGAACCAGGCCCTTGTGAAAAGGCAGGCGAGTAGTGAAAGTGCTGCACTCAGGAAGAAAAAGGGTTATAAAGCACTTCAGTCTGGAACAGAAAATGCGGGGGAGAAAGATAATCTCCAGTGAGTGGGGAAAGTTATCCCACATCCTAACAGAGTACACCCAGGTTAGTAGACAGATGCTCAGGCAGGGCGCCACCTTCTTATACAGCAGTCTAGGTTATTATACAGATGCAGTTAAAAGGACGGAAAGGAATATTGCATCTGGGAGGTGTCAGTGATGCATTTCCTGGGCGTTAGTGTTTTGCGAGCACTTACGATGCTATTGTTGCTGCTGCTCTTACAGCTTTAAGTTCAGTTCTGCGGGACAGTTTTCACAAATCACCAAACACGTCTGCAGGTACGCGTGCCACGCGCACCCTGATCACGCACTCAGAAGGGATGGCTCGTTTTGGATGCATCTCAAAAGGGTCCGTGACAAAATGCTCAACGTCCACTCTCTACAAATAGGGCTCAGCTTGGGCACCCTAAATCACCAGCTAATTTGGACTACAATTTGTCACTGGTATGTAGCGTAGGGCACAGGCTGACGCATGGCCAGGTGGGCTCAAAGGCCTTGCAGGAAACAGAACCACAAAAGTGTCAAGCGCAGCTCTGCAACCGGCTCTGCCTCCTAGCGTAACGCGGTCCTCTCTCGCCTCCCTGGGCACCCAGTCCAAATGCAGGCAGACAAGGTTGCCTGAAGAAGGGTGATTGTGCCCGAACGCTTGCAAAGAACAATTTTTTTTACAACTGGTTAGTTGCTCTAATAAAAGATCTATCCAGCTACCCCAAGAGTCTTGGCTGCCCGTGTCCTTAGACCAACACGGCCATAACCAACACCCCAGTCCAAACCCATGCACATTAAGGCCAGGATGTAAAAATGACTGGCTTCTTTCTTAATTAAAGCAAGCAAACAAACCAACCCATTTGCACAGCACGAAAAACTAACAGGGTCAAAAACAAGCACACAGAGAAGAGCACTTCCAAGTTTTTTTCCAAACATCCTGCTCAAAAAAGGAGCTTTCTACCTGCTTCCAGGCAAAGAGACAACTCCCAGCCAGTGCATACCGTTAAGCATACGCATTAGCCATTTCAAGGCTGGAGTCTAGACCCAGGTAAGATATTGTCTAATGTTTTCTCTGAACTAAACGGTGGATTGCAAGACCTTTTAAACAGGGGTTCAGTTCTCAGGTCCCTTTCCTTGCCCTCCCCAGCCCCCACACATGCAAAACAGCAGGCAAGAAAATAAAGTGCAGGACTTTGAAACATTCTCTAATTTAGAGGGATGCCATCAAGTCAAATCTGACAAAAAAGATCACTTTTGTGAGAAGGTTTTATAAATCCTAGAACCTGGGTCTGGGTCTTTGGGTTTGTCTGGTTTTTTTAAATAATTAAAAACAACACTTATTTCCAGAGGAATCACTTCTTTTTAGTTCCCCCAAGAAAACCCCTGCTCTAAATTACGCTGACAGCTCAAAAGGCATGAGAAAATGCAAGAGGGAAACCCCGTCTACAAACCGCTGGAAGGGACTGTGTTCGTTTTCAGTCCAGGTCGGTACTAGAAGCCTTTGCTGATGCAGCAATGCTGGCGAGGGGGTGACTTGCTTAACGACACGGCTACGCAGGCTCGTATCACCGTGGTGATACCCAGCAGAAGACGGTTACACGCTGCAATACCGACAATCTTTTTCTCGCGCGCTAGGCCGTGGTCTCTGCGCTGAAGCCAGAGAAATGTCAACAGAGCCTCAGCGGTGACAAGAAAATCACATTTGTCACCGCCTTCAGCTTTGTTAACCTGAAACGCTGCGGCTCTCGCGCCAGCTCAAATGCCCGCGGCCGCCTTCCGCGCGCCAGATGCAGGTGCGGATCCCGACCGCACGAGCTCAGGCGCGGCGCCGGGGCAGCAAGCAGGGGAAGGGACCCTGGGTGCCAGCATCCAGTTAAAGGCTGTCGGGGTCACCCCAGCCCGCGCCTGTCAAAAGCAACAGGCCTCCGGCTACCGGCTTCTTAGAGCTGGACCCGCGGGCGAGCGCCGCACCCAGCTGGCAATGCCCCGGCGCCCACCACATCGCGGAAAGCCAAGCCCCGGCCAGCCCGCAGCCCGCTCGGGCCGGCCGACAAGGCCCGCGCCGGTACTCACAGCGTGGCGGTGGCGTTGGGCAGCAGGCTGGCGTCGGGCGGGTGCGGCAGGTCCTGGCCGCTGCAGACCACCCTGC
>NW_017729020.1:7652111-7660452 GCF_001723915.1 Gavialis gangeticus
GGGGCTCCGCGTCCTCCCGGGGCTGTCACGCGCGCGCGCGGCCGTACCGAGCACGTGTGGACAGGTACAGGTGTGTGCATGTCTAAGCGCGTGTGTACCAGTGTGTGTGTGTAGCGATATATACGCGTATGTACAGGTGTGCGTGTGCAGCCCCGTGTCTGAGCGTGTGTGTGTATGTCTAAGCATGTGTATGCACGAGTGTGTGTGGGTACAGATATATAAGTGTGTGTGTCTGAGCATGTATGTGTCTAAGCGTGTGTGTATGTATGAGCACATGTGTATATATACACACACGCACACGTGTATACACATGTAGGTGTGCATGTATATATAACAACCTGCCAAGTGACCGCTGCGCTGCAGCGGTCCCTTCCAGCCCTAGCTTCCGTACCTGTGCAATGGACGCAATACGGATGCACCTCACCGAGCCCTTCTAAACTCTCGCCAGCGCCGAGGCCCTCGGGCCGGAGGAGCCGCCTGGGAGGAACGTGGCTAGAGCGAAGCTGCTCCTGGCAACCGTGGCTGGAACAGAAGGCAAACCGACTTGGCTCGACTGGGATGGGGCGGGGGCAATCCTAGACCAAAATGCACTTTTAAAAGTTCAGCTATTTTAGTCTGGTTACAAAGGTTTGCACCGTGCACCCATCACCGTGCCAGCGCTTCATTCGGTCTGCGCTGGGACAGCGGAGTCGCCCTGTGCCAGCACGTGACAGGTGAGGGGCGCCCACCCCCGTGCCAACTTCCATCCTTCATTTCAGGGACCGTCTCTTCCCTTCCCTCCTAGCCCCTGTGTGGCCTGCGAGGCTCTTCCCTTCTGCCTTTCCGGTCTGTTTGCTTCGGCGATTTTCACACTAAGTTCAATATTGTTTTCTGCTCCCCCTCCCTCAGAAAGGCGGCCGGACCCTGCCTTTGGCATTTCCCCTCCCTCAGCCCTCTCTGCGTACGGGGCTTGTCCTCTGCAGACACGGCTCACTGGACTGTCAACTAAAAAGGCATCAAAAGGACAGGATGAATTTGGGAGGAGCCCCAGCCTAAGGGAGCAGAGGGAGAGGGCCAGGGAAGGACAAGAGAACATGTTTGCCAGGATCAATAAATACTTCCCCAAGGGGAGAGAAATGTGTTCCTTTCTTTAAATAAATAGAGCTCTGCCCTCAGCCCCATAAAGAGCTGCTCGCTGCAGAAGTGGAGGGGAGAGAAAGCTGACAGCAGCACAAGTCTCCAAACATTTTCACTTCGGGAGCACAAGCAGTTGGTCTCTCATCCCTTCCGGCCTTAGTTTCCCTATCTGTAAAATGGACACAATACTGATCTCCCTCACCGAGGACTGTCACTCCAGCTTCTTACTGGCACGGAGGCCCTTGGACAGGAGGAGCCATCTATGAGGAACGTGGCTAGAGCAAAGCTGCTCCTGGGAACTGTAGGTGGAACAGAAAGCAGACCTACCCGGCTCGACCGAAATGGGTCGGGGCAACCCTAGAAACTCAGCGTCTCCGGTGAAGTTGTTCAGAGGGAGAAGCAGAGCTAGGGAGAGAATATCTTCTCTAGAAGAGGGTTCCCAGTTAACCCACGCCCTTAGGGCTGCCTAGAGTAAGCTGCACCCCAAAGGGCCCCCTAACACGTTCCTCTGGTCTGCTTCCAGCCCCTACTAAATAATTCTAGCTCCAAAGAGCAGGCGTTGTCCACCTGCCTCTTCAACCCCCCTTAGAAACTAACAGACCAACAACTTGGAGGAGAGAGGAGGGGTTATTTTGCACCTCACAGGGGCAAATTCCATGCTGCGGCGTGCCTGCTGCTGGAAAAACCTCTCTGCCAGCCGGACTGCAGTCAGACAGCACCTCTACTTCTAAGTTTCATCTCCAAAACTCCTGCACAGGAAGCGGCCTGGACCTGGCTTTTCTGCTTGGGAAGTTGGTCAGCTGGGACTGGAGCCTCTAGCTGCAGGGAGCTAAGCCGTCTTATCCAGGGAGTGTCTTCTGTAGAGGAACATGACCATATGCACATGATTAAAGTGCGCTTATTGGAAACACCGAGACCCCCAGAAGTGTTACCGCAAATCTTTTTATCAGCCTCCATTAGAAACAGTTGTTTTTAAACACAGCCACACACCCCTGCAGGGCGTGAAGCTCAAATGCTGCAGCTCAGAGATCCTGCAAGCACAACTAAATGAGCAACAGGAAATTGCCTTTGATTCCAGTACCCAGGCTAATGAGACCCAGACAGTGAACACAGAGCATCAGTCATGACAAAATCCAGGGCCAACCTTTTCAAAATGAACAGCGATCTTCATTCCCACCTGAACCACCTTTGCCGTGAGCAGGCGATCTGCACTGTAATCAGTCCCCTTCAGATGTTAAACTGGCTCCACAAAAATCACGGCCTATTTTTGGAAAATGTAGACCTTTGGGTTTAGAAACATATAACTCCAAGTAGTCGGAGGTGGTGTCAGTAACAGAGGGAAGAGCCTTTTTTTCTGAGCTACGTGCGTGCCTGGAGATGAAAGGAACCCCCAGGATTTAAAAAGCAACCAGAACAGAAAAACCCAAGTCATATCCTGCAAACACTTGTCCAATTACTGCTTGATCCTCCAGATGCCACCTCACACCATCCCATTGAAATCACTAGCACTAAGCACCGCACACAGCAGCAGCATGTGCGAGAGGCAGCCTTTTTTCTGCTGTGAAGATGCTGGTAAATTCAAGCCGTCGCCAACCCTGACTGTGCCCACCACCAAACGGGAACTGGGGTACAACGGTGGCATGTCAGACCCGGGAAATGGCTCAGTACAGTACTTGGTTATTACTGTACGCGCTAGCGTTAGGGAAGCTCAAGGAGACAAACACAGAGGGTGTATGCATTGCCTGTAGCTTGATGAGCAGCTGTGGGTGGCCGTGCCGTTTAGGAGTTGACTCTCACCCACTGATTATTCTGCACTGCCTTAATGACCCGTTTCACTTCTCCTCCCCCCAGGGAGCCAAATGGGGAAGAAAGAGGCAGCCTACCCTCTACTTATTGCGAGCTGCTCTGAGCCAAGCCCAAGCCACAATTGGTACCCCTCTTCCTTCTCTTTTTAAAAGTGGTGCATCTACAATCATAGTTAGAAGCAGCCCTAGAAAACCCCGGCATTACTTTGTGCATTCCTCCTGAGCAGACAGGAGTGAACTTGGCAAGGCGCTCGAGCCCGGGATAGGAGGATGTTGGTCAGGACTGGCAGTGCCAGTGGGGGAGCAGAGTCGTGCCACGGTACGTGGTCCTCCTATAAAATTACCTCCTTAAACAGGCAGACCCTTGCCCAAACCAACAACAAATGTGAAACGCTCAGGCCCATCACCGCTACATGAGAACAGGTCAAGCGACACTTCCCACATGAGTTCAGCTCCACGTAGCCCAGGTTCTTTCAACTACTTCCAAGCCCCTCTAACCTCCTTCCCAGACAAACAGCAAATCTGATCCATTCTAATTACTCCCCCGCAGGACAAGGTAATTCACTTGATGCTACAGTAGTATTAGGGTCTGGGCGCTGGTAGAATCATAAATCGCTCTGCCGCTCCCATCCCAGCTCTCTAAAGCACTCTAGGTTCAGTTAAAGTCAGAGCAGGAGACTCCAAATTCCTCTTGCTCTCCGTCAGTAAAAGCCTCTTTGACGTTGGCTATTGCAAGAAAAACCCAAGGGCCAAGAGGTACACAAGTCTGCAATAGGCTCTAGCCCTCTTGTATGCAAGTGGGAATTTCCTTCTGCCCCTTCCTGCCAGGCACTTTCAGGGTGTCCCTGAGAGCACAAAACAGGTGAAAGGACAGGTCGGGAGCAAGTGTTATGTTGGCCCGCAGGCTGGCACCCCACTGGACCACCAGAAGGGCTGCATCCAAGCATCTTGGTCTCGCAGACTGGGTTTGAACTGCAGTAAGACCAGACAAGGGGAACTTCCCCTCCAGCAGGACACAAGCTCAGGCTTTTCAAAGTGCTGTCCACCTGCCACATGCATCTGAATCTACCCTCCAAATCCACCAGTTACATGAAGCAATGCATTTTGTACCATGGGGAACCAAGGTCAGGAGACATTGAGGAACTTGCCTGAGGTTACAAGGGAAGTCTTTGGTGGAGCAGGAAGCAAAACCCAAGCCTCAAAGGCCTCAGCTGCAGGCCTGCCCTTCTAGACGGGCAGAATGAAAAGCATCCTATGGTTAACTGAGTTTTAGGAGCTCTCTGCAGAGGTCCTGATGCACGTGCACAATGAACCGTCAAGGCTAGTGCTTCCTCCACGTTGAATGTCCCTGCCTCCTACTGCAGCTTGCTCGTGCTACTCTCCAGAGGAGAAACATCCTGCAGGGCAGCCCTCAGCCCTGACAAAGGACAAACCACAGCCCCTTACCGAAGCACAAGCCTGCTCTCTTTTAAGCGGTCTCAAAGGATGGAGCTGTAGATCCCTACTGCACACCTTGACTGCAGGATGCTGGTCCTTGAGAGCCAAGCTTTGGAGTGCCATAACCCGGGGCCTGTTCTGATGAAGTTTGTATTGGACCCTAGAATCACACAGAGATTAGCACATGCTAGCCCCAGAGACAGAGCAAAACCCATCACAGGATGGCAAACAAGCAATGGCTAGCCTGTGGAGGCAGCTAGTCAGACTCCAGTAAGAGACTGGACACAGACCGTGTGTTTGCAGAAGTCCTGATCGTGCACAGGCAGGGGTTGTGAAACCTTCCACAACCCCCAGGTGTTTCTGACCACAGAGCAAATGCAAATGCCACTGTGACAAAGACACAAAAAATCCTAGAATCAGGAAGGCTCAGCAGAGTGGCCTCAAAGACTCCTTTTAGTGGCAGTCACAAGGAAACAGCCAGCGCTGGGGACCCCCACCTGTGACCAGAGAAAGCCTGTCACTTCCCGCAGCAGTCTAACCCTGCACTCTGGCACCCTCCAATGCCAGGAGGGCCAGGCCTAGAGGGTTGCCCACGCATAGTGCTAGGACCAGACACAGCAAGGGGCAAACTGGTGCAATCACTCTTGTCCTGTGGCTAGGTTTACAATCCAGACTGTGACTTGCCTGACACCACACCAGAAGCCTGGAGCCAAAACAGATACGGCACAGAGGTCTCTTGTGCCTCAGTCCAGCACCCTGTCCAGTAGACTGTCCTTCCTCCCCTTCAAACATGATATGCCACTTGCTTTTCTTTGACAACACCCTGCCCAAGCACCCCGTTCAAACCCAGGTCATCGGAAACAGATAACTTCCATGCTTATCCAAGTCTTTCCCCACCCAGCAGGCCCACACCTTCCAAAGCTGGACTTGGGGCCAAGGCACTTCTCTGCACTAAATTGAATAGGATCAAGAGTTGATTTTATTTTGTCAACTGGCAGAGAAGCTAAACTCGAATCCCAGTCCTGTGCAATACATAAGATAGCATCTGAAAAAGTGTCAGGCTTGGTTTGGGGGAGGAGAGAGAGAACGTGTGCGCCATATTTGGAGAGACTAGATTCTTCCTGAAAAATTTCAAGCCTGACAAATTCTGTGGTTTCAAAAGTTGCCTGTAGGGGAGAAAGTGGCTCAGTTAGTGCTGATGTTTATCTGAGCACTGCCTTAGCACACAGCCCCTCCTCACCAAGCGCTATGAGAGGAGAAGTACATGGCTCCAGCCTAGGCTCATCCACATTTTTATTCCTTTTGGAAGGGGCCCAGTCCACTCCAGATGTGGCCCAACCCCACTTAGAACAATTCTCTCTCAGCAGATGCAGGGTTTACATAAGGGATGGGCAATTATTTTGGGCAGAGGGCCGCTTACTGGGTTTTGGCAAGCCATGGAGGGCTGCATGATAGGCAGCTAGGAGCAGATAAATATTAAATTTTCGAATTTTTTTTTAGGGGCTCTGAGGGCCGGATAGAATGGCCTGGTGGGCCATATTTTGCCCACCCCCGGTCTAGACCCTGCTGCTGAACTATGCTCACAGGCTACTCTGGAAAGCAGGAAGAGGGTCAATTTGTACAGCAAGGCTGACCAGGGGCACAGCCCAGCTCTCTCAAGAGCAGGAGGTATTCTTCGACATTGCACGGCTAATTCTAACAGGATCCAAGACTGATGCACAAGCTGGAGATACCTTGGAAACAAAGGAGGACCATCATAGATAACACCACGAAATGGCCTGCACTTCCCTGTTAAGCTAGGAGTTTCTGCCCGCTGCCTGGGATAGGTAAAAGGAATCAGAAGTCACGGTAGAGGTGATATCTTTTATTAGACCAACTAGATTTTTGCAAAAAAATTTGGTCGAATAAATGATATCACCTCTACCACGAGTTCTGATTCCTTTTGCCTGTAGACCAATATGACTACAATGTGGATACCTCGGATAAGTAATACACCTTGCCTGAAGCCTAAACCTCAGTCCACTGGGATGGCTTTGTTCTTGCAAGGCAAATATTGACAGTAACACTGACTCAGGGAGCAGGGAAGGAGAATACTGCTGCTTCAGCAAACAGGCCAAGTGCTTTTGTTTTAAAAGATGTAAATAAAGCTTGTGTTGGGCGTGAGGGTGAAGGGCCTGGGGGTTCATTACCGGGAAAGGCAGCTTTTCATCTCCAGGTTGCTGGCTCCAATCCAGCGTCCAGAAATTCCCATCTGTTGGGTGACCTATGCAAAAGGAGTGGGTGGGTCCCAGCCCAGTTCACTGCAGACAGGTGTCTAACATCACCAACACTTCCCTAGGCTTGGCACTTTTACTGGCAGGGCTCAAGGGACTAAACACCCCCCTGAGAGAAAACTTCTGTCTACATCAAGGCATAGAGGGGGCAAGAGGATCACAGTGGTCCTACCTGCTGTACTTGGGAGGCACAGAAGTCTCTATGATGGTCAAGAACACATTACACCAATGCAAAGGTCACACACACACACGAGAAACAAGTACATTAGGGGCAAAGCTAATGCAAGGGTGCACAGCTAGGAAATAGAAGCACAGCAAAATACTTCCCCTATAGGGCTTTGTCATGCTGGCCCTTAACTTCTGTTCATGCTGCCCAAGTTCCTCCATCTAGGCTACCCTCAGTGCTACACTGAGATCAGCGACTGGAAAAGTTGCGGCACATCCACTGGAACAACTACGAGACCCACCCGCAGCTCTGCCACCAGCCAGTCCTACAAACTCCAGACCTCAAAGCCCTGCACATGCTAACACACAAAGCAGCCCCTTCCCTGCCCTGCCGTCTTGTGAGCGTGTCCTTACCTTCCCGACTGTCATCCATTGCCTCTAAGCCTTGCAAGCGTTCAGGGAATAAGTGCAGAATGCTAGAGAGGAACGGAAAGCAGGCGTAGTAGGCAAGTGGGTTATGGGAACCTGAGCTTTGAAGAGCGAAAACTTTTCTGAGCCCCCTCATAATACACTCCCATTCCCTGGTGCTGCACAGCAGACCCAAGACAACAGCTCATTTTGGTGCATGAACTGTGTGAACAAGCCACATCTGTCATTGTCGCAGGGATCAGAGTAGAAAAGGGTGAACCGGCAGGGGCAGGAAATCACTTCATAGCTACTTGCGCTGGCTCACTTGACCATCGGTAGCCACAGCCATGCTTCCCCTGCATCGCGTGTAGCCGGGGCACTCATTAATGCTCTGCCATGCCCTTGGTTTCCCTTGCTTTTGCTTAAGCTCTGTTGCATAAAGAGGGTCCTTTCCGCTGGAGGGTTACATCCTTCTATATACCTCCGCAGCCACAATTATATTTCAGCTGCATGATAAAAAAAAAAGAAGCATTGGCTGAAAGAAAAAAACAACCTGTTGCTTTGCCATGGAAAGCTATTTTAGAATAACAGCAACTATTAGCAAGTCTGGGTCGCATTTAGGCAAAGAGGGGAAAACGTTAAGAACCCACTGCAAATAAGGGATGAGTGTTTCATTTAAAAACACCCAACAAAAGCTTCCCGAGACATCTTGTTTTAGGCATTTCAAAACCCTTTGTTTTTACATCAAAATGTTTTGCCTGACATAAAACTAATTGTGTTCTGTGTGGCCACAGACCTAGAATTAAAGCCAATTATTTGTCTGGCAGTAATTATGGATCAGTCTCCCAGAGCCGGATATCGGCTAGTGGAGCTCTCCAGGACTGGGGGACACTGCCATCCAGAGGCCTTGCCAGAAAATTGCCTTGTTGGTTTCCATATTCTACAGAGCCAGTCCTCATTTATTTCCCCTCCAGTCAAGAAGCCCCCTGCATCCATTTGGCTTCAGCTGCCTTTCAAACCACCCCCTCCCAAACCAAACCAGCACCGTGTCACACTCCCTCAATCATTCACAACACTGTAACGTAAAAATAACATCTTTAATAGAGCTCTGGAGTTGGCACAGATGGCATTCAAATT
>NW_017729020.1:7665452-7690751 GCF_001723915.1 Gavialis gangeticus
TCAATCATTCACAACACTGTAACGTAAAAATAACATCTTTAATAGAGCTCTGGAGTTGGCACAGATGGCATTCAAATTCACCACTTATTAATGTACTATGAAACACCATACTACGCAGCTCCGACTACAGCGGCTCAGATCACGCTTCATTTTAAAAACTAGGTAGCATGATAAGTTGGTTTAAAGAGCTTGCTTTTTTCAGTTACATTCAGAAGACAAAACCCATGGCTAGATTGAACCAGACATGCGCACGCAGACAGAAGCCTGGAGAGCAGAAGCATATTTATACTGGCGACTGGCGTCTCCTCATCCTAGCTGCAGACAAGGACCTGAAGTAGACTGTTGGACTGCGAGTTAAAAAACAGAACTGCTGTAAACTCTGTCAGTGCAAGTGTGCTGAACGAGGGACATCCATTTGTAGTCAAGCCTCAAGGAAACAGCTGCTTTGAAGGGAAAGCTGCCTCCTCCGCCATTTCAGAAGTAGCAGAGCCCAGGGCCAATTTAAAAACAATTAGGTGCTGGCATCAGTGAGAATAAAAAAAAAAAAAAAAGTTGCATGTAGTAGTGTCTGGATACAATGGGAAAAGACTGCAATCTCTGCACCCACTTTCTTCTGAGGGCTTCCAGGACTTCACAAGCAAGCCTCACAGTCCCCTCCATGTGAGGTAGGTCAGCAATACCCTCATTTTACAGATGGGACAACTGAGGCACCAGTGGTTAGAACATTTGCCCAGGGTCACAGGGCAAGTTGAAGGCAGGGTGGGGAGTCCAATTCTGGCCCCTGCTCTAACCAAGAATTACTGGGCAGCTTGCAAGTAACTCACAATAAACACTGCACTGGGGGAAAGAAGCAAAGGCTTGAAAGCATCCTGAAAGACAGAGATGTGTCGCCAAGGATCAAAATTAGCAAATGTCAGCCAAGGGAGGACAAACGTCATCTTCCCCACTAGACAAGAGGCTCATCCTTTCCATCTGCGTGTCAAAAACATCGTGCTATTAACATACACTAGCACCTGTGCTCCTTAACCATCCTCAGCCATTCATTACGCCCCCTCTAATCAGAGGGGATGTACTCTCCTCAGCCTCACTCACTATGGCTAGAGTCAGGGATGTCTCCACAAAGTAGGTTCAATCTACATATGTGGCAGCTACGGAGCTGCGTAACTTCTTATCCAAGGTGAAGACCTATTTAGAGAGGCCTCTGACAAAGTTAAATGCTTGCCGAAAGCAAACACAGTGGTCAGTGTGGTGAACCACTCCTGATATTAGAAACAGAAAAATCACAAATTCCGCAGGAGATGTGCCTTGCTGATTATACCTCACTGCTGTGAATCAGCAGCTTATCTGATATATTCAGAAGTCAGTGTTGTTAATGAGCCTGAAGTAGCTACGATACTAAAGTCACTTTGCAATCACAAATTTTCTGGTTACTTGCTGGTAAAAATCCAGTTTCTACTGAAGACACAATAAATTGTTACAATTAGGAGGCCTTTACAACCTCTGTTCTATTACCAGGGATCTCTCACCAGCATGACAAGCTGTCAACACAGAGGGAGGTCAAAGTGCATAGTTAAGTGTCCCAGGAACTGTCCACTGCTCAAGATCATTGTTTCTTTCCACTTAATGATCCTGCACAGCCAAGGTCTCCATTTTATTTTTAGCTTCAGCAAGGGCCGAGTCCTTGGCTGGTTTCTTGGAGTAGTCTCGCTCCCCAAAAATCGTGCTTCCAATCCGGACATTGGTAGATCCAACCTCAATCTGTATCGAGGAGAGAGAAGAACACAGTCCTCAGACACCATTCAGCGCAACACTGCCCCTCCCATGGGCTGTTAGCATAGTCAGTAACACAGCTCAGGTATGGGCTATGAAAAACGTCCTTCCCCATACACCTGCTCACCCCCGTTGGATTTTTTCAAGAACCCCTCTAATCATTTACTACAGCAATACTCAGCATGAAGGTGCCCACCACTGGGACAGGCGAGGTAGCTGCTTTTAGGTGTCTGATGTTCAGACTGCAATGCTAGTAGCTATAAACATACCCGAAACAGATAACAGCTGTGTCCTTTACAGATCCAGGACTCAGAAGCCCTAATGCAATCCTTGGTTTTGTACCAGCTGTGGCAAACAAGGTAGCAAGATGAGACATTAAAAGCAACCATAAGGTCAATTTAGGGCCAAATCTCAATACAGGACTATGGTACAGGTGTACAAAGCCTGGCTGCTTGATCGCCATCCCCCTCATAGACAGGTGAGGGCAGTGTGCCTGGGATGAATGCCATCGTAGATCTGATGAGGCCAGAAGACCCCAGACTTACCGCATGCTGGAAATCTGTGGACATTCCCATGCTCAACTCAACTTTTTCAATGGAGATATTTAGCTTCTCACACACTTCCTGTCGCAACGACAGCAGCACCTGGCAGAAGAAAGGCAAGAAGGGCAGATTGGAGGCTGCACGATAGCTATGCTGACCCGTTTTCACGGAGCCTTCTCTTTTTGCTTCTCTGAAGTTTCCTTCCGCAGTTTTCCTTCCTTTCTTGCATGGTCCTTGCTCAAGGGCTTTTGTTTGTTCTAAGTTACCTAATGGTTTTGGGGGGGTTACATCCGTCTTCTTCTACAAGACACACTACAGACAATGCACAGATCCACAAGGCTATATACCCTCTCAAATGAGGGTCACATCAGTATGACAGGCCAGCTGGGTCAAAGGAGGGGTTGGCAGCCTTATACTAACCAAGCCTCAGGCAGAGGAAACCCGTGGCTGAAAGGTCACCAGGAGGCAGAACCGCATCAGGCTTGGCAGGATGGCTTGCTGTGTATTTCTTAGCTACAAACTCCAGAAGACAGGAGGGAATCACACAGAAGCCCTGTGACAAGGTGCGACTTACAAGCCCTCTGTACTAGTGAATCAGGCACCTACAGTTGTCACTAAAAGCCTAAAACATTTGCACCTCTAGGATGGTGTACCAGCATTCCCAAAGACCGAGCCCAGGGCCGCGTACCTCGACTGCAAACATTTGCTGCAAACTGACATCACAAGGCCAGGCAACACCAGACTGGGAGAGAGAAATCTCTAAACTCTTATGCCAAACTCCGCAGATACCAGTGCCCTCAGAAGCAATAAGCACCTTTAGGTCCCTTGCTTTATAGAATGGGAAGAAGATCCTTTACCCATCACAGAGGCAACAGCAACCAATTCACCATGCACTCTGAAGACACAGTAATCCCAAGCAGTTTGATTCTTAATAGCTGAAGTTTCCCTTGGCTGCTTTAAAACAGATTGTACGTATTTACCTCTATTTCTTACAAGCAATCGTTTGGATCAGTGCATCAAGGGCCAAATCCCTGCCCCAGTCAGTGGTGCCTGCCAGACTTCCAGTGAATCTGAGAACTGGCCATAGGACTGCTCACAGTAAGCCATACCTGGAAGTCAGGATTGGGTCCCTTGTTGAGGTCATGCCCAATGCTGCCAATTGTCATCAGACCCACGAATTCCAGGCCTGGGCACTTCTTGATGACATGCTCCACAGTTGGCACAGTCTCTCCAGGTGGAAGGCCATGCTTACCTTAGAAAGAAGGCACACACCCAGGTGTGAGATGGCACACACACACAGCTGGCTTTGGCTATAGACACCGCCCTTATCCGGGCCACAGAGAAGGCTTCTCCTTTTGTTTCAGCTCAGCCCCTTCTCTGACCTCCCTAAGATTTCATAGGCCTGCAGCCATATGTCAGACTATACGACTCTATGGCTGTACAACTGCTGTGGAGCATGAGGTGGCTGGGTAGCTGCAAGCCAAGTGCTCTGGCATGTTCAGAGCACCAGGTCACTTGAGTCTCTCCCTTGGCACAAGGCACTTAGGCCAGACAATCCCCGCTGCTCCCCAGAGCTAATGAAGCAGTGCCTAGAAGGTCCACATCACAAGACCTGCTTACGTTTAAAGAAAAATGAGTTTGAAAATGGTAACATTTCTGCTTAACTTAGTTTTTCTGCTGGCTTCTGTAATTCCAGATAGACTAACAACTAGATAGATATCTATTCACACTGCAGTTTTGCCAGTGTTACTATAATTGCAAAGCCCCCAAGGGGCCAACTCAAACTTGTACCAAAATGGATAGGACAGGTTACACCAGTGAAAGCCAGGGCTTTTCTGCCCTGGGTGTTGGGCAAGGAGGCATCTACATCCCAAGTGCCACACTGGCACTGACAACACTTCTAAGTCAAGACATGACCCAACACGTGTTCCCGTCTCTCTAGACCAGGGGTGTGCAAAACGCGGCCCGGGGGCCGGATGCGGCCCGCCAGGCCATTCTATCCGGCCCACGGGGCCCCTAAAAAATTTAGAAAATTAATTAAATCTGCCCTGGGCTGCCTGTCACGCGGCCCTTGATGGCTTGCCGAAACTCAGTAAGCGGCCTTCTGCCCAACATAATTGCCCACCCCTGCTCTAGACAGTGGCTCTATTTTGACTGGGCCAACTCAGCTGCCCTCGTGGCTTCACGGGTTTTGATAGTGCTCGAAACAAAGTACCTTGTTTCTTGGATGGCTGGAGCCAGGACAACCCCAGGAACAGAATAAACTGTTATGAGGCCAGCACAGGAAGCCAAACCCCTGTTCCTCCTCAAGCATTTAACTCAACCCCTGAATTATCATTAACATAGCTGTAACTAGGCTATTCAGATTGGCAAGACACACTCCTCTGCCTTGCTTTCAAAACACCAAGACAAAGCTGAATTTCAGCTCTATATTAGAGGGTCTCCTTAACACACAAGCCAGTCTATCCCAGGCCAAGCATTCAGCCCCACATCACCCTAACCCCATGGCATCAGCCAGCCCCGGTGTCCAGGCACTTACTGTCTTCTCCACTGGTGTTAACTTGCACCATGACTTTTAGCCTGTGTGCAAACCCTTTCTTTTGCCACGAGTTGTTCACTCTGTCTGCTAGTTTCATCGAGTCAACTGTTTCCAGCATGAACAGATTGGGGACAGCTGAGGAGAGAAGGCAATAAGGACACTTCTTTTGGCACAAGCGCATAACAACTGTGCCTGGACGTGCCCTTCCCTTCTGGCACTAGCTGGTGAGCTCACAGGAGACCTCTTCCACGTCCCAACCCTGGTTCTGGTAGGCTACAGCCTCCTAACCTCAGTGTGCTCCCCATTAAATAGGGCTCTGAGGAGTGGCTGGCATTGTACAGTATGTTGAGAAAAAAGCCAAGTGGCTGCTGCTTCATTACAACGAACTGCCCCAGTGGAGCAGAAATGCAAGATGCCAAAGTGCAGGGAGAGGGGGGGAAAAAAAGCAAGATTTCAATGTCATGCACAGCCTTAAAGCTGCAGATGCCCCATACTGCCAGAAGCGTTTTGCTGAGTCCCCTTTCCCCAGGGCCGGCTGTATTCTCTTAACAGTACTAATGCGCTCATAGCATCCGCTGCACTTGTTTTAACACTGGAAAACCTTGTGCTCTGAAGGCCGTATGCACGAAGCTTACCAATCAATTTGTTGACGTTCTGTTTCTGCAGGTGCCCTATAAAATGCCATTTAATCTCTGGACACAAGGACAGAATCTGAGAACAGAGAGGAAGAGTTAGCCAGGAACGACGACAGTCTCCTCCCCGCCCAGGAAGCATTTGCTGCTTGGTTTGTCTAAGAAAAGAGCCAGTTCCCTCAAGCCACCATTTGAACCACAAAGGATGGCAGGAACGTATCTGCCGTGTAGCCAACTTAGTTCCCACTCGGCACTTCTTGGGGGTGGGATGGACAGAGCGAGGGGAACACTGCAACGGGGCCAAGGAGGGAAGGCGCGTTACAAACACGGGATTGTAAAGGCCCGGAGCAGACGCTCACCCTCCTCCCTCACACCCCGAGACTTGCGTCTCCTGTAGCAGGTACCATTTGCGCTCCCATTCCCCCACTGGCTTTGATGCCGAACTGCTAATAGGGCCTGCCAGAGGCAGAAGCAGCAGGGATAACCCAGGGGCGACCTCAGCGTCTGTCTGCAAGAAGAGGTTCGTTCCAGCACGAATCACTCCTCCGCTGAAGACCCGCGCTCAGCGAGCAGCCTGCTGACCGGCTGTCAGAGCAGGGCAAGGTACAGAAACAGGGAGGGAGAAGCCAGCACTTACCCTGGAGTCCGAGGCCTTCTCTAGCAGCTCCTGCACCTGAGGGAAGACAAACCAGCCTCTCGTGAGAGCAGCACCAGGGCCTGGCTCCCGCTCCCCCCTCCGCAACCAGCGTCCCTGGGGTGGCGCTCATGCACCGCCGCCTGCGCCCTGCGCCGGGGGGATGTGCTCAGCCCACGCAAGCAACCGGTGGACGGGGGGCTCTGGGGCCCTTGCTCCAAGGCCCATGGAGCTCCCGGTCCCCCCAGCTCCCGGCCAGCTCATCCACGAGCGAACTGCTCCCGGAGCTGGTGGCCCCAGCGCCGGCCCGGGGAGGGGCCCGCCGGGGCAGGGGGGCGCTCACGTAGTTCTCCCCGAAGCTGCGCTGGCCGTGGTTGTAGGCCTCGATCACCATCTCCGCCGGCTTGGTCTTGCTGACGGCCACGAGGCGCGGCTGCACGGCGGGGAGGCCCTGCGGGGGAGGTCGTGGTCGTGGTCATGGTCACGGGGCCCCCCACGGTCATGGCCAACCCACCCCCCATGGTCATGCCCCGACTCCCTGGTCCTGGCCATGGCCATGGCCATGGCTCCCGGCCCCGCGCGCACCTGCGGCCGCCTTGCCACGGCCTGCTGCAGGCGCTCTGTGACCGCCCGCAGCGCGGGACCCAGCCCGGCGCCGGCGGCCATGCCCGCTCCAGCCTCGCTCGCCCCGCCCAGCTTCCGCCACACTCCTCCCCCCGTCCAGCCAATCGCTGGGCGCCGCTGCGCCCCGGGAACCAATGAGTGCGCAGGGGCAGGGCCTAAGGGGGCGGGTGGACGCCCGCCATTGGGCGCCCGGCGGCGGCCATGCTGGGAAGGGCTGTGCGCGGGAGCTTCCGCCACTCGAGTCGGGCCTTTCTCGGGGAGCCAATGGCGTAGCCACCAGAGGCGGGACAGCACCCTGCCACGGGACTCCTAGCGGCGGCCATCTTGGGAAGGTCAATGGCTTGAGTCCCGGCTGCTTCAGCAGCTAATTGCAAGTTCAGCCACAGGGGGGCAGCACCGGGCACCGTGCCTCCGTTACCCTCCGGGCTGCAGTGCCCCAGTTCAGCCACAGGGGGGCAGCACTGAGCAGCGTTTTGGTCCTCTCTCCCTTGGGGCTTTTCTGGGCCCTGGGGTGCTGTCCAGGAGGCAGATGTGCAGAGCACAGCTGGGAGGGGCCGGGACTTGCACCCTGGTGCCAGGCCACATCAGGCCCCCAGGTCACCCCCCACATGCACCCCTGCCAGGCGTGTTCCCAACCAGGCCCCAGGGACAGCGACTGAAGCTGAGCGGGCCCGCCTGCGCCCCAGAAACTCCTACAGCCACCGACGGGTGCTTCCTGAAGCCGACACCCGCGCGTGGACCGGCAGCCACTGCTGTGGCAAGGTCCTGCCATTGCAAACCGGCAGGCCTGTCTGCTCTCAAGAGGATCGCCACGTCGGGAAGCAGAACAAAAGCTGCCCCCATGCCCAGGCTCATGCCCGGGAAGACGGCTGCAGGCCGGAGCTCCGGGTCGCCGAGCTCTGCCGGGCATTCGCTGCATCCTCCATCCTGCCCCCAGTCACGGTGACTCATAGGCCATCATTGAGCATGAGCATGTCTCCACACCTTGCTTTAAATACAGTCTTCCACGGACAGTGGAAGTGTCTGGGGTGGGGGAGCCAGAGAGTCCTTTGCTATCCCCTAGCAAACCCTGAGGGTGACCTGACAGACGTGTAGGCCTTGCCATGCCGGTGGGAAGCCAGGATTGCAAAGGAAGTCATTTGAGAAATTGCATTTCCCCGCGTGCTAAGCCCAAGGTTTTGTTCCCCGCCCTTGCACAGGGGAAACCACCGGTGTACCAAGACTAAAGAAGCCAAAACAAGGAAAATATCTGTGGACTGCCCCCGGTGTTTACACCATGCTGCTGTGGTCGCCTCCAGGAACCAACCCGAGTGATGACCCTGACCGAGGAGGGGGGAAGGCAGGCAACCGGTAGTGGTGCTCTTGCCTGCCCCGACCTGCCCTCGTGTTTGCTTCCTGGTGCCCTGGATGCCCCGTGCTGCCAGCCCCTGCATGTGACACTTCCCTGTGGGCCTTCATGGGTTCGTGGGGTTGCCTCCTCTGTTGGGTCCCGGGGCCCCTTTCACTGCTGGGCTGCCAGGCTGTGCCTGGCCACTTCATACTCTCGTGACAATCTTCAGCCAGGCTCCAGGGTGCCTTCCTGTAGGGCTGGGGGCTACTGCCCAGAGCCCAGCTCAGCCCCACTCAGCCCAGGGCCTGGCAGGAAAACAGCCGAGTACTTCCCAGCCCCTGCTCGCTGCTAGCGGGAGCCTCCCTGGAGCCAGCCCCCACCAGCCTGCTGTGAAGGGGGCTGCACTTGTGCCCCACACGGTTTTGCCATCTGCAGCTTCTTACCTGGGCCCTGCTCCATCGGAGCTGGAGGTGCGCTGCTCTGGGGCTGGACCCATCCCAACTCCCCCTCCTTCCCTGCCCGCCACCCCGTGCCCTGCTGGACCAGCTGCGGGAAAAACAGCAATGCAATGAAAAGAAATAAAAGCCAGCTGTCCTTAGGGACTCCTCCGCACATCCAAGCAAGGCACAGGGATCAGATGGGGCTGGTGCATTCAGGTTGGCAGCACCAGGGAGCTCCCTTGGGTGCTCTGCTCAGCTCAGCTCAGCTCAGCCCCTGGGCATGTGGGGGTCCATGAAGTGAGAAGGAAAGTGCAGACAGCCACAGCAGTGCAGGGATCACTCGGCCTCTCCTAAGCACTGGTGCTTCAGGCTGGGCCGGGCCCCTGACACTTTGACACCCAGTGACCGCAAAGGGCTGAATCAATAGCTCCCCCCAGACCGCACGTCGTCCTCCCCCAGCGATGAAAGACAGGGGACTCGGTGCCCACGCATGACTTAGAAGTGTTTCCCCCAGACCGACCCCGCATAGGCATGCAAGGGGAAGGGCCTGGTGCCTGTGCAGGACCTGGACATTTTGCTGCACAGACCCAGGGTGAACCTGCCGTAGGAAGGAACAGGGGCTCGCCTGGTGCCCGAGGGGCAAGGAGTGGGGAGCAGAGACAAAAGCTTGTGTCAAGGGCTGACTTTCAGTAGATCGCAGCAAGGGAGCTGCTCTGGTACGTATGAGTGTCCATGATGCTGTGATACCATTACATGTGGGAAGGAAGAGACTTAGAGGCATGCATTTGCAATCCAAGAGCTGGTAGCTTCGCCCCACAGGCCCCTCAGCCAAGCACATACACCAAGCGTCTGAACCAAGCTCATCCCCCTAGAGAGCAGGGAGGGACAGCGGGAATCTCCTTCTCCCATTCATGCGTGGCACTAATGGGGCAATTTAGGTTGACCTATGTGGATGTGGAGTCAGGACACGAAGGGCGGGCAGGCCAGGCAATTCCAGTACGGTCTCCGACTCGTGCGGGCCTGAAGAAGGGGGAAGCGCCTCTCAAGGGACTAGTGCTTGACCTCCCATACAGCTACCTTGTGTTGCTGCCTGGCTTCAGGTAGCAGCCTTCAACTCCCTGCTTGTTGAGGAAGGCAGAGCCGAGGAAGCGTGACCGGCACAGAAAAGCGTGGCTGAATCGGACACCTGGAGGCCATTAAATCCAGCTCCTTGCTTGAGGCAGGATCTAAGCCCTCCCACGCAGCTTCTTGGCCTGTTTCTAAAACTACGTTGCCAGGGCTTGCCATAACTCCCCACAGGTTGCCAGACCCTTTGCCTTGCAGACACCGGGTTACATATATGAAAGGGACAAAGTCCATTTCACTTGCCCTTCCCTCGGCTTGTAGTAGCCCCACAAGCTGGGTGCTCTCCCCCCTTCTCTGAGTAACGACCCCCATTCATTAGAGGAACACAAATACCATCAGAGCAGCTGGCAAGCAGGTACAGCCTCATCAGCCTCTCTCAAAGCCAAAGGGAAAAGCTAGTCCAACAGCCCCATGCTCCTGCCCCGGTCAACCAGGTATACGGTCCCATGATTGACAGGGTTGGGAAAAAGATATAAGAAAGTCGAAACCTCTTTAACACACCCTGCCCACCTTCTGCTTGAACCCAAAGGAGACATCCCAGACCCAGAGGCAGCCCCCAAGCCAGCAAAGGGCAACACAACGCATCCTTGCTCATGGGCTCCTTCTTCCCCAACCTCAAACACCAGCTTTGACAGCTGCCCGAGGCCCCATTCAGCCAGCAAGGAAGTAATGCTACACCAAGCTTATCCATCAACCTGAGAGCCCAATTGTTCCCCAGCCAGCCAGCTCGGGAAGCCCTGAACAGTGCGTGAGACCCCGGAGAGTTAGTCCAATGCAATTAGATGCCAGAAAACCTCTCAGATGCCACCCTGACCATAATTCTGCACCAAACCAGCCACCCAGGCAGCAACAAGACGGGACACGGGACGGGGTCAGTTTGCCCCCCAGGCCAGCCACCCAGCCAGGGGCCTCTTTAGCCAGCATGTAGGAGTAACCTCTAAAATTTTCCCAAGTGCTCCTTTTTATTCGCACGCTCTAGCCAAGACATGGATGCTTGGGGCAGCTCTTGAGACCCCAGAGCCAGCCTAGAGAAGCACGCGGTCCTCCAGCACGGTCCCGTCAGGTCCAGCCCCTCGGGGGTGGCACAGGCAGATGGCAGCCCCTGCTCCCTCTGCGCCACACACGAGAAGCACCCACTCCTCGTGGCACGGGGCAGGGAAGCTTTTGTGGGTGGTGACTGGCGAGGACGTGCCCCACGGGAAAGCCACGGGTCCTCCCTGCTGCGGTGGCCCAGACGTCTTTCTTTCCAGGTGAGCACTGCACGGTGCGGGCTCTGAGCTTCAGCCAAACCTGGGGGAGAAGGGCGAGGCAGCGTTCAAACACCGGCTCAGCCCCGCGGGGCAGGGTCAGCCCCCACCTCATGGATGGGGCCTTAGTCCAGGCTCTGCTGGGCTTTCTGCTGGCACCAGTCACCCTGGCCTCCCAATAGGCTTCACCCTCCCGCCTGGGCAGCGGGAGCCCCTGTGCTGTATCCCGGCTCTGCCCCCAAGTTGCTGCACAAGCCGGGATCCCCGGCTCCCCAGCAGCAACGATCTGAGGATCGGGCTCATGCTGGGAGGCTTTCCCAAGCACAGCTCACCCTTGCCATCAGCTGCAGAGAGCAACAACAGCCACAGAGCTGAGGCGCTGCAAAATCGTGCTCCTGAGAGGTCCCTCCGTCACCCGCCACCACTGGAAGCTCTCGTCACGCAGCTCCGGTGGGGTACCCTGGGCGCTCTGGTCGCCGTGCCCCACCATCAGCAGCACATTGAAGCAGACGCCGTCAGCCTTCCCTGCCTCCTTGCCCAGGTGCTGCAGGCCTAGGAGCCCCTGGGCTGCCACTGTCACCGGGCCCAGCAATATGCACTCGCGGAGCAGTCGGGCTGCTGACGCCCGCAGGCCCCGGCGCATTTCGGAGGGGGTCGTGCCGCAGGCCATCACCGGCAGGTGCAGGGCCCCGGCTGTGCTCATCAGCACCCACAAGTCCCCGGTGCTGTTGGTGAAGGCCGCCAGGAGCCGTTGGCAGATCCGGGTGCAGGGCATTTCCGCCGGCAAGGTGGGTGGATGAGACGGGCGGGTTCGGTACCGCGCAGCCAGGTCCAGAAGGGGCAGGATGTCGGGCGCACGCAAGGGCAGGGTGGGAGACTCGCGGTCCCACCACCGGGCTTGCAGAGACTCCGCGTCCGCTTCCTGCAGCGTCTTCAGGCTCCCGCCTGGATGAGGGGGTAGGAACAGGCTCTGACGGTGCTGCGCTCGGGGCCCTGTGCAGCTGGGCGGGGGGGCACTTTTAGCATAGCCCTATCCTCCCTGCCACATACGCCAGGGCCAAGGCCGCAGCCCAGACGGAGCCCTCCCCTGCTCAGAAGCCCTCGGCCCCTTTTTCCCTGCTTCCCCCGGCTCTTCCAGCCTTGCAGGCACTGCTATGCCAGCTCGCAGCTTCTTGACCACCTCCCGCTGGCGCAGTACTGTGACCCTCCCGTCCAGGGCAAGGGGACTCACCGGTCGGCTCAGCAAGGAAGACAAAGCGGATCCAGGCAGGGCCCCTCTCCTCCACTGCCAGCAGGGTGAGGGGGTCACACTCCAGCCCCGTCTCCTCTTTCACCTCCCTCCTCATGGCCTCCACAATGGTCTCGTTGGGCTCCATCCTCCCGGCGGGCAGGTACCACATCCCGTGGCACTCGGCCTTGGCTTCCTGCATCATCAGCACCTCGCCCTGGGAGGGAGGAAGAATCTCACGTCATGGGCAAGGCATATTGGGACCAGGGCGATTCGAGGGATCAGCGTCTCCCCGCCCTGAATGGGCGGCTTGAGTCAGCCGACCCCACCTGCCCGCCTGGAGGCACCTGCCCACGGCGCTCTCGGTGACGGCTGCTCCCCAGCCCCAGAGGTGCCAGCTGCCATGTCTCTCATCTCCAGTCTCGCTTCTTTTCAGACGCCAACAAGACGAGCGCATGGCAGGCCTGGGGCGTGGATTTGCAGCAGCCCCCGCTGGGAGGGGAGGTGGGAGCGCCGCACCGTCTGCTCCGCGCGGGCTCACCCCGCCGTGCGCCGGCAGCGCGCGCATCCTCTGCCCCTGCCCGCCTGCAGACGCCGCCTCACCTGGTCGTTGAAGAGGAGCGCCAGCACGACGTAGCAGGCGTTCCTCCGCAGCCGCACGGGCTGAGCCGACTCTGGCACGGCGTCGTACCTCTCCTGCACGTCCCATCCCCGCCCGGCCAGCACCGCGTCCAGCTCCTCCATGCCAGCCTCGGCCTGGGAGGGCAGCAGGGCTGGCGAAGGGGGCACGCTTGAAATGCCCGTGCACCCCCTGCCCCTGGTCTTGCCCCTGCCCTTGGTCCTGATCCTGCCCCTGCCCCTGCAGGCAGCAGCCCCCTCCCACCACACTCACCCCAGCTGGAGCAGACTCCTCCCCCCCGCACTGCGGAAGAGACCGCCGCGCCCTGCTCCCATTGGCTGGCTGCGATGCCTCGCTCGCCTCCCATTGGCCAGCCCCATTTTCATTCAGACCTCAGTGACTGCAGATGTTTCTTAAAGGGGCCGCCACCCCACACCCAAGAGTGGGGATCCTCAACTGGGGAGGGTGGTGCCAGTGGTCCTGTGGCATCTCAGGGGTTCATAGGGGCAGAACTGCTGCGGGGGGAGCAAATGTGGGACAGGGCCAGTGGTTAAGAGGCACTTAACCCCTGGGATGCCCCAGAGCCACTGGCACTGCATCTATTAACCCTTAAGATGCTGCAGGACCACTAGCACTGCCCCATGACCCCTTGAGATGTCCCCAGTGTCCTTGGCAGCACTCCGGGGGGGGACATAGGGGCAGTGACGGTAGCCCTGGGGCATCTCAGGGGTTAATAGGGGCAGTGCCAGGGGCCCCGGGGGCATCTCAAGAGGTCATAGGGGCAGTGCTAGTGGTCCTGCAGCATCTTAAGGGTTAATGGGGGCAGTGCCAGTGGCTCTGGGGCATCCCAGGGGTTAATAGGAGCAGTGCCAGGTGCCCAGGGGCATCTGAAGGGGTACAGGGGCAGTGCTAGGTGCAAGGCTTGAGGGCTCTTATCAGGACACTCCTCATAGCTCCTCCCTTTGGGGTCAGGAGCTGCAACCCCCAGCCACCACGACCTGTCTCCTTCTCTCCTGGGGGGCATCCGGTGACTGTCCTGGCATCGCTGCAGCCGGAGCATGGTGCGAGTGGGACCCACCACCCCTCTGCTCACAGCAGCCTGCAGAGAGGCTCCTGGTGCCAGCCTCTGCGGGGGCCCTCATCAGCCTGATTGCTTTTCCCCATGGGGAGCTGGCATCCACACAGCACCGGACAGCAGCTGGAGGGTGCCCACACTGGCCTGCCCGTCACATACCTCCTTGCCCTCCTGCCCTGCGGGGTCTGCTCTCTCCTGTAGCTTGATTGCACCAGTCCTGGCACTGACTGTAGAAAGCCTGAACGAAATGCACCCCTGACCCCTGCACCCACTCAGCCATGGTGCACACAAAGCCATGTGGCAGCTAAACAGAGCAGCACCGAGTGACCAGGGAGGTGGCAGGGCTGAAAGACAGCAGGAGCTGATGCGGCTTATGCACCTCACTGTGTCCATAACAAGGGAACCAACAGGCCACTGTCGGGTCTGGAGTTCGTTTTGCCCCATTATCTGCTGTGGGTGTAAGGGGAGCATGCTTGCCAATTAGTGTTAGACGCACCTCTGTCAATCCTTCAGTCCTGTCGACTTTATTTAAATGCCTAAACACAGATGTTTGAGCTGAACTTTAGGCTCCAGCGAGAGAAATACTGATCCAACACTAGGCCAGTGTTGTTCTGCTATCATGATGCTGCCTCCTGTCGCTAGTTAATGCTTAGTCCAGGGCTTCCTTACAAGGGTTTCCCTTATTGGGCTCCGCAGAGCACATCAAGCATTTTGGATGCTTTTTTAGAGCGTCCCTGGAGATGTGGTAGAGATGCCACCCCTGCGTCTTTCGGATGGCTTTACGTGTTTGTGTTTAAGGCTGAAGTGCACGCAGTGGTATTTTTGGGCAATGTAGATCTAGCATTCCCCTATAGTTAAGCCCAGGGTCTCAGCCTAGGGAGCACAAGCATTTTTTAAAACTTACCTGCTGCTCCAGTTTCACTCCTGCCCCACCAAACACATTATTGCCTGGGGGGGTGGTTTCAGCTACACAGCTGCCATTGCAGCCTTCCCCATGCTCAACAGTCGTGCTGCCCCAGGGAGAACACGGGGGCTCAGCCCACACTCCTATTCTTGGTGGCACCAGCACCACCCCATCCCAGGCACCCCCGCACGTGGCTTCCTGTACCCCTACCCAGGGGAGGCAGGAAGGAGACTTAGAAACCCCCCTCTTCCACATCACAAGATTGACAGGGTTAAAAAAAAAAAGCAAAAATATGTTTATTTGACAGCATAATTTGTAGAAATTGAAACACACACACACATAAACATGCCCCCATTGCCCCCCTGAATTGCTCTGGGTGACAAGTTACAGAAAGGACTGTCTTGGGGACACTGACACCTTTGTCTCCAGCTGCAACTGGGCAGAAGCAAGTTTTTTTACATTCATGGGAAAACACCTTTCTCCCATTCAAACACCAGCCCAGCAGGAGCAGTGCTTCTAAACAAGCACCCGTTCCCCGCACGGTGACCAAAGCGCGCTGCACAAGGAGCTGGTGCAATTGGTTTCGCTCCCAGAGAGCGCCAGGTGCTTACATCCTGCTCTTGCAACGACTGGCTTGACGCAGGCGGAGAGCACCGCTTTCACTCTGCACCCAGGTCTCCCTCCCTGCAGGCCTGTTACAACCCCAGCTATGGAGCCCGGCGCTCAGGGTGCAAAGGCTCAGGCTTTCAACCTTGAAGGATCCCAGGTTCAAATGCTGACACAGCCCTGCTAAGCTCAATAGTGCAAGGGAAGGCAAACCCTCATTCCCTGACTAGGAGCTAAGACCTGGCACTGAAACCCTTGGTGATTCACCCGGCACCTGAGCGCTCAAGCCTGGGAAAGCATTCAGTTCAAACCCGCCTCTCAAGCTTATTTTTGCAGGTCAATGCCCGGGGTGCAAGGGAAGAAGGGGGGTCACTCCCTTGAGGCGGCACAGGACAGCTCTCATGTCCCCATTTGCCTGCCCCATGCTCAAGCGGAGAAGCTGCGGCTGCTGTCATGTTAACTGGGTTAGATCACTGGATTCCCAGGGCTTGAGTCTGCAACTGGAGAAGGTGGAAAGTGAGTGTCACCGGGACGTGAGCTGGATTCCTGCAAAGAAATGAATGCATCTACTCCAAGCAGAGCCTCCGGTCACTTTTGAGCCCCAAGAGCGACTGAACACGGATCCTCCCCCATCCTTTAGACCTCTGGGGACGTAGCCAGCATCCCCACTTGGCCGCTCGCCTTGCCCAGCTGCACAGCGGGCAAGGTGCCAGCTGAGATCTGTATCATGCCACCTAGATACAGCTCTACTGGGCTCAAAGCTGGGCTGTCTGTTATCTTTGAGCACTAGGCCCCGTGAGATGAATGAGAAGCAGGGGCACCTTGTAAGAGACTTCAGAGGACTCAGAGCCAAACAGCTCAGAGCCTCTCCTAAGCAGCGCCATGTCCCTTAGGGTCTAACAGTGTCTCTGGACTCCAGTGCTGAAGCTTTCCCCCCATGTATAAGGAGGCATGAGAGAGGGCTGCCTCCTTGGGCTCCAGCTGGTGCCGTCTTAAGCCACAGTAGGTTCCCCTTAATGCAGGGAAAAGCCTGCGTCTCCAGCATCTCCAGCACATCTGGAGGCTCGGGGAAATGCAAGCTGGAGGAGAGCCGCCCACTGGGACATGATCCCAGATGGATCTGCTGCCATGAAAAGTCAAGGCCCAGGATGTTCAGAAGGGCCTACGTGTCTTCCCCAGCGCAGCCCTGGCCTGCCCAGTTTTAGGGCCACTGCAGACCAGAGATAAAAACCCACAGCCGGTTTCCAAACAGAAAGGCGTCGTCATTCACAGCGGTCACCACAGTGTGTAATGAAAACAGGTATAAAATCCATCCAGCGTGATCCACACGCAGCGGGAATGGCAGAGAGATGCCTGGACTGATATGTATGTACACAGCAAGGTGTCCTATGAGCAGGGGCACGCGTGCGGCCACAGGAGCCAGCTACATGGCAGACTTCATCTCCCATTCCTGAAAGAAGCAAACAGAGTGATTATTGCCCATGGGTGGGGTCAGGAAGGAGATCCCCAGCTCCATCCTGCACCATGGGGTATGTTTCTGGCAAGAGGAGCAGCTGTCCATGGCCCAAGAATGGAGAGCAGCTGGGCAATGAGCTCATCTGTTTTTCTAGTGCAACCTTTTCCATGCTTTATGGCATTTCCTGATAAAAACTAGGTTAGATTTCAGTTGCTGTGATGGGAGGGCAGGCAGCCCTACATGGCACTTGCAGTTCTCCCCAAAGCAAGCAACGAGAGCCCATAGAGTCCAAGTTCAAGTTACATTTCAAAGAAATGGGAAATGCGCAGTTAATGGGCTCAAACACACTTAACTCTGCCCACAGGTGCCTTTGCCCCCTTCCACTGGCCCATGACAGCATGGTTCCAGTTCAGGTGTTATCCTGCTTGTGTCACCCAGGGAAGACATTAGATGCTCAACCTTTTTGCCTTTGGCATGAGTCCAGAGCAAGGCCTGATTGAACAGATCTTGTTATCGCTCTCAGCGGGTGAACTCTTCTGCCACCGCACTCCAAAAGACTAGTAAAGTGCTTCCCAACCTTTCCACACTCAGAAAACACTAGCTCTTACTTTTCACTCACCTTCTCCCTGCAGAAAAATACTAGAGCAATTCTTCCATTGCAAGGAACTCAACAAAGATCACGGCAGGACAAAATGGTTTAACATTAAGGTTAAATCTCAGGGTTTAGCTTGTGAATCATATTTGCACGTCCAACGGTGCTAACACTGTATAGTGGCACCCTTGAAAGGACCTGAGGGTGTAACAGGGTGCTGCAACACCATGGCTGAGGATCACTGGACTAGGAAAAGAGAAGGCACACAAGTTCAAAGCCAGCCGGCCCCGGGCAGCAGAGGGAGGGCACTACTGGTCAGGTAAGTGGCTGGCTGTAGATGGATGCTCAGCTCCAGTTAGGGGTCTAGGACTTAGCCCAAGCAACCCCTGACAATGGCCAGCATCCATCAAGCCTCTCCCGCCTGGAGCACGACCCCCGGAGTGGGACGATACTGTACCTTTCTCTTTTGAAGCACCTTCCCCTTCTCAATGATGACGACGGACGGTGCCCGCTTCAGGGTGCCCTTGGCAGAGGACGTGCGCTTCAGGAGGGGCGTCAGGAAGGAGCCCTGTTTGTGAAAGGAGAATGGCAAGGCTGAGGGAGACGCTTCTCTCCCAATTCTCCCCAACCCGGCTGCAACGGGTGGGCCCCCTTCTCCTCCCAGGGTTGGGAGCACAGATGTCCTGCACCTTCCAACCCTGCCTGAGTGCAGACCTCTCCCCTAGACGGAGGCCTGCAGACAGGTGTGTGCTGAACCATGCAGCGCCCCTTCCGCGTGCCATTGCTCCCTTTCACAAACCTGCTCCTCCCACATTGTAGCTGTGCCACGCCACCACGGTCCCCCCCAGCCCTTACCTCCGAGCCTGCTGAGCAGGTGGCGGTGGCTATGTGGCCCTTCAGAGACTTGCCGATGGCCAACAGGTTCATCTCCGAGCCAGCTTTCAGCCTGGTTTTCATCCGACAGGCTCGCTCCAGCTGGCCCACCTTCTCCTCCAGCTTGGGGAAGGCTCTCTTGCCTGCAAGGAGACAAGCAGATGGGGCACTGCAAGATCCCTGGGCGGTGTGAGCCTGCACGGCTTCCTGGTCCCATCGAGTGGATGAGTGCCATGCCCTGTCCCACATCCCCCGAGTCACGGGGCCCAGGGAACGGCGTGGGTATCATACCGATTAGGAAATCCAACCCGTCCCGCGGGCCCTTCCTCTCTGACGGCACCAGCGTCTGCTGGGACTGGGGGAACTCCTGGCTCTTCATCCTGGGGGCCACCTCTGCCCGCTGCTCACTTGGAGAGTTGCTCAGGCCGGCGTGGGGAGTGGCTGCCAGGGCACAGCAAAGGAGAAAGGCTGTGATACCAAGCGACCCATGGGCAAGACTGCTCCCAGGGTGCTGGGCACAGAGATGGACGGCACAGCCCCTTAGTGCCAGGCAGAAAGAGGCACCCAGACAGGCTCGATGGTGAACTGTGCTGGGGCGAAGGGAGGGGCAACACTCACCTGCCATCTCCAGAGCCCTGCTCGCTGCGTTGCTGTAGGCGCTGTCGGGAACAGCAGACAGGGGCCTCTTTGGCTGTCCCTGGGCGGCTCTGTCCAGGCTCTGCTGCTGCAAAGAGACCCTGGTGAGAGGCCTGCAGGCACGATGGAGGGGCAGGAGAGCAGGGGTCGCCCCAAGCCCAGGTCCATGGCTGCCCCCAAAGCTGCAGTGAGTCCAGGAAAAATGCCCAGGAAGGCAAAGGTTACCAGCTGGTGCAGGATATCAGCATTGGAGTACAGTGGGTCTGGGGCTGGCGCTGGCAGGAGCTGCCCAAAGGGGTCGTCCATGTAGGCATTGGGTGTCGGGAACCTCCGCAGCAGCAGCCCCCTGTGCGCAGAGCGGAGAGGGAGCCCATGACTCTTCTGCTCTGCTCAGTGCCCTGGACGTGCAACCGAAAGGAGCAGGGCCTGGCAGGCACCGATCGCCGCCCCGCTGCAGGGCTGCGCAGTACCAGTAAGGGCGGCTTCCAGTACGGTGATCCCTGCCAGCGCTTTGAGCAGGCACTGGGGAGAGGAGCCTAGGGCAGGCATCGGTCCCCTGCCTCTGTCCCAGCAGAGGCATCTATGGGCAGCCCCGGACCCAAGCAGAAGGGAAGACCCCGTAGGTCCCAGAAGCACAGGGTCATGGTTCTCCTTACCCCACAGCCGGGGAGCTGGGGGCGTCTCCAAGGCTGGTAGTTTCTATGCTGCTCCTTTCATATGTAGAGGCAGGCTCTGCTCCCCCCGTGCCCTGCAGGATCTCTAGCCAGGCATCCCTGTCCTCCTCTGAGCAGGCCTGCAGCAGAGAAAGGGCAAGGCTCAGCTGTCTCACTCGGGCTGCAACCACCACACTTGGGCCCTGGATATGGCCCTGGCATCAGCTGGCACACCCCTGCCCCCTGCTCCTCTCTCGGGGCACGGGGCCACTCAGTCCAGAGCTATGCAGAAGAGGGCATCGCGCAGAGGGACAAGTAGATCTGTGTCCCCCCCTGACTCTGGGGTTCGATCTGCTGCTGAGGCCAACAAGGTTTCAGTGCAAACCCTGTCCCTTGACCCCTCTAGGACCTTGGGTCTTGGACGAAGGCACAGGGTGAGCCATAGGGGCAATGTCAGCTCCCCAACCTGCCCCATTTCCCCTGCCTTGCTGTGCCCAGGCATAGCAGGCCTTTGCGGTACAGCTGTGAGCTGGGCTGGGCGTCCCCAGCTCTCCCTGCAGCGGGGCAGGCTCCCAGGCTCCTGCTGCCTGGCCTGCACGCTGGGCCCAGGAGGCTCCTGGCACAGAGGGGCAGAGCCAGGCAGGGGCAGCCACCTCCCCAGCTCCCCACACCACAGCTCTGGGGACGCGGCCGCAGAGCGCACCTCCAGGACGGCGACCTCTCGGCCGTGTTGAGCCAGGTGGATGAGAAGGGGCTGTCCCACATCAGCCCCCGAGGTCACCACGCAGCCTGCCAGCAGCACGGTGCCCGCCAGGCTCTCGGGGCAGCTGGGGTCTTGGAGCATCTGCAGGGCGCCCTGCTCCACTGTGCACCACAGCTTCTGCCGCTGCCCATGCAGCAGCACCTCCAGGAAACCTGCAGGACAGGGCCAGGCCTTGTGTCAGCTGCTGAGCACGGCCCCGCCATGCAGGGGCAGGGGAAAGGGGCTCAGGGGAGCCCTGCCCTGCCTAGCTCTGCACCCGGCTACCACAGTCCCTGGCATCCCCCACTGGCTCTGCCAGTGGCCCCAGCACCCTTCCCAGCTCTGCCCAGTCTACCCCTGGGCTCTGCAGTGTCCCTCAATCCCACCTGCAGCTCCCCCACCATTCCCAGCCAGCCCTGCCCAGCCAGCTCCAGGTCCCACCACCGGGCTGGCTGAAGTGACCGCTGGGCCTTTCTGCACCTCCTTCCTTCTGCTCTCCGGCTGGGACGCTGCCAGCTGCCGTGGGGCTGGTCGCAGAGCCGTGCTGGTGGGAAGCAGAGGCTTGCGGGGGGCTGGGCGCCTAGGAGGCGAAGGCAGACAGGAGCCAGGCTCAGCAGTGCTGCGTAGCAAGGGGCTAAGGGGAGCAGCTGATGGGCAGGGGTGCGCACGGCTCCGTGCCGCAGGGTGGCAGGATGCCCCGGCACGGTCCAGGCTGTCTCGGTGGCAGTGCCCCCACCAGCAGCAAAGCAAGGGCTCCCCTGCTGAGCCCAGCTGCTGCCAGGCCGCTGGCTCCTGGGGCTAGAGGACAGCTGGCTCTGCAGCCTGCTGGGCAAGTGAGGAGCTAGCCAGTGGGCTCGGGAAGCGGGGCCAGGACCCGGGGGTTGTAGTCCCAGTACGACAGGGCAGGTCTACGGGTGACCTAGTCCATGTTGCTTCCTCATGTGCCTCAGTTTCCCTGTTGTGCCTTGGTGGGCAGGTTAGGCACCTATGTGCCCTACCGTCCGGGTCGCGCGGCCCCTACTCACCCTGCGCAAGCCCCTGCCCTGCTCGGTGCCAGGGGACACGGGGGAGCTGTGTGCAGACAGCCCGCTCAGGGGGTTGCTGCTCACCTCTTCGATCACCTGCCAAGGAAGGGGCAACATTACAGCCTCTGCCTGCCCTCCTGGGTCCCGGGATGAGTCCTATCCGAGGCAGAGAGGGTGCTTTGGGAGGGCGGGGGCCCCTGAGCTGCAGCAAATACATCAGGTGAGAGGGATGGGCAGCCACGCAGGTCCAGGGACAGCGGTCATCAGCACCTGCCTTGACCAGGACGGGGAGCCGTGAAGCCATGTAGCTGCCTGGCTCCAGCTGAGGAGACAGGGCTGGAGTGAGGGGCAAAGGGGTCCTTTTGGGACAGTGCCCAGCCTCACCCAGAGCCGGGAGCAGGCAGTGCCAGGGGCAGGACGGCAATGGGGGAGAGGATTAGAGGGGCCCATGCTAGCCCCTGCGTGGGCACCTAGCCCCACCTGATGTTTGCCCGCAAGCTGGCTCCATCCAGAAGCTGGTTCCCGTCCTCCCCACCCCTCGGCCCCTCCATGCAGAGCTCGGCCAGGCTGCGACACCTCCAAACCTTCCTCCAGTCCTCAGCCTGTTGGCGGCTCTGGAAGCCGATGACCACCGTCTCGGCAGATGCCCCTGTCACCTTCAGCTCGTGCTGCATCTTCTTGCTGCGCTTGGCCTTGTAGGTGACACGGCAGCCCCGCAGATCCAGCTCCAGCACCGGCTGCATGTCCTTGGCACACTTGTAGCACTGTGGGGCACGGGGAAAGGGTCACGTGGGGCCGGGAGAGCTTGGGGCCTGGCCTAGCAGACACAACCTTGCATGGGGGAGTCGGGGACTTAGGGACGCGGGCAGGGTCTGTGTGCAGGGCAGGATGGGTAGGTGGTGGGGAGCAGGGTCTGGCGGGATGCGGGGGCGAGCTGAACATTGGTGCTCCTTCCATTCATGCATCTACCTGCTCTTCCTGCGCCTCCTTCCCCCACTTTGATCCCTGCCTCTGTTCTCCCCGCACAGCCCGCGTCACTCCCCTGGCGCCGGCTGGTCCTGAGGGCACGGGCCTGTCCCCAGGGCAGCCCTGCCTCTGCCTGCCCCTGCCTGGTGCTCACCAGCAGCGCGTGCTCCCGGATGATGAAGAGCTGCTTGGCCCACTGCCCGAGCCACCGCTTCCTCCAGAGGAAGCCGCAGAGCTGGGCCTCGGGGCGGGTAGGGGCCTCCCCGAGGCTGGCAGTGGGCGGCCACTGGATGTAATGCGCCCGGTCTTTCATGCAGTCCTCATCCTCCCCGTACGACTCATAGTGGCTGCTGTCCGTGTCTGCGCCGCCCGCTGTGGAGAGCAAAGGGAGGAGGTTGGAGCCGGGGGGTGGTCAGTGCAGTGCGCTCGGTGCCAGGAAGGTGGGATTTGGGAGCCGTGCCCAGCTGAGGAGCCGGCTGAGTCCCGATGCACCAAGGGCCATGCCCGTGCAGCCCACGTGGGAGGCAGAGAGGTGCTGCAGCTGGCGTGCCTGCAGCGCGGCAGCGCCTGTGCTCCCCATGGCACCCCGAGAGAGCAGGTGGAAGGGAGCTGCTTACCTGAGCTGAGGTTTTCCCCAGGGCTGATGGGCTCTGCCTCCTCGTAGGAGTCATCCGTGGGCAGGCTCTGAAGATAGGGCAGGACGCCAGCTGTGTTCACCTAGGGGGAGAAGAGAGAATCAGTGCAGCGATGTCGGGCAGGTGCCCACTCTGCAGGCTTGCAGGGCAGACACCCTCTCCTTGCCCTGCACCAATCCAGGCCCATTGACAGTAGTCTGCAGTGGGCAGGGCAGGGCTCTCCCCAGCATGGAGCAGCCTGGTCCTGCCCCCAGCGTGTTGCCAATTCCCAGGCTGGCATCTGGAGGAGACCGAGACCAGAAAGGCTTTGATGCCCATGGTTTGGGTTCCCGCTCCCCTAGTGCCTGCAGTGCCCCTAAAATGGCCTCTAGTAAGCTCAACAACCTGCTCTGCTTCTGGCTACCAAATGAACCGCTCCTGAGCCTATCAGCAACCTGCCACCGGCAGCTGCCCTCTTTATGGCCAAACCCTGTCCCCAAGGGCTGTGTCCACCCACTGCAGCCCCCTCCCTGAGGGCCCACATCTGCATGGCTCTGTGCAGAGGCAACCCTTTGCCCCATCTCCTGGCAGGGGCTGCTGCTATAGTGGAGCTCAACAGCTCCTGCCAGCCCCTGTGCCCATGAGTCCACATGGCAGTGTCCTGCAGCTGGCACCACATGGCAGCCGTCACCCTGACACACCACAACTGGGGAGGCAGGGTGTCATGCTGAATGCAGCGCAACATGCCAGCCTCTCCATGCTGGGCTGCACAGGGCATGCAGCCCGCCGGGGCACTATTTGTGCTTTATGCAGCATGTGCCCCTTCCCTGCCGCCAGCGAGGCAGGTCACCCCCTGCGCTCTGTAACATTGCAGACCCCAGCTGCGGTCAATCTGATACCCCCTATCCAATGCAACAGGAGCCCCTGCCACCATGCCGTAGGGCTACTCCTCCTCTGTGCATACCAGACAAGTGCACAGTTCACTTCACTGCAAAACAAAATGCCAGGCCGAAGCTGTTGCCTATTGCTTCTGTAGTCACCAACGCCGGGCTGAACCCTATCAGCACCTGGCATTTCACCCTGCGTCCCCCGGGTCACTTGGCTGTACTCTGGTGAGCTCCGTGCCGATTGCAAGGGCAGCTGGCTACCGACGAACTCATTGCGCTTGTCTGATTGCTCCAGAAACAGGGCAGGGGCTACTAAAGCTTTGGAAATGAGAGGCACTGGTCACTCCGGGGGCTGGAAGCCAGGCTGGCTATGTGCCCAGCGCTGTCACTGCTGTGGTATGTGCAGCCCGGACACTGACATTAAGACAAGCCTGGAAAACAGGGCAGCTACTCAGCTTCAGGGCTGCTGCTAGCGGAGGCGGCCGAGCTGGGGGCAGGGAGCACCGTTTGCATGGCGTGGGGACAGAAGCACGTGCTGGGTAAGCACGGCCTTCCCCCGGCCTGGGACCGCGCTCTACCTGGCGAGCGTGCTCTCTGCTGCAGCAATGCACTGCCTGTGGCACGCAAGGAAATCTGCCTCCCTTCTCCCCAACTATAGCCCACCTGGCATAGGGTGCTCAAGGCCTCTCTGGGCAGCTCCCAGTCCATTCATCCCTCTGTGGGATGCTGGGAGGAGCAGCGCCCAGGAAGCCTGCCAAGGGGGCACAAGGTGGTGCTGCCCGAGGCCCTGGGGTGGATTCCAGTGTCTATCTGGAGTTGCACCACTGATGCCTGGGGAGGGGCTACAGATGCAGGGCAATGCACTGGCCTGCGGAGTCATGGGGGCAGCTGTGTCCTCCCTTTCGGTGATGCCGTTTCAGAGGCAAATGGTCTGCTCCACAGCCCCCTTCCCACCCCCCGGAGAACTAGGGTCAGGCTGGGGACCGCGCTCAGCCCTCAGGGCCGTGCCGAGGAATGACATGTGCACAGCAGGCCCTGGCAGGCGGCGTGGGAACATTCCCGGCCAGGCCTGGGGCTCCCCATGCTCCTGGCTCTGCTCTGCTCTGCCTGCCACCAGGGACCACCAGGGACAGGCCACAGCGCCCTCTCCCTCTCCCACGCCCCAGCTGGCTGGCTATGCCGCCGGGACCGGCATCCTGGAAGCAGAGGCACTGGGGAGCTTCAGGGGCAACGCGGTGCCTGCTGCTGAAGCTGGGTGGTGGGCAGGGCTGCATGTCCTGGGCAGGAGGAAAAAGCTGCGATCTCCACCCTGCTCCTGCTCTCGTGTGGCTGCTTACCCCGCCAGGCGCGTGCTGGGTGTCCGCAGGGGGCGGGTCTGGGGAGCTGGATCCTGCAGGGGAAAGCAGGGCGTGAGGAGGAGCGTTCACATCACTTCCACTGACCCTGGGCTCTAGCAGCAGCAGGAGGACCTAGGGGCACCCCAAGTGCTGGGTGCTGCTGAGCTCCCCTCTCCCAGGGCTGGGTCCAGTCTACCCAGTGC
>NW_017729020.1:7695751-7698401 GCF_001723915.1 Gavialis gangeticus
AGGAGCGTTCACATCACTTCCACTGACCCTGGGCTCTAGCAGCAGCAGGAGGACCTAGGGGCACCCCAAGTGCTGGGTGCTGCTGAGCTCCCCTCTCCCAGGGCTGGGTCCAGTCTACCCAGTGCCAAGGGCTTGCAAAAGACCTGGGACAGAAAGCAAAACCCTTTCCCAGCACCCTGCACCTTTGGGCCCTTGCGGGGTGACATATCACAAAGATCCTTTTGTGTCAGTCAGGCCTGGGCAGCCCACCCCCTCGCTTCGCCTTGGACAGGGGCTGCTCACCTGGTGGTGGGCTTGTGCCGGCTCGTGGCTGCAGGCCGCTGTTGCCGGAGGACGGCGAGATGCAACGCATGATCATGTACTCCGCATCCTCTGCTGTGGGGAGAGAAGCCGGTCAGGACCACGGGGACCGCAAGGCCTGGAAGAGGCTGGATCTGAGACGCAGGAGGGTGCTGGGGGATGCCAGACCCACCTAGAGGCATCCTGGACTCTAGTGTGAGCAGGATTTGGCCTGGGGCTGGGGAAAGCACCCAGCTCTTGATGCCGAACACAGATCAAAGATTCAGGTGCCTCCGGGATTGCTCCAAAAGCAGGTCAAATATGTCTTGGCTTCTGGGCTTACCCCACAGCCAGCCTCCGGCTTCACCTTGTTTTAGCTCCCTCTTTGCTGCACAGTCTCAGCAAACAGCCCTTCCCTTCCAGCCCAGCCCCTGGAGAGGGGTTTGCTCGCTGGTCAGCTGGTGTGGGCAGCCTGCAGACACCCCCAGGCACACCTGGCTGGGACTTGCTGGAACAAACCCACTGGGCAAACACTAATGGGAACAAAGAGGGTGGAAAGGGATGGAGAAGGAAGTGCAGATCACGTAAAGGTGTCGATTCACCCAGCTGGGCGCAGGGGATGAGCTCTCCGGCTTAGCACCATTACGCAGGGTGCTCTGCCGCTGGGATCCGGAAAGGAGGGACCCGGATCCAGACAGCAGGGACCTAAAGAGCACCACAGAAGCCCTCTTGGCCGGGCAAGACTGGAGATAATAAGGGTGTCTGCGGCAGCCAGCTAAAACCTTCCTCTGTGCACCCACCAGCCCCAGGATACCTACATGGAGGACCCTGCAACCTGGCAAGCAGCTCAGCAATGGACTTCTTCTTGGCCTGAGCCACATAGCTGAGGTTCTCCCGGTCAAGGATCAGCAGGAAGGACTCCAGGTCCAGCAGGAGCCTGTCCAGATCTGCAGGCAACAGAAAGGAAGGGTCCTGGGACGAGGCTGCCAGGCCGTGTCTACCGGACGTCCCAGCAAGATGGGGGCTGACAGGGGAGCGAGCCAGGTCCCTAGAACAGGCCCACGGAGAAGGGCGAAGCCTGCGGCCCCGTTCAGCCCCACGAAGGAGCGGGGCGCATGGAAGGGCGCATACCCCCTTGCCCCCGACCCGTGCCAAACCCATCACCCCGGCGCCAGCTCCGCGCGCCCACGGCTCAGCTGGGCCCGCACGGCCCCCCCCAGCTCCTGGCTCCTGCACCTGACCCCAGCACGCGGCACAATCCGCCCATTCAGAGGACACAAGAGGTGCCCAGACAGCGGGGGGCGGGGGGCGCAGAAGGGGGCAACAGGGAAAGAATAAGCAGCCATGGGAGACTGAGAGCCTTTATGTTTGCAGTCAAAGAGCAGGCTTGTCTGCAAGACCCGCTTCCAGGTTCTTTGAGAGGAGCCATGAATATAGTATTTGACTGGCAGAAGGACAAATGCAGCTCAGCCCTCCATTAACTCCTGCGGTTCCCCTCCCCACCTACCCCCAGCCCCAGCTCCCGCACAGCGAGGGGCAGAGAAGCTCCTCAGTAGCCCCTCTTGTGCCTTCACGCCGTCCCTGCCAGTCAGGGCTGCTCACACATGTTGAATGTCTCGGCAATGTCCCCCAAGCGGCTGCCTTCTCACCTCTCCCTCCTCCCGTGCCCCTGCGGGCAGACAGCGGGGCGATAGAGGCCCTGACACCACAATCTTTCCAAAGCCACCGGCTCCCACGCCGCGGGGCAGGGAGGGGGAAGGAGCAGCTTTTTGCATGGCACGGAGCAAACCCGCTGACAGAGGCTGGCGTGCGCCCCGGGAAATGCTGAGCCTTCGCCCACCACCCCCTGCTGCGCTGGCGAAGAGGAATAAGCCGCCCCGCCGGGCCTGGGACGGGGCAAGGGCACCCAGAAGGAGCCTGTCTGCCTTTGCGGCAGACTGGGACATGCTCGGCTTCCTTGCCAGCTGCAGTGGGGCCAGCCAGCAGCACTCGGGGGTTGGAGACCAGGAGTCACATCCCATTCCTGCTACTCAGCATCGTGACGAGCATCTCCAAGGCAGCCTGTGCATTCAGAGGGACGTGGTGGGACTCCTGGCTCAGGACCTGCCAGCCCTGCTGCATCCCCTACAGCAGCGGGTCTCCACCCATGGGTCTCAACCCAAAAGTGGGTCACAAGAATATACGAAAGGGTCATGAACAAGCTTTAAAAAAGGATTCTCCTTTAAAGGACAAAAACATGGGAAGCGGTGGGTTTTCTCTTGCAGGCTGGCAGAGCTCCAGCTTGCAAGGGGATGCTTGGGCCTCCCGGTGCCCTGCACCACCCCCCCCCCAGGGCCAGGGGGCTGTTTTCTATTTAAACTGTTTACTGAGT
>NW_017729020.1:7703401-7709160 GCF_001723915.1 Gavialis gangeticus
TACTGAGTCGGGACCAGCCATCAATGTTTACAAATGCATCCTGGTACGAAAATACTGAGAAACACTGCCCTTAGAGACAAGTCACGGCCGTGCTCTTGGTTCTCTTATCTGTGAAATGGGAGCAAGGCTCGCCCTTTGGTGGAGGGTGGGAGCAGAGGCTTCGCCACACATTCGCTCTTCTGCAGTAACTGCCCCGTGTGCACACTCTTACCCCAGAAGAAACACGAAGCGGCCTGAGGCTGCTGGCTCACCTCCAGTCGCCACAGGGGAAGAGCCCACGCAGAGGAAGCTACCCTGAAGCAGCTGACACCTGGGCAAGCCCCACTTGCTTTGCCCTGGGGTGGCTTGTCGATGTACCTTGCCCTCGGGTGATGCCTTATGTTGCCACGATTCAGCCTGCCTTACCCCATAACTCAGCTGCTCCGTTACAAGACTGCGAATCCACCTCTGCCATCGCCCCATCGCCAGCAGAGCCCACAACGCCCACCCCCACCCCCACGCAGAGTGGGGTGCCAGACTCAGACAGGAGCCAAGCCCTGACCGGCACCATGGGATGGCTCGGTGGCCTCCTCCATCTCTGCGCACCCCGGCTGGGCTCACACTTGCAGCGAGCTGGGTGCAGTCTCAGCCTGGTTCCCATCCTTGTTGCAGGGGGTCTGGAAAGCAGAAGTGTCACCCAGGTGGTGGCTGCAGCGTGGGTGGCAGCTCCTGGCACCCAGCCGCCAACAGAAGCAGGGTCTGCTTGGCATCCCAGCAGGATTTCCTGCACTTGGGGAACATATGGCAGAGGAGGGGCCTATTCCCCTGCTCCTGGGTGCCCCCCGCCCCTGCCAGTGACACAGAGCAGAGCCTGGTGTGGGCAAATGCCCCCTCCCTGTGCCAGCATGCAGCACCCCCAGGTTGGCTCCGCTTACAGCTCAGCCACAGGTCCCACGCGGGACCCTGGCCTGTGCCCCACGCTGCCTCCCCACCTCTTTTGGACTGAGAGAGATGGGGGCTCGTGCTCCCAGAGACACAGCCTTCCCCCTCCTGCTTGCCCGCATCCAGGCCGTGCCCCATCCTTCCTCTGCCCCGCCGGCCCGCCCTGCATCTGGAAGTGTTTTGCATCTCCCTGCTCCCAGCTGCAATAAAACATTGCAGGCCTGCTGACGAAACCCACTGACTCCTGGCGCGGGGCCTGGGCATCCCACTCCCGGCCCCCTACCCCGCCCCCTGTCTCCTGCCGGCTTCTCCAAACAGAAAGCTGCAATTTTCTGCCTGGAAAAGCTCCGAGGTCATCGAGGATCCTCTGGCGAGGCTGCGGCACCCGGCTGTGGCGAAGCGCAGCCCCACAAGCACCCCAGCCCTGCAGGCTGGGAGCGGGGAGAGGAAGGCTGCCGTCAGCCGCAAGCCTCTCTTGGACGCCGCCTGGTCCAGGGCGCTGTTTCTAGAGCTCCACACTTGTCCTCCAGCTTGAGACAGGGTGATGACTCTGCTGAGACCCACGGAGACTCACAGCCTGCAGCCCACAGCCTCCTCCTCCCATCTTGCACCCCAGGGATACCTCAGCCATCCCTGGGGGCGAGGCTGGTGCTTCTCCTGCCACCCCGCCAGTGCCTGTAGCTTGGCCTCCCTCTCTGCCTCTCCTCCTGCACGAACCACCCACCTCTCCTGGGTCACCGGCTTTCACCCACTGAAGCCTCCGGCTCCTGCCAGGCCCCATCTGCCTTGTATTCCTGGCAGGGCTGGGCTCAGCTCCCCTGCAGCGGGGACCTCATCCACCCTGCTCCCCATGCCAGCTTCTCCAATGCCCCCTGCTTTAGCCCCTGCCATAAGGAGGAGCTCCAAGGCCACACAGGGCACTGGGGGGCCAGGGTCCACCAGCCCCTGGCTCCATCCTTGCCAGAAAGGTCAGTCACGGAGCATGTGCAGAGGGTCCCTGCCCGGAGCACAGAAAACATCTGGCAGGGAGGGAGGGAAAGAGCCAGGACCAGCAGAGCGGGAGCCAAACATCTGGACTTGGCAAGACGGGGAGAGGGGATAGTGACTAATCCCCTGCACCTTGTCCAGGGGGGTGGGGGAGTGGAAGGGGGGCAGGAGGGTGTTGGGAGCAGAGGCAGACGAGGGACACATCCCAGCGAGCCTGAGCTCCACCGGGCTGTGCCCCCCCCAGCTCCTCCCCACGCCACTCTCGTCTCCCACTGCGGAGCCTGAATTCCTCTGCGATGACATCCCCTTTGCAGAGCCGTCCGCTCAGCCCACGCCTCTCCCCAAGCCTGGCCCAGCCCAGTTTCCAATGCCCGGCCTGCTGGTGCCCTGCCACTCACCCACGGGCCCTCTTCTCCTCCGGGGGCTAGCTGGTGAGCTAGCGAGGGGTCCCGTGCCACCGTGGCTGCAGGAGGAAGCCCTCCCTGCACCCAAGGGATGGGTCAGGGCCTGTTACGCTCATGGCCCATGGGTGGCATGTGGGCATGTGCACCCTCCTTCCCATGCTATCACACGTGCGCACACCTTCCTGAAGACATGTGTAGGTGTGCGGGCATGCCGGCAGTGGGGGGGGGCTTGTGTGTGCAGTGCGTGTGCCTTGTCAGGCACGTGTACGTGCGGGGTGTATGACTCTACATGCGTGCGCAGGAGCCCCTGTGCATGTACCCGCCTTGGCCTCCAGACGCGCGTGTGCATGTGTGATGCGAGTGTGCGTGCACACAAGCCCTGCTCCCCGAGCTGTGCTCCAGCCCTCGGAGGGATCCCCGACTCACCCCTGACAGCAGGCCAGCCACAAGCATCTCACGCCAGGGAAATGTTACCGAGATTGAAACCAGCTGCCTGGGTTTCCATGGTAAGACAGAATCGTTTAAGGTAAACTTCTCCCGCCCGTGCCCCCTCCCAGCAGGGACGGCTCCGACGTGACACGGTCCCGGCAGCTCCCCCTTGGCGGGGAACAGGCAAGGCGCTGCCGCAGCCCCTGCTCCCTCCGTCCCCACAGATGAGGAGCAGAGACGGCACAGGGAAAGGCCCATGGAAAATCCAGCGCCTCCACCCAGCCCAGCCCGTTCCAGACACCTCGTCCCCCTGGAGCTGTCAGCTGCAGCTGAGCTGCAGGACCACGCGTGTCCACTCTGACACGCATGTACAGCCAGGTCGCAGGCACCCAAAGACACTTGCTAACAGCATGCACGGCTGCGAGGCAATGAAGCGCCCTCTCTGCCTGCGCGCCCAGGTCTCACGGCCCACGGTGCTTACTGGCGAGCCTGGCATCCTCTGCACAGCATGCGACTGGCCAGGGCTCCCTCGTGGCTTGATCCCTCCTCGGAGCCACGGGCACACTCCAAGGGTGGTGAAGGGCAGGCCGGGATGCCCACGCAGATGCCATCCCTGCTGGGCCCCCCGCCACCTTTGCAGCTCTGAGCCCAGGCTCCGGCTCAGAGCTGAGTGTGCAAAGGCAGCAGGGCCAAAACCAAGGGCCGCAGCATGGTCTGAGCTCGTGACTCCGGCAGGAGCCTCCTTGCGAGGGAGATCAGCAGGGGCCAGTGGGAGAAGCCTGCCCCCGAGCTGCCCCCGCAGTGGGCAGTGCGGCAGGTGGCTGCCAGCTCCGTGCCAGGCGGACCCTGTTGGGGGACGTCTCTCCCCTCCGATCCCCGCCTGGTCTGGGGTCGGTCTCTGCCGTGCAGCACTTGGGCCCGCATGCGGACCGCGGGATGACTCAGAGGGCTTAGGGACGAGGGAGGAAACGCGGCGAGAAGACATGGCAATTACTGTCATTCCTTTTCAGCGCTGCATGTTCCCAGGCAGAGCAGGAGCGGGTCTGTCCAGGCCTTTCCCTCCCAGGCTCATACCCTGGGGACAGCAGGGATGTGTCTGACCCCCTTCCCTTCCCACCCCCCAAACACCCCTGGCTTGGGGTTGCTGCCGCATGGAGCCTGGAAGACCACACGGCAGGGAGCCGCAACATGCACAGCAGGGCTGTAGGGATGGCCCCATGCCCCAGCACCCTGCGGGACACCCTGGACATGCAGCCGGTGCCCACTGCACGTGCAGCCCCGTGCCCCAGCAGGCAGGGGAGGCGGGGCTCTGCGCCCATGGGGCATGGGGAGGGGGCCCCACGCATGCCCGCCCGCTGGCTGGGGCACAGGCCTGGTTGTGGGCACCACTGCCCATCCCCACCTGTGCCCATGCCCACGCCCTGCCCATCCGTGCCCCAAGTCTGCCCCAGCCCTTCCCTGACTCTTACCCACGCCTTTCACTCCCTACCGCACCCTGGCCCTTACGAGCACACACACACACACACACACACACACAGATATGCAAGCATGCACACACACATGCACAAACATGTGCGCACACCTGCAAGCACAAACACATCGGCACAAGCATAAACACACATAGAAAGACATGCACGCACACACAAACATGCACAAGCACATGCACAGACACACACAAACATATATGCACATACACATAAACACACATGCGCACACAAACATACGCACACACACAAACGCAGAGGCTCACACATGTACACAAGCAAGCACACAGAAACATGTATGCACAAACACCCCCAAACACATGAACACACACACACGTGCACAGACACACACAAACACATGCACACACCAAAACACACATGAACACAAACACATATGCTCTTACATAAGCAAGCACACACAAACACATATGCACAAGCACACCCCCGTACAAACACACCCAAACACACATGCACACTTTTGCACTAACACACAGACTCACACACATACACAAGCAAGCACACACAAACACATATGCACAAGCACTCCCCCAAACGCACCCAAACACACATGCACACTTGCACTAACACACAGACTCACACACATACACAAGCAAGCACAAACACATGCGCTCACAAACACATGGGCTCACACACGTACACAAGCAAGCACACACGAATACATATGCACAAGCACTCCCCCAAACACACCCAAACACACATGCACACTTTTGCACTAACACACAGACTCACACACATACACAAGCAAGCACACACAAACACATATGCACAAGCACTCCCCCAAACGCACCCAAACACACATGCACACTTGCACTAACACACAGACTCACACACATACACAAGCAAGCACAAACACATGCGCTCACAAACACATGGGCTCACACACGTACACAAGCAAGCACACACGAATACATATGCACAAGCACTCCCCCAAACACACCCAAACACACATGCACACTTTTGCACTAACACACAGACTCACACACATACACAAGCAAGCACACACAAACACATATGCACAAGCACTCCCCCAAACGCACCCAAACACACATGCACACTTGCACTAACACACAGACTCACACACATACACAAGCAAGCACAAACACATGCGCTCACAAACACATGGGCTCACACACGTACACAAGCAAGCACACACGAATACATATGCACAAGCACTCCCCCAAACACACCCAAACACACATGCACACTTTTGCACTAACACACAGACTCACACACATACACAAGCAAGCACACACAAACACATATGCACAAGCACTCCCCCAAACGCACCCAAACACACATGCACACTTGCACTAACACACAGACTCACACACATACACAAGCAAGCACAAACACATGCGCTCACAAACACATGGGCTCACACACGTACACAAGCAAGCACACACGAATACATATGCACAAGCACTCCCCCAAACACACCCAAACACACATGCACACTTTTGCACTAACACACAGACTCACACACATACACAAGCAAGCACACACAAACACATAT
>NW_017729020.1:7714160-7715457 GCF_001723915.1 Gavialis gangeticus
GGTTCCCGGGCGGGGCGGGGCGAGGGAGGCGCAGGGCCGAGGGCAGGTAAAGCCATTTCACCTTTAATCAGAAGCAAACCTCACTCTCACACGGAGTCTCGGACACCAGCAAAAAAGATCCAAGTCACCCAAAGAAAATCAAGGGGGAGAAGTGATCGAGTCCGGAAGGGACGCCAAGCCCGCGCCCGTCCCCGGCCCTGGAGATATGTATATATTTATAGATATGTCGCTTGTCTCGGCAGCGGTGAAAGGCGAGCCAGGGCCAGTGAGTCCCCAATAAATTACATTCTTTACATCCTGGCGGAGCGAGCGGCGGGGGGTGCGGCGGGGGGGGAGGGCCTGGCTGGAGGAGCGCTCGGGCCACGGCGGGCTGATGGGGACAGCGGGGTGGCACCCTGTGGGCCGGCTGGTTACGTCGCCTGCGACAAAGACTGCGCAGCGGGGGGCAGCTCCAGCTCCCCGGGCCTGACGCAGGCCCGCGGGGCCGTGGGAGCTGTCTTGGCGTCTCGTTGAGCGCACCAGCACCAGAAGGCCTGGCGCGTGCCCCTGGCCACCACCTGGCTCGGGGGCATTTCTGCTCTTTCCCCCTTGCAGCTTGGCTGTTGCAGCTGCAGGCAGCGCACTAGGGTGGCTAGGAGCTGGGCTCCCCGGCTAGCGAGCAAGGGGAGACCCGGGCACGCTCTGCGCAGCTCCCTGCTCCGGGCAGTCTCTGTGATGGGTGGAGAAGCGGCCGTGGGCCTTTTTCCCCCATGCAGAACAACTCGCTAAGGATCAGCACCAGGGCAGGTAGGTGCCCCTAGCTCATCCTACCAGCCTCCTGGACACTGATCTGGCCCTACCATCCTCTCTGCTGGCCGCACGCGTCCGTGAGCCCTCCTCTCTGCTCCGTGGCCCGTCAGACACAAGCATCCTCCAAAGTCCGTCTAAGCAGGCTCCGATGTCCTGCTGCGCATCCCTTCCTCAGGCAAAAGAAAGGCAGCAGCTCCGAGCCCGGGTCAGCCCTGCGCTTGCACTCAGGTGTGCCTGGATTTGAGCGTTGGAGCAGGGAAACAGCCCTCTGCCGCTGTGTGCTGGCCTGCCCCAAGGCAGCTGCTGCCCTAGGGCATGGCCATGCCTCCGTCTCCTCTGGGCCATGTCCTCTGCTAATGCTCTGGCAGCTGATTGGGTTGCTTTGCCAGCTCCCTCCTAGCAGCGGGCAGGATCAGGCCGGGGCGCAGCAGGCAGGATGTGCCCATCAGCCCTCTGGTTGCATGGCCCCTGGGCATGCGGTGCCCTGCGGCTTGTGGCAGTGTATTGG
>NW_017729020.1:7720457-7720658 GCF_001723915.1 Gavialis gangeticus
GCACACGCCGGCTCACACCCATGCAGAAGCAAATGCACACAAACACATAGGCACAACCCCCCCCACACAAACACACGCACACACATGCACAAACACATATGCGCAAACACCCCCCCATCCAAAGACGTGCACACACGCGCACACACTTGTGCACCAACACCAGCGCACACGCACACGCCGAGTCCCTGGCGGCCCGGCCCA
>NW_017729020.1:7725658-7733620 GCF_001723915.1 Gavialis gangeticus
CGGTGCCCTGCGGCTTGTGGCAGTGTATTGGTTGTGTGGACCCCTCTGCAAGGGGTCTTCAGGAGGAACTTGTCCCTGGGGAGCTGGAGGGGCACAGAGCAAGGCAGCTGCCAGGGATGGCACAGAGAGTTGCCCAGGCTGAGCCTGCCCGTGGCCTGCACCCCAAGCCCGTGCTTATCCTTTGCCCAGGCAAACTCCTGTGCACAGCAGGGCAGCAGCTTGGCTTGGTGTGGGGCTGAGCACAGGGTCTGCAGCAAAGTCCATAGCTGGCGAGGGCCAGGCCCTCTCACACTCAGAGTCGGGGCCAGGTGAGCTAAAAGCTTTGGTCACGCTACCCAGGGGAGGCTGGCATGGGGGAGCTCGCCCAGCGATGGGACAAGGACTAGGGGCTGACGAGCAGAGCCCCGGGGAGCAGGCTGCAGGGGGTGGAGGGGACAGTCAGACAGATGGATGGACAAGCAGGGAGATGCTGTCCCATGGGCTGGCTCTGACCGAGACAGCAGGGGTGACACGGGTGACACCCTCACTGCTGAGCAGCTTGGGGACACGCAGCTGTGGCAATGCCTGGAGCCCCGCAACACCTGGGCACCCCTATCCTATCTCAATTGCTGTGCCGCGAGAGGCTGCCACAGCCCCCGTCGTCCCACCACAGCCCAAGAGGGCACAGCAACAAGCCCACCGCTGCTCCCCTCCAGATCGCCCCTGCACCCGGTTCAGTGCTGTCCTGCCGAGCGAGCCCTTTTGGGGTTGGGGGTTTTGCTCCTCCTGCCTTGCTTAGATCCCCCAGCCCCCTGCTCCACTAAGAGCAGCCATGGGCTGAGCCCCCAAGAGATGGGACCCCAGTCAGCCAGACCATCAGGCATTAGCGAGTGATACCAGTGAGGGGTGCAGAGTGGAGGGGTGCAGGGCCACAGATCCCCCAGCCCCCGGAGCCGGGGGAGCGGAGGATCAGTGCTCTCCCGGGAGGGGAGGGAGGTGTTTGTTAGTTAAAACCGGCTCGAGAGCCCTAAAGCGGCTGCGATGCGGATTGTGTGTGACACTAACGGAGATCACAGCTAGGAGGGGCCGGGCCCGGGCCCGGGCTCAGAACAGGAAAGCTTTCTTCTTCAGCTCGTTCCGCTTCCACAGCGCCAGCTTCCCAAACTCCTCGGGGGACATCTCGAAGACACGCAGGAAATCCTCGGGGGACAGGTGCCTCTGCGAGGGGGGCAGAGCAGGGGAGACATCTTTACCCCAGGTTCCATGGGCACGCGTGTCAACACGCGTGTGCATCTGCCTACAGGACTTGCTAATTAATCATGGCTCCCAAGGGGGACAAACCCTGTGCCTAAACCCATCTACACCCCCAGGGTGCTTGAACTGAAATGGTTGTAACCGAGCTGCTCACCCCATGTAGCCTCAGCAAGGACTCGTGTGTCAGGTTAAAACTGGAAGCAGTGACTGAGCTTTATAAAGGTGCAGGTTCAAATCAGGGTCTCCTGCGCAGATGCAGCCCCTGGGCCGGAAGCCTGGCTTCACTCTCTGCCATGTCCTTGCTCTCCCTCTCCACACCCAGTCCCCTATGGGGGTAAGCTCCATTCATACCTCGAGCCTGGTTCTGTCCACTCCTGGGGGCAGCTTCACACGGCCCCTGTTTGTCACCATCAGCATTTCGTAGGGGTAAATCTGAAAGCAAGACAGAAAAGGTTAGCTAGAAGGAAACGCTGCTCCCTGCCCTATCTTCCCCTGCATCGCCACTGCCCAGCCTGCCAGGGCACACATCCCATCATACCTCCCCAGTTCAGGTGGTTGGCGGCACATGCCACTGACGCGTGCCCCTCCTGCAACCACCAGCATGCTTTGCCCTGGGGTAAATCCACACCCCAGCCTGCAGGAGACATCTTCCTAAAGCATAAGGCTTTATGCAGCCAGTCCAGCCACTGGCAAGGGTGTGCATCATCTGACTCATGGCCCTGCAGCCATGGCCCTTACCTTTTGCTCCAGCATGCTGGGCAGGGAGTTCCCTCTGTCCATCCTCCCCCTCTGGCCATTCTGCAAAGAGCAAAGCCACAGGACTGGGGCGCAGAGCTTCTCATGCCAGAGCCCCTCTCCCCACCCCACCTTCATGGGACTTGAACAACAGCCGGGGCGACAGGCTTCCCTCCAGGCACTGGAGAGAGAAGTGCTCCAGCCTCATCCCTGCACCTCTGCAGTGTCTCGCTCTGCAACAGGGGGGCCTCCTTTGGGCCGATTTCCCTGTGGCCCACCCACCTGTTTCTGGGCTAACTGCCCAACTTCTCGCCTGCCATGCCTTGATGATAATTAATTAATTGTTGTTAATTAAAGCAGGAGGCTGCCCATTTCTTGCCCCGATGCCAGGGGGCACCATCTGCAGCTCCGTACCTCCCCCACACCACAGCCTATGCCTCACAGATGGCATCCAGCTGTTATCCACATCACCGGCCCTGCACTGGGCCCCAGAATCCTCCTGTCAGGACCCCTCCAATCAGACAGCCTACCCCGCCCTCATTCAGGCCATCTAGCTCCCCGAAACTATTTTCCCCTTTTGGGTGTGGTTCCCTCGGGACCTTTCGCCATACAGGCCCTGGCCTCACCTCCAAGGCCAGTCAGAAACTCCAGGCCCTCTTAGCTCTGGGCATCCCTCACGGTGGGCCCCTGGCCCTTTTGACCATCCTGGTCCTGGCCCCAGCATTGACCAGCCAAGGGTACTCTCTAGATCAGGTCCCTGAGCCTCTAGCCCCACTATCTCCTGGGGTCTGCCCTCTGGGCCGTACTAGCGGGTGACCCACCCAAAGGTGGGAGCAGGGGTTAAGGTGCCCTGACCCACCTTTCACTAGGGTGGTAATTGGCCTGGCATTTCCTGGGGGCTCCCGCGCCACTGAGAGCCCCAGCACAGCACCCACTCCTGGCAGGGTGCAGTTTTAGGTCATGCCGAGGACCGGGAGCCTCCTAGCCATCCCCTACAGCTCCTCCCTTACCTCCAGGATGTTATGGAGCCTCACAACCAGGCAATGTTGCTGCCTCTCCAGCCAGGCAGCAAAATGCCCTGTTTATATGGGCGGCCAGAGCTCTAAAATGGCCACCGCAATTAAGCACCTGCTGGCTGCTTGGCCCCAGGTCTTAAAGTGGCAGGCACCAACAGTGTCCTGCTGCACCCTCCCACAGCTCCGGGGCTCCCCGGACCCCCATCCCCGCTGTCGTGCCCCAGCCCCTGCCCTGCTGGCGCCCACCCCCACCAGCAGTTCCATTGGAGACCTGGCACCAGCTCTCTCCCTCGGGCACCCAGTGGGGCAGGAAGATGCTGGCCCTGCAGGGAAGGGAGAGGCACTCTCCCCTCCCTGGCCCAGGACACCCCACCTCTTGCTGTGTCTCCACTCCTGCAGTCAGGTGCGGGCTTACCTGCAGGCCTGTAAAACACAAAGGAACAAGGTACATGGCTGTCAACCCCACCTCCATCCCTGGCCAGGGAGCAATGCGGCCTGGTCCTCAATGGATGACAACTGGCACAGGCAGTGGCAGACTAAGCTTGTATATTATGCCTCACTGTACAGAGACATGCAAAGCTAGTGGGGCCTCTGTGACCCTTTCAACCCGGGGGGGAGGTCTCTGTGGAGATGGCCAGAAGGTGGGTACCACTGCCCCATGGATGTTACATGACGTGGGAACTGAGCGTGTCCACAAGGGACAGCAGTGCAGCAACAGGCTTGCGGCAAGCAGGAACCAGACCCCACTGGAGCCCAGGGGGCTGGGTGGAGTTCCCCTTGCTGCACATCTAGCCCTGGGGATTCATGACGAAGTGCCCCTGACAGCTGTGTTGCATGTGGAAGCTGGTCGGGAGTGGCCAGAGTGGGTACCAGCACTGCCCCTTGTCCTTGCAACCTTGCACTTCTCTTACCTGGGCTCCCCCTCTCACTGCCCACTGGGCTGAATTCGGCAGACTGCAGCTGCAAAAGGAGAAGGGATGGTGTCAGCAGTGACCCCAAAGGGTGACAGAGGCCTGGGTTCCCCCACCAGCAGGGCTCGGAGCCAGCTGCTCCCCCTGACTCTGGTCCTTTCCTCACTGGAAGCCTTCTGCCTGCCCCGTAGGCATACAGCCCATCCCCATGCGGGGCAGCACCCACCCAGCATGGGGCCAGGAAGGGGTTCCAGTTTGGAGCAGTTCAGCTTGGTGCCATCTGGAGAGGTGAGAAACCTCCCTTACCCTGGTGAGGGTGCTTCTCCCGGAGGCAGGAAGGGAGGAGGACTTGAAATTCCCCAAGTGCAGAGCTGAAAAAGAGAAAGAAATGCAGTCACCCCCATGCTGTTTGCAGGAGAAAGCACGGCAGGGGGCCGCGTTACCCAAGGGGATGAGCAACCGGGCTGGAATAGGGGAGCTCCCAGCTCTCTGCTGCCCCAGCCCTGGTAAGAGGTACTGTAAGGAGGTCCCAGCAGGCATCTCAATAGCATGGATCCCACCCCGGGGAGAGGCTTGGGGAGGGGGAGGGCAAATCTGGTCTGCGCCCGGCCCCACGCACAGGTGTGGAAGGGTGTTCGGTCTGGGAGCGAGCGGGTTTTCCTCCGGATGGGGAGAGACTTCTCCATCTCCTCCTTCAAAATCAGCTTCCCAAGGTTGGAGGTGACCTGAGGAGAGGGAGCATGTAGGTCAGGGATCAGTCTCTGCCAGGCCAGACCCCCTGCACCGTCCCCGAGCACCCCATGGCCCCAGCCTCTCCCTACCTTACTCAGCTCCTGCTTTTGGAGCTCGCGCAGGTTCTTCATCTCCTCCGTGAGGTCCTCGTCCTCTTCCTCACCCTTCTTGGAGGCCATCCGCCGTCTCCACTCTGTCTCTGGGGAGGCACAGTGAGAAGAGAAGAGCCAAGAAATCACTGATACGACCCTGTGTGCCATCCAGCTGGCAGGGGGAGTCAGGGAGGCAGTCGCCCCAGCTTCAGGGCTATCCAGTGTCTCAAGGGACCTGCTCCAGCCACACACAATCAGAGTCCCGGCGTTTTGGTCCCTCCATCCCCACAATGACAGTGTTTTAAGTCACTAGCACCCGTTTTGTTTCTCTTAGCAGGCTGCCATGCCCACATCAACCTGGCTTAGCTTGGGCATCAACCACCCTGCTGTCACCTACCTACGACTGCCAGGGAGGGAGGGCAGGGCCAGTAGTCCGTCTCGATTTTGGCCGGCTGGTTGGGGTCGGGGGGTTGGGCTGCTGGGAACTTGGAGGACTCGATGATCTGGTCTTCAATCATGTGCTTGCCATGCTGGGCTCCCGCCGGGTGCTCTGGAAGAGACCGGGAGGCAGGATGGAGGGTTGCCATCTCCATGGACGTGTGCCCCAAACCTCAAATGCAGAGCACCCAGCTGGGGCGCAGCCGTGCTCACCTTTCTGCTTGTAGATGGGGGGCTTCTTGTAGATGTTCAGCTCCATCTTGTCCATCTCTGGGGGAAGGGGCAGGTTCAGGGGCCAGGGGAAGACAGGGAGATACACATCACTGAAGGAAAGAGCCAAGGAGCAGGGGAGAGAGGCTCTCTCACTGCAGGCAGCTTTCCCCTTGCTGCATACTGGAGGGGTGGGGAGGAGAGGGCCTGGGGCTGAGTTCAGTTCTGGCTGTAATCCCGCCCGGCAGCGAGGCAGGGCAGCAGTGATTTGGGGTTTCTGCTTGGGCACAGACATCAGGGGATCACGGCCCCCGAGCCCACGGCAGAGTGTGGGGCATACCAGGCCGGTGGAAGTGGTGCACTCCAGCCCGGGCCATGCTGCTAGTCCGGCGACTAGCTGCCTGGGAGGCACTTCCTGGAGACTTGTTCTCCATCCAGTCCCGGATGACCTGAAAAAGGGGAGACCCAGTGTCAGAGGAGAGAGGTGGGAGGCTGTCCAGTCCACTGGCTCCCTGGGCCAGCCCCTTGATCCCAGGCTGGTGATAAGCAGCTGTGCAAGGGGCAGCGCCTGGCAGGACTCACCTCTGGAGAAGGAGGAGGAGAGATGGACTTGGGCGACAGGGACCGCTGCGGAGGGAAGCAGATGCCGACACTTAACTGCTGCAGCCTGCAGACATCGCTAGCATGCAACAACTTCCCCTATCTCAGCAGGAGCCAGGACCCCCCAGGAGCCAGATGGGAACTGCCCAACACCAGCTGAGTGGCTTGGCGTGGGGGGAGGACGCGGGGGCCCACCCCTACTTGAGATGCCCTCACCTCGCGGCTCCGGGGCAGCTCCACGTGCTCCATGAGGGAGTAGGTGAAGTGAGGCTCGTAAATCATGAGGTCGGGGCGCTCGATGTCCAGGATGGCCTTGTCCTTGGGGATGGCTGCCAGGTCCTTGTAGCCCAGCACCTCATTATCCATTCTGGCCTGCAAAGACGGACAGGCTCCGTCTCAGCCTGGGAGGCCCGAGCCTCTCCCAAGAGCCCCCCGTCCCTCCCTGAAGGGAACTGAACCCTCACAGCCTGCGGGGAAGCCGGTGCCCTCCTTCACGCTGCAAGGGGCAGTGACTTGCTCCAGGTCTGTGGTAGAGCCACCAACGGACTCCCTCGCAAACCACTGCACCGTACTGGCAAAGGGGGGCTGCACTTACCACGATGCTGGAGGGTGATCCTGGGACGCTGGACCCACGGGAGGAGCAGACGCTCCCCGGGGAGGTCAAGGGTTGCTGGAAAGAAGGAGGAGGCACGTGTGAATGCCACCTGCTCAAGCAGCATGGCCGGTAGAGCCGGAGGTGCCAGGAGGAGGAAGCCCAGCAACGACACCCCCCAGCAAGGCGCATCCAGGACAGCAATGCCAGGGGAAGCAGCTCTCGGCCAGGTCTTGCTGCACCCCGAATGCTAGTAGGGAGGGAAGCCCTGGGCACCAGGGCGCAAGGCAGCTTGGTCTGCTGGTGGCAGGGAGTGCCTTCCTGCACAAACCCGCCTCCCTCCGGAGCTGCTGGAAGTGGCCATATCCCCACCCGGCCCTGCTCTGATCCTGGCCGGGCTCCAGGCACGCAGGGAGGGAGGCGGGGGGAAGCGTCGCAGGCAACTCCCCTCCAGCACTAATCTTGCTCCATTAGATACCAAGCCTCAGGGTCAAGCCCCCCCGGGTCCAAAGGGCCCACAGCTCTCGGCCCCCCTCCCAGCAAGGTGAGGTCTCCGGGAGGAGCAACGCTGAGCCCAGCTTGCTGCAGTAACCACTAGGTGGTGCTGCCTGCCCAGACTCCAGCAAGCCGGGCAGGGATGCCCAGGGCAGAGGGAGCTGCACAGCCGGGTGGCAAAAGAGCGAGACAAGGAGCCAGCTCTGCTAGGGCCAGCCTGCCCTGCCCTGCCCCTCTGCCAATGCTGCCGAAGGCCCCCTCCGAGACAACACAACAGAGCGGGCAGTGCCAGCTCCTGCCCTCTGCCCTGCCTGGACCCACTGGTGCCAGCGCTGTGCTGCACACGCCTGGCATCCGCCAGCTGATGGCCCCGGGCCACTACTCCGCGCTGGGCTGGGCTTGCAATGGGGGGTGAGAGGCTCTTGCACCCAATGGCTGGACTCTCCAGCCCCTCCTTGCCCCTGCCTGCTCTCAAAGTGGGGCGCCTGGGGCAGGAGCACCTGTGGCAGCCCCTTTACCTTCTGTAGCCTTTCCATTCAGCTGGCTGCTGGAAGGCCGGGGTCATTCACAGCGTCCTGCGGGGAGAAGGCACCTCGGTTAGCCATGACTGACCCCAGGTGGATGCATGGAGCTGCCAGTGCCTGGCCCCTGAGCAGCGTACGGGCTGGGGGCTGGAGGGGGAAGGGGTGCTGGGATTGCAGGCTCCACAAGGTCCTCTCCAGCATCCCCTGCCCCAGGGACCGGCCCCAGAAAGGAGGGTGAAGAGGTCTCCACTGCCAAGTGTTTCTGCCTCCCAGGACTTTGCTGCCAGGCCAGGCTGCCTGCACTCAGGAGCCTGGCGCCAACGTGAAGCGAGGCATGCATGGCGGGTCTGAAATATTCATCGCCAGGCTCAGGGGGGGGGGGGG
>NW_017729020.1:7733762-7753180 GCF_001723915.1 Gavialis gangeticus
GGGGGGGGGGGGCTGCAGGGACTGGAGCCTGGCAAAGCTTGGCCGAGCGGGAGGGACTGCAGTGCTGAGACCCAGCTGGCTCTCAGCTGGGCCCGTGTTAGTGGTTGGCCCTGGGGCAGGAGGGGGCCAGGGGTCGTGGCCTGGTCAGGCGCTCACGTACCAGCAGTTCTGTGTCTCCACATCCCTTTGGACTCTTATGCCAGGCCGTGGGTCACGGGCTCCCTCTGCAATGGGGACGGAGAGGGGGAGAGGTGAGATCCCAGGCATGGCCTGCAGCTGTCCAGCCAGGGCAGGGTCACGCGCCGAGAGGGGTCCTGGCATCCGCCCAGCACGTGTCCAGCCCAGTCTGGCGCTCACGCGGATGGCTGCAGTCCCAGCTTGCTGCAGCTTTGCTGCTGTGGGCAGTGCCTGATCTCAGCCAGCCCAGGCTCCTGGCCTGGAAGAAACCTTCTCCCCCCTTGAATCTTTCCATGCACTGAGCAGAGGGAGGACCGCACTTGTTTTGAGCCATTGTTCTCCACACAATGGGAAGCGACAGAGAGTTTGGACGCCTCCCAGGCTGCCGGCAATGACACACACCGGCCAGCTCCCCCCCTATCCTGCCCTCCCCGCCTCGCACCGTACAACAAGGGTCTTCCAGGAAGCCTCTGGAGCGGTGCATGGATGGCGGGGGCGCAGCTCTGCTTGCACCCCCGGCTAACCCCCGGGCAGGTGGTACTACGCCACGGCAAGGGACAGCACAGGCATCCTCGGCCGGCCTGCCCTACATGCAAGGGCAGGGACAGACAGGGTGAGGCGGGCGCGAGGATGGCTGTGCCAAAGGCCGCCTTGCTGTTATCTCCACTCCTCTGCGTCTGGTGCCGGCAGGGCTAGACCCTTTGCTCTGCCTTCCCACCCACAGGTACCGCTGCAAGGCCTCTGGGGGTCACTGCCAAGCGCGTGGGGCCAGGGCTGCAGGTCTGATGCGCGTTACCTGAGGCTTGGTGCTGAGGAGAGGGTCGGGCGGCCTGGCCTCGGGTCCAAGCCGCAGGTCTGGCAAGCCCCCTGCGCTACATGCGCGCCTCTCGCATGGGGAGGCGACACGTGACGGAGCCGCACGGCTGCCCCGCTCCCTGCCAGCGCCTTATCAGATCCACAAGTGGCGTCTCCGAGCGCTGGAGCCCCAGGCCCTCCCCACCCCCTGCACGCACCGCGCTCGGGTCCGAGAGCTGAAACCCAACCCTCGTCCTTCAGACGCACTTGCCTGCCAGAGGCACCTCCGATCGATATCCCCCCGACCCCGGGCCCAGAGCGGGCGTCCTGGCTGCCTCTGTGACCTGTTATCGGCTGCAGGATGTGGACGGGAGAGACTGTCCCCGAGCAAGCGTGGGGTGTGTGTCAGGATGGGGGGTGCTGGTTTGCACATCATCACTGCTCAGCTGCGAGAGGCTGCTGGCCTGTCCCAGTTTCAGAGAGGAAGGAGGTGGCTCGTCCTGTGTCCTCAGCTCATGGCATCCAGCACCTGCAAGCCAGAGACCTCGTGTGCTCCAGCATTGCTGGGGTCCACTTGTTTCTGCCTTCGAGGCAGCCCCTGGCTCTCTAGGTGGGGCAAGAGGAGCTTTGCCTTAGCAGGGAAGTGCTGTCACTGGGCAGGTACAGCTGCCTCCTCTCCTCTCCTCTCCATCCAGGAGCAAGGCTTGCTCCGAGCCTTCCTGCTCCAGCGTCCTTCTCCCTCTGCAGCGCTGCCCCGCGGCGTGGCTGCCGTCCCTGTGTCTCTGGATAGGATGTCCCAGAGACAGGCCTGCTCCTCAGGATGCACGGGAAGAGCCCCATGTCCCCCAGCACTCACCCCTGCCAGCACCTCTGCAGGCTCAGAGACGATCCAGGCCTGTCTTTGGCCGGTGGGACTCTGGGTGCCCTGCTGCGGGCAAGCATGCCAGGTCCGACTATCTTCCTTCCAGCCCCGGGAGCCAGCAGACGGACAGATATCCTTTTCTACACATGCCCAAGGTGTCATGCAGCTTTGGGTCCCCCGCTACTCCTACTGCCTTATTGCAGGAGGTCTTGTTGCCTGCCTCCCTCCCAGGACAGGGCTGTGACCTGCGGTTCAAGAGGGCTGGTGAAGTGCACAGCAGCCCTCGGCAGGAGGCGGCAGGAAGGGCAAAGGTCCGCTCTGTCCGGCAGTGAAAGCCTCTTTCTCTGTGCGCGAAGGATGCTGGAGAAGGATGCGTTGTCAGGCTGAGCATCCGACCAGACCGGTGTCCATGAGCTCAGACTTTCCAGGGGCCCTGCTGCTGGCAAAGCCAGGGCTGGATTCCCAGGCTCTCGGGGAACGGCTCTGCAGAGGCTGGGATTTGCCTGGAGCAGATTAGCAGAGCCCTCCCGGCTGGCCGGCGGTGACGGGAAGCCAGGCTCTCGTCGCTGCTGACGGGAGCCGCAAGTGCTCGGGGCATAGGGCTGCTCAGCACAGCTCCGGGGTGGAGGCCCAGTCCATTTTACCGCCCCGCTGGTCTGGGCGCCTGGGGCCAAGCGATCCAGGCCTCCCCCAGTGCCTGTGACAAACCCATTTCACACCCTACCTTGCACCCAGCACAAGACTCAGCATTAGTGCCTCATAGCTAAGGGCAAGGGAGAGCGCCAGCTGCCTGCCTCCTCTCTGCTCCGGGTCCTGTCTCCATGCAGGGCCCAGCCCAAGGCTGAATGCAGCGGGCTCTGAACGAATCAGAGAAAAACCTTCATCCTCAAACTTTTCCTCCACGAGCCCTTCCCACTGCTTCACACGAGCCCTAGCACACGAGCCCCATTTGCCTGCACTGGGCTGTCAGGGTGAAGCCAAGCAGCTGCTCAGGCCTCCCCTACAGAGCGACAAGTGGATATTTTTAGATGATAATCACGTTACTGAGCATAATCACATCATGGGAAATTGCTCCATCCCTAGCAGCCCCCAGGGCCTGCGGCTGCCGGCTCCCACACCCTTTACCCAGGGCTCCCGCCCTGCTCCCCAGGACGGCAGGGCAAGCTGGAGGAGAATGATAGGTTTGCAAGAGCAGCGTCTCTGCCCCGGGCCGCTGGAGCCATGTGCGCGCCAGCTTAAATGAGGTGGATCAATACGAGGCAGGGCTGGGCTTGGTAGGAACCGGGGGAGTCTGCAGACCCACTGGGCTGGAGCCTAAATGACCATAACCGATCCGGATGCACAGACAGATGGATGGGCAGAGGGCAGAAGACAGACAGCAAGGCAGACAAAGAATGGGACGAGCACCCGGATAAGGAGATAGAGATGGGGAGAGGGACCGAGAGAGGAGAAGGGCAGAGAGCTGACGGGGACGGAGAGATAGGTGTCGTGGGGTGAAGAAAAGGAGCAGAGGGGCATAGTAGGGGAGGGCTGTCCCTAGCCCCTGCCCCTTCTCACGCAGTCAGGCTTATGGCTGTTTGCCGTGCACTTCTGCACTATCAGGAGCAGACAGATGTGCCTCTGCCCAAATCAGCAGCTGGACTCTCCATGGCAACCTCCAATCTCCCAGGGCCAGTGATTCCAGCAGCCCAAGCCCTTCTTGGCAGGCGCAGGGCCCTGAGACCACGCGCCCGGGCGCCGGCTGCTGGCACCAGAGATAAGGCCGGGTCCTGCGTGTTTGGGATTCTGATTGCAGGGCCCAGGGTCCACGTGCGCCGGGAGCCGGGCCGGTTCTGCCCTGCACCAAGCCTGGCTGCGAAAAAGCACCAGGCGAAAGCCAGCTGGGTCTCGGCGGAGCTGCCTAGGGCCGTGACTGCCGCGGCTGACCTGGGCACCGTGCCACGGTGTGGTGCTGATGGATTTAACAGAGCTCCAATGAATTCCAAGGGGAGGGGGCTGGGAGCGGGAACCCAATCCTAAAACGACGTACAACCTGCCATGGAGCCCATGCCTGCCCTGCCCTTGCCCACCTTGCGCTCCCTGCTCCCCCCAGACCCTCCTGCAGCAGAGAGAAGCTGCTGGGGATGCCAGGTCTTCTGCCCGAAAGAGGCTGGCCGCCCTGTCCCCAGGGCTGGGCTGAGTTCACCAGGAGGGAGCAGGGCGCATGGCCCCAGCTGGACCAAGCAGGAGAGAAGGGTGATCTCTCCTCCTCCTACCCGGCCCCAGGGCATAGACCAGCCCCAGCCCCGGGGCCTCCCAGCAGCTTGGGAGAGCACTGAGTTTTGTGCCTGGCTGGGAGCTTGTCCAGGCGGTCAGGGCTCGCAGTCTTACCTACGTGGACTCCTTATAGCTAAGAACAAGCCGAGCAGGCAGAGAGCGCCAGCTGCCTGCCCTCCCTCTGCACAGAGGCCAGGCCGAGGGCTCTGCCCCGTGCTCAAAGCTTGCCCGGGGTCTACCCTGGAGAGCCACCTCTGCCTCTACCCTGCCAGAGGAGAGGCACGCTACCCACACAGGGACAGTCTGTGACCAGAGCAGGACACAGGCTGTGGCACTCACTGCCACAGGGCAGGAGACAAGAGACAAAAAACCCTCCTCTTCAAGCTTTTCATTCACAAGCTGTTTCTGGTACTCCACAGAGCCACGCCACAGAGCAAAAAATGCCAGGCAAACACAGACACACGAGGGCATGGAGATCAGATGCACATACAGAGGCACGCCCGGTTCAAACACAAAGGAGTCAGGACGCGTGGTAGAAGTGCTATCTTTTATTAAACCAAGTAGATTTTTGCCAGAAAAAAAAAAAATTCTTTAATTGCAATCTGTCAGGCACAAACACCCTTCTTCAGGCCTAGGCGAAAATTAAAGAATTTTTTTTTGGGTGCAAAAATCTAGTTGGTCTAATAAAACATATCACCTCCGCCACGAGGCCTGATTCCTTTGGCTTCTAGATCAATATAGCTACAACCTGGGTACCCGATTCAAACATACCCACCCCCCCCTCCTGTCAGGGGCTTGGGCTGCTGGGGAAAGTGCTCCTGGCTCTGCTGCCCGGCCCTGAGGCAGGGGCTGGCACGGAGGATGCTTCATGCACATACTGGCCTGTGGCATAAAGGGCAGGATTAGAGAGCAGCGCAGCACAGCACAGCACAGCACAGCACAGCGCCTTTCAGAGCGCAGTGCCGGGGGTGGAGAGCCAGCGTGGGGGCGGGAGGTCCATGCGGACAGCGGGGCTGACATGATTTAGGAGACTGGCTCTCCCCTGCCTTTGCCCCCTCAAGGACTTCTCACAGCGGCCAAGCCTGTCTTTGCACAGCCTAGAGGAAGGAGGCCAGGACAGGAGCCACCACCAGGAGAGGGCTTAAGCCGCAGCTCGTGTCCTGCCCTTCCTCCATGCCCTCCTCCCTCCCGCACTCCTCCTCCGCACGGGGACTCTGCCGCTGCCTCGTGCTGTTCCTCTCCCCTGGTATTTCACCAGCAAGGGTTGCTATGGGAAAGACTCTCAGCTATAAACCGGCCGGGGATAGGGAGAGGTCACAAGTTCCTGCAGCAGACGGGGCCTGCGGCCGGCCAGCCCACAGGGCGCGTGGGATGGGGCTAAGGAAGTGCTCGGGGTCTGGACAGCGAGGGACAGGGCTAGGGGACATCCCGTATGGAGGCTCCTTACACTCCCAGCTGATGCTGTGCCCAGTCCTGGATGGACCCTCTGCTTCCCAGCCCAGTACCCCAGTGCTCTGGCACAGGCCAAGGCTTCCTCTGTGCTTCGCGGCCCCATCCCAGGATAGAGGGGAGACAGGTGCCTTGGATTAGACGTGCTGGTACTTCGGCATCGGGGCTACCCTGCCCACCTCAGCCTCCTCCTCAGCCCACTCTCCCTCTGCCCCAGGGGGATTAGGGCCAATATCCTTTTGCGGGGGGCAGGGAACAGGGAAATCCTCACCATCAGCTGCAGTCTGGAGGGATCCAAGCTGCCTTCTGCCTACCCCTGCCCCGAGCATCAGCAAGAGCAGGGCTGGACAGGGACATACTTGCTGACAGCACTTCCAAGAAGGTGAGCTGCCTTGTAGACACACACACGCCCCGGTGCATGTGCACACACACACACACACACACACACACACGTACACGCACACATTTGCTCGGACTCAAGGGCTCAAGCAGGTCCATGGTGGGCAAGGCCTGGCCCTGTCCCCTGCACACGAGGCCTTTCAGGTGCAACCATAAGCAAGCCACAAGCCCTTGGCATTTCTGGGGCACCTCCTGCCCAAGGAGCCCCGAGCCCCGCCGGCGCATAGGGAGCTCAGCTTCAGGGTGCCCTGGGAGGGAAGTAAAGAAACGGAGGCCAAGGCAGTGGGAGGGACTCTCCCACCGGCCATGGGCACAGCCCCTGTGAAGCCAGCGGGGGTGAGGCTGGCACAACTTCCAGCTTGGCTGCAACTCGGGAGTGCCGGCACACACTCGAATCCAGGTCTGCGCCGTACCCACTGCCCCGCTGTGCCTGCCTCTCCCAAACAGATGCCGTCCCAAGTCACCCGGGCCGTCAGTCGCTAGGTCGGAGAGCCCCTGCCCCGTGCAACGTGCTCCTTCCACCTCAGCGCTGGGTCCCTGCAGGCACCCACGTGCGGGAGCAGGGATAGATCTACCGCCACCCCTGACAAGAGCACCCCAAGGACTCTCTTCACTCGGACTCAGTGATGGTCACCCCCTTTGCCCGATGGGGGACCCTGGGCACACTGGTGCGTGTGACAGAAGCCAGCGCCCCACAAGTGCCAGCCTAGTGCAGCCTGCGTGCCGTTAGCCTCTGCCCATGCTGGCAAGACCCCAGCTTCAGCCCCGCTGTGGCGAAGACGGAAGAAGGTGCATTCGCCACCATGCCATCCTCACCGCTGCAGCCTGGCTACACTCCAGCCCCCCCCCGGCTTCCTGTTGATGCACACCAAGCCAGCCACCGCCTCTTCCCTCCCCGACCAACACCAGCTGAGTCCATTAGGCACAGCCTCACCATGAAATCTTAATGCTGCGATTGAGTGGCGATAATGGCTTGTAAATCACCAGGTGGGAGACAGCGGCTTGCTCTCTCCTGCAGTGCAGCGCGAGCAAGCACTAGCCAATACACCACCCGCCCAGCCTAGTGCCGGACGCACTCACCCGCAGGGCGGGCAGCATGGATCATACTCTCCAGTGCCTCTGCCCTGTCCCCTGCCCGGTGCATCCTCGGCCAGCAACCATCCTGCTTGAGAATGATGGGCAGGGAGCAGTCGCTAGCTCAGGGCAGCCTGTGTCCATGGAGCTGCCTGGGGCCGACGGGGCACTGAAGGGGACAGGACCTGTGAGTTTGCCTGAGCAAGCGCAGTGCCAGCTGGGCCCTGTGCAGGAGAGAGCAGGTGAGAAAGCAGCTGCCGCTCTGCCCCCCCGGCTGAAAGGAGACCTCAGCGGCCAGCCAACAAGAGCCGTGGCGGCCATGCGGAGGAAGACGGTGCTTGGCCAGCCCCAGGCAGTGATCTAGTCTGTTGGCTGAGCTGCCTACAGAGACTGGGACGATGCAGCCGCGCCTGGCCCTATGAGCTTGCTTTGCTCCACCCCGCGCAGCAAGGTGGTGGCACTGCCACGGGAGACGCAGACGCTGGACCCAGCTCCATCTGCATCCAGCCCTGCTTTCCTTCTCTGCCCTCCCCAGGGGCCTTGCTCTTCTTTTGCTCTCAGTTTGTCCCTCCCAAGCTGTTTAACAACACCCAGCAGAGGTGCTTGGCTGGGGGGCGGCTCTCGCGTGTGCAGCACCCTGGGCAGTACAGTGGCTGGGCTACGTTTCCCCAACCAGGGAAGCTTGCTCACGGCAGGGGGGGTGGCACGGGGCAGGGCAGAGCCAAGACTGACAGCTCCCTTCCAGCCCACTCAGCTGTGTAGGTGGCTGCTAAGTGCTGAAGCAACAGGCTCGTAGCATCCCTGCCTTCAGCCAAAGGGGCCCACTCTCTGGCTTCAAGCGGCACACACCGGCAGAGCCCGCACCCTGCCAGCTTCTGGGCAGCACGTGCCACTGATAAAGTGGCTGCTCCTAGGCCAGGCCCTGTGGGATAAGCATAGCTGGGCTGTACGGATCCCAGCTGTAAGACACGGCCTCGGACCCACAGCTTGCAAGCACAAGGCATCACTGCTGCCTGCTGCCACAGACCCAGCACAGTCATCCGCACGCAGGAGCTGAGACTGGAGGCAGGGGGCTCTGACTCTCCTGATCCCCCCCATACCAGTGCAATGGCCCTGCTCAGACCAGGAGCACAGCTCCTGCGTGGCCAGAGTCTGACTGTGGCCCTGATGCCCTTTTAGTTAGCCCTGCGTGCTGGAGAGGGGGTGGCCACGGTGCAGTGGGGCACGGAGAAGGCCCACGTGACATGTAATCTGGGTTTAAAGTGGGATTAGCCTGCTCATCCTCTAGGCGAGGCGCCGGGAGGCCTCTGCTGAGAGCATCTCTTTGGTGTGTGGGGGAGAGGAAGCAGGCCGGGGCTCGGTGCTGGGGCAGTGGAGGGCCACTGCCACACCCAGACTGAGCGCTGGGGGCGTCGGGGGCATGTGTGTATGTCCACAGTAGCCAGCCCCCAGCAGCCTCCCTTCCCCTCCCCAGATCCTGGGACGGGGGCACCCAAAGCACCCTGGGGCCCCAGGAGGAGGCAGGACTCCCCCTTCCTTTCCTGAGCACCATGGGTAGGCTCATCAACTTTTGGCAAAGGCTCGGCCCTTATTTATTGCAGGGAACCAGCACTTGCATCAGCTGGGCTGCTTGGCTATTAGACGGCTGCTAATGCAACCAGCTCCTGGCCCCAGGCAGCTGCTGCCTGCGGTGCCCTAACCCCGCTCCCGGGCGTCGCACTGGCACCAGCCCCTTCTCTCTCGGTTTGCAGGGGCCAGGTGCCAGTCCACACCTGCGGTGCCTTGCACTTTGTGCATGCCCTGTACAAGCACCCAGCTGAGTGGCACTACCCCCACTACGTGCGGGGCCCTTCTCCAGTTAACCCTGGAGTCTGGCACCTGGGGGAGGCATCGCAATCCCCGAGGCTTGAGCTCTCACGGCCAGCCACAGCAAGGCAAGGCTGGGAACAGGCAGCCAGGCAAGAAGGCCCCGGTGCCAGCAGGCTGGCTCCGCGGTGGGGCTGGGAGGCAGGAGACAGGCCCGCTATTCTCCGAGGCACTTCAAAGCCAACCTGGCTCCCTCCGGGCTCCCGCAGCCCCTTCTAGCTTTACAACCTGTTGGCAAAGCTGCAGCGTCAGCAGAACCCGACCCTGGGGGGAAGGGCTGGGCAGGCAGGGGTTGAATGCTTGGCCTCAGCCCATAGGGCCCCCTGGGACCCCCCGGCACAGGGGCGGGGGCTCATTCTTCAGCAGGGCGAGTTTCCCTGGCAGGCCGCTCCCTGCCCGAAGCACAGAGCAGCAGTGCCTTGCTAACGCTCCCAGCCTGGTCCCCGGCCCTTATTACGAAGCATTTGTGTAGCACGTTGCAAAAAAATACACCCAGGCAGGCACAACCAAGGGCCTGACGGGCAGCACCAGCACTAAGCCAGCGGGTTGCTCCGGGATGGCCAGCCGAGGTAACCAGGCGGGGTCCAGCAGCGCAGGCGCTGCCTCTTATTCAACGCTGGCGGGAGGTGCCCAGGGATTGGGAGCGCTCTCAAGAACCAGGTTGCACTGAAAGGGGCGCACGCTCCGGCTCTGAAACCGCCCAGGGCTGGCACAGCCTCTGGTTTCCTATGCAGGGAAAAGCCCCAGAGGGACAGGCTTATACACATGTGTCTCTGCATATACACCAGAGGTGCAAGTCCATGCCACGCTTGAGCAACATTTCCGCTCCCATCCGCACAGCCGTACCCTCCAGCGCAGACAGGGCCAGCAGAGATCAACCCCCGCACAGCGAGCCCAGCCGAGAAAGGCCGGCTCTCCAGCACAAACCGGACCAATAGTGCCAGGATAAAGCAAACCCTGTGTGACCTCCTTTGCTCACAGGGAGCAGTGGAGTACCCAGACCTGCCCCATAACCTCTGCCCACCTCTCCCTCTTGCTGCTAGGCGGCCCCCGCCAGCCCCACCTTGGCTCTCGTCACCGAACGGGGTTCCTGAGCCGGCAGCCTGCTGAAAAGCAACGCGGTGCATGGAGAGGCGAGGGCCTGTTCACCTCTTTCCTGTAGGGCAAGGTGGGTGAACAGAGCCACAAGCCCCCAGCATCACCCCCTGGCTTTGCCCTTGCCGGGGACAGCGGCACAAACCCTGCAAGCAGCTCCGAGATGCTCACTCAGTGCTTCCAGCGGCTTCCCCGAGCTGCCCCTGTGCCTGCACACCACAACCGCACGCTCCGCAGGGCAGGGGCTTGGACTGCCTGCCGCGAGCCTGAGCACGCCAGTGCCACGCAAAACAACACAGGGATGATCACCAACCAGGCCACAGACATGGAGACGGGCGAGGCTGGATGCCAGTAATGATCACCCAGCCAAGCCCAGCCCCCAGCGAGCTTCATGCACAGGAACAGCAACAGAAAGAGGGACATGGAAACGGTGGCCCCTGGCAGGCCTCCACTCTCCAGCATGTCCAGTCCCTCCCATCCTCATCCCAGAACCAGGCCAGCCAGAGCCCCTGCATCCCAGCAGCTGGTGCACCCCAAGGAGCTCTGCCCTTCCTTACCCACCCACCCACCAGCTGGACGGCCATCTCCAGTGTCATGGCGCGGCTAGACCGATCCCTTCTCCTCCTGCTGCGGTGCCAGCAGGTCTGTACCAGCTCGCTGGACCAGAGCCCTAGGGATGCTGTACGGTCCCAGCCCACCGGTCCCAGCCCACCGCTGGAGCAGAAATCTGTTACAGGCCAGAGTGAAATCCCAGAGCTGCGGGACTCCAGGTGAGGCCGGGGTTGGAGCTGTGTCGTCTCCAACACACCTGCCCCTATGAGCAGGCCTGGAGGCCTCAGGCGGAGCTGGGTACGTAAGAAGGCCACCCCTGCCTCCCGATCCCATGAGCATCCCCGTCCCACAGTGAGCCAGGAGCCCTTTTGCCTGCAAGCAGTGGGTGTCCAGCTCCAGGACTGGCCTGGCATCGTGGCCCAGCTGCCATTGAGTCTGCCCCCTCCCACCCAGCACGGCTCCTGCCTTGCCTCTGCTGGAGCAGGAGCGGGGTCCAGCCTCTGCTGGCTGATAAACCCCGGGCTGCCTGCTGCTGTCCACTAGCAGGGCTTGTTGCGCTGGGGTCCCTGGCCTGCTTGGACCCTGCACACTTGCTGCCCACTGGCACGGCTGTGGCTCAGTGCTGACCCAGGCTGCTCTCTGACCTGTGACCTGCAGGCCAAGGGGCCGGCGCCCTTGAGACATCCTCTCCTGGCCCTCCAACTCATTACTGGAGCCCATCCACCGCCTCCCTCCTACTCCTATGTCTTGCTCGTGGCTTGCAACCCTCTGCTGCTCTCCTGCGAGTCTGGGGGCTGCTGGTGCTCTGCTCAGCCCATAGACGGTCCTGGGGAGGCTGCAGGCCCTCGATGCATGCCCATCGCAGCCCTGGGAGCAGCAGGGCACACAATGGCATTGCCAAGCACAGCTGGAGGAAGCAGGCTGCTCTATGGGAGCCTGCAGCTGGATGGGGGGGGGGCATGCAGCTGTGAGGGCAGCATGACCCACTCAGGGCGGGGGACACGCAGCCATGAGGGCAGCATGCCCGGCTAGCGCTTTCCTGCTAGTCACTAACACACATCTCAGGAGGAAACGGCTATCAAAAGGCCCAGCCGGGCAGCATTTCTGGCCTGCCTGCCATGAGTGCTGGGTGTGCCCTTGCTGGGTGGGGCGGGAAGAGCCAGGGCTTTTCTGTGCCCACTCAGAAAGGCAGCCGGGGAAGCCGCTTTGCTGTCAGAAACCAGGGACACCCCTGTTCCTCTCCAAACTTACCGACTCCGGGGCGCGGCGCAGGAATCTCAGCACCCACCGCTGCTCCGTGACCCCATCAGTTGTCGCTGCCTGGCTCAGCATCTCGAACAGCCCAACCCCAGGCATTTTACTCCACACCAAACCACTCCCAGACAGCAGTGCCCAGCCCCAAAACCCTGGCACAGCAACCCGCTGTGAGCCCGAACCTCACTGTGACACCCGAACCCCCCGCCCCCGTCATGCCCGGGGCACTTATGGGAACTACGCCATTTGTGATGCCCAACCTTGAGGCCTCCACCCCTGTCCCAGGTGCCTGGGGGGAGCAAGAGGCCTGCTGCAAGCCAGAGGACGCAGATGAGCGGCCGAAGAGGAAAAATAAATCAGGGGAGGGCAGGGAAGGGGTCAGAAAAGCAATGAGAGAAGCATGAGGCGAGCAGGGCAGGAGGAGGCACCGGTGATGCTACCCGCAGCCTCCCCGCCTGTGAGCGGGCACCGGCGTGGAACGGCATCTGCCTGGAATGTGCCTCCCGCCCCTCGCCCCCACCGGGCCGCGGCAGGGACCAAGTGCAAGCTCAATGCGATAGCAGAGCCGAGCGCTTGACTTACCCAGCTGGAGCTACCGGAGCCTCTTCCAGGAATCCCGCATGGCTTTCCAGCCCGAAAAACAAGCCGCGAGCAATAACAACAAGAAGCCCCAGGAGCCCAGCGCCTGCTCCCCTGCCTGCAGTCGCCTGTCCTCCCCTCCTTCTGCCTCCGGCTTGGCAGTATTAGAGCCAATCCAGCCGGTTGTCCTTGCTGGGTCTAGCTGCTGCGCTGTCGGGGTCTAGCTGAGAGTGTGCTAGTCCCCTGCATGCTCGTGTGTGTGGTGTGTGTGTATCTCCCAGCCCCAGAGGCAGTGCCTGCAAAGCCCTGAGCGGTGATAGCGGGGTGGGTTTAGGAAGCCAGTCAGAGAGTATGTGTGTGAGTGCATGTGTTTGCGTGTGCGCGCACCACTCCCCACCTCTCCTGCTGGCTCAGACCATTTCTGAACAAGAGGAGAATTAGCCAGCATCATGACGAAGCAGTATTTGTGAGAGGTGACTGCTCTCGCGCCCGCCCGCCCTGCCTCCCTCTCGCAGCGCGACCTAAAACAACGCCTCTCAATGCATATTGTCCGGCTCCTTCCTGGTGCCAAAAATAAGACAGCCAAATTATTGGAGGGGGTGGGAAAGAGCCACCAGCAGAATTTCTCCCCAGAAAATTCAGGAGACGTCACGTCAGATGACACATCCTGCGCTGTGGCTGGCTGGCGCGGCTGGAGAGCAAGGAGGCCGTACACGTCTGGAGCGCTGCTGTTGGGCAGCCACTTCTGGGGTGGAACGGGGTGGTTGGCTGACCACCGGGACAGCTGGCGCCCTACGTTGGGGAAACAATGCCCTGTAAGGAACTCGCTCATCCCACAACAGACCAGGAGCTTACCCGGCAGCCCAGCACCAGCCTGCAGCACTGATTCCCATCTGACCCAAAGGCAGGAGCGTCGGCTAATGGATCGCCACAACAAACTTTGGCAGCCGCTCCAGTTTCCCTGGACAGTCTCCCAGCCCAGCCCCAATCAGGGCCAGCTCAGTGATTGGGATTTCTCTCTGGCTGAAGATCCAGGTGGAAACACACTTTGCTTCTGCCAGCTTGCAGGCTCCCGGCAGGTGCCCCTTCCCTGTTATATTGCAGCTCACCGGGAGAGCAGCGGGTTCCCTGCCTGCGCCAGGCTCAGGGGCTCCGGCAGGTCAGGTCTCGTGCAAAAACCCCTGCCGGTGCAAATCGCAACACAAACTTCCCAGAACACCCCGTGCACCCTGAACTACAGTGGAGACAGAGCCAGACACAAGGGACTGGCACAGGGCAGTGGCACCAAAGGGTTTAGGCCAGAAGACGCATGCTTCTGCCCTTCCCCAGCCCCCAGTGTTTGAGCCAAGGCAGCTTTGGTGGTGCTGGACGTCCAGCTAAATCCAAGGGCTCCCTCTTCAGGAGTCCCTTCACCACAACCACCTCCATCCAGACTCCTTGGCCATCCCTCCCCCTAACCAGCCAGCTCTGGAGTTGGGGTGAGAAGGGAGGACTGCAAGCTGAACGCTTCCCCAAGCACATCTGCAGCCACGAGGAGAGCCCGGAGGTCCTGCCCATAGCCTAGCACACCCTGAAGGATGCCTAGGGGAAATGGGGCGGGTCACAGGAAGAAGGGCGTGCAGGGAAGCCCTTGCTCACCAAGGGGGTGATGGTCATAATAATGACAGCACTTTGCACTTTCCTGGCACTTTTTGTCCAGGGGCTGCTCCCAAAGTGCAGAACCACTGTTACTCCTACATAGCCAAGGGACAAAACAGACACGCATTTGCCAACTGGTGGGGCTGGAGGAGACTGGGGGCATCCTGGCTCCCACTGTGTACACCTTGGCTATCATCTAACCTCACGCTTTTCCCGGCTGGAATCCTTTCCGCTGCACTCTGGATCCGACCCCATCACTCTGGAAAGTGGCCCGCACCTCCGGTGCCCCATGAATAATCGATGGCCCACATGTGGCATGGCAGGCAGATGCATGCTAACCCAGTTTCTCAGGCGTGAAGAATGCCGCAAGGCCCACTCACGCCAGACGCCTCCCAGCCCGAGCATCCAGACAAAGAGCTAATGAAACGAGGCCAGAAACCAGAGGTGGGAACTGCACCCCAAGCAGCAGGTGCACCCCCACCGACGGACCCATTGGGCCCTTGCCAGGTATGGGGACCAGCACCGAGTAGACAGGGCCACGTTTCAGATTGGCCTTCCCACCTCTGGGTTTCCTTACCAGATGCTGTGATGGGCAGTGCCCCTCAGCGACTGGCACCGTCCCCTCTGCGGATGCAGGGTGCTGCAGGGTCTCTCAGCAGGGACTTGGGGGTTTCGGAGAAGCCACCGGGACTCCACCGGCAAAGTCACCGAGCCAACGCAGCCGTGTCTGCCGGGAGAAACCCACCAGGTGATGTGCTTGCTCAACCAGGCTCATCTCCAGGCCATTTCCTGGGCCAGGTGTCACTGCAGGAGGGGCTCCCAAGAGGACAGCAGCAGAGGGGCGGGGGCAGGTTGGAAGAGGGATGTCACTGAGCCCCTGCCGGGAGAGGGCTCCTTTTGCAGTAGCTTGCAGCACAGCCTGGCGAGCGGGGAGGAGTTTCTGTCTCCCTCAAGATGGACACACAGAAATTTGTGTGCGGCGTCACACGCCTATGCCATCTCCCCGTGCCCGGCACACGCAGGGGCACTCTTCACCCCAGCACGCACACAGATCGGCTGGCACATTCAGGCTGCCCCAGGCATGTCCATCGTCTGCGCACATCTGGAGACGGGCACGCGCGTGCTGCCCCACCGGCACACACACGCACAGCCGGCACCCGCCTTGGAGCTGAGTGAGCAGACAGGGTGTTTAGCCCCTGGGCTGCCACAGGACCGCCCGCAGCTTGGCAGTGCTGAGCCCCGCACACCCCTCTGGTAGGCCAAAGCTAGCCGTACCCCGACCCCAGGCTCCCTCCCCTTGGTGCAGCGAGCCCGAAATGCATCCCTCTGGGTCTGGCAAGCGCAACGGGCGCAGGGCGAGCCGGAGGCACGATGAGAAAGGAGAGCAGCAAAAGGGACCTACCTTCAAGGGAGCGCATCCCCTACTGCAGGCAGGTTCGCCCTTCCACGGGGAGCCATCCCTGCTCCCAGCATCTCCTCCCTCCACCGCACTGCACGTTGCTACGGCGACCGCCTCCCTCGGCAACCCGGGGCTGGAGTGAGCAGCAGCGACGGCAGCAGGGCTGGAGGCGAGGGATAAATTGCAGCATCAGATCCTTATGGCTCCGGCAGACGGCCCAGCCGCAGGGCACGGGTGTTGCGGGGCATGGGGAGGAGGTGGGGTGACGGCTCAGGTTCTTCCCTGCACCCAGGGGTGCCTGGGGAGGCAGATCTCCCCTCCCAGGACGTGCACAACACCCCGCAGGCACCTTCCCTGCTGCATGGGGGAGCTGCAACTCCAGGTTAGACCCCCACCCCATTGATTAGTGTAGCAGGAACCTCCCCTGCACCGCCTTCCCCAGCAAGCCCCCATCAGGATGAGCCCACGCTGGCACCAAGCAGCTGGGAGTCACCACGGGAAGGACTGCCACGGCACTTGCTTCCGGACCTAATTTATGCACAAGTGTCCTATATAGGGCTGGCGAGGGATACAGCCTGCGCCTCTGTGCTCCCCCTCCATTTCTCAATGGGGACAAAGCCCTGGGACACGTGGGTGCAAGCAGGGGTCACCCGCACAACGGGGTGCGGATTTGCGTTCATCTCACATCGCTGGCATCCATCATACAGTTCAGTAGCACCTGGTGCACACATATACAGAGGGTGCTGTGCTGGTGTGACCCCGACACACCTACACACGCGTACCTCTCCACACACAAACCCACGCTGGTGTGAGCTGTCTGCCATACACGGAGGGTGCTGTGCTGCTCTGGCCCCTACGCACATACACACACCCTCACTTTAGTGCCTGCTGCTATTTCAGCACTCCCTCTTCTCCTCGGTCCCCTGTAAAGGAACAACCCCAGGAGGTAACCAGGAGGAAGGAAGCCTGACTTCTCAGGATTGACCCTTTGAGTGGCCAACAGTGGGCTCTGCCTGCCCTGTGACCAGAAACCCCACCACCTGGCAGTGCCCGCTATCCACACAAGGCCTTGAATCTGGGGCACAGCCCCCACAGCTGTCCCTGCGATGCACCTGGCACAGATACTCGGGGAAGGGCTTGCTCTGCATGTGAGGGGAAAGATCCCAGCCCCTTCCCCTGAGAGCCCAGAGCCAGAGGCCCAGCAAAAAACAAGTGATGCAATGAGTTGCCTTTTCCACTCCAACCTGCAGCCTGCTGGTGCCCCCTGGCGCCTGAGACTGGTGGGACAAAGCAGTGGGCACTGCTGCAGGGAAGGAAAGGTGAGAGCTGCCCTGGGGGGGCTGAAATGCAGCCTTTCACTCTGCACAGCAGGCAGGCGTCATCCCTAGAGATGCCGGTGCTTGTAAGCAGCTCCGGGGGAGTTTGTCCTGCTGCGCAGCATTCAAGGGCATGCCTGCTGCGTGCACCCAATCTGTGTCAAAACATCTGGGCTCTGGCTGTGGCATAAGAGGCCACCTCCCCGTGTGACGGCTGTCACTGACTCCCCCCGCCACCATGCAATTGTCATCAGTGCACAGTGAGTGTGAAAAGTGGTTGTTTAGATCAGGTTACCCCTAGGACACCTCTGATGTGTCTGGCAGTGCCAAGGCTGGGCCTGTGGCCTCCTTTGTCCTTCCCCTCGGCACTGCTCTGGAGTCTGCCTGTCCCAGAGCCAGCAGCTGCACGCCTCACGGGTCAGATGAAGCCCCTGCCATCAGGTCACCAACATGGCTCATGGGGGGTTGCATTAAAGACCACTAAGGGAGCACTTACCTGCTTCACCTGGCCTCCTAGGTCCGCAGGGCTCTGCCCAGGTGGTGCCATGGGTGTTTTCATCTCTGAGGTCTTCACCCTGCCCACGGATATCTCAGCAGCTGGGGGAGAAGCTGCGCTCACCTGGCCGGCCAGCAAAGCCACATGCCTCTGTGAGCAGCAGCGAGTTCCCAGCGCTGCTTCCTCAGCCCCAGACCTGTTAGGTTTGGATAGAGCCAGCCTGAACACGAACAGAGGCACTAACGAGCTGGCAGGGGCTGAGAAGATGAACAGTGATGGAGGTGGGGGGAGCTACCCAGGCACCAGTGCCCCCAGCGTGCCCAGGTCCTGTGCAGTAAGGTGGAAAGCCATGAGCCCAGAGCCCAGTTCCCGTGAGCCAGAGCGAACGAGGCCAAGCCGTCCCAGTCGTAATGATCCAGCCACGTCAGCACAAAAGCCCAAGTTATGTCAAGGCATCAGCCCCGTGGCGGGTGCATGGATCTGGCTTTCCCAGCCCAGTCAGCCAGGTGACAGGCTGGACTGGAGAAACGCAGCTTGCAGAGAGCCAGGGAAATGTCGTCTGGGATTGCCACCTGTACCCATTGCCCCTCCGTCCGCACCAGTCCCCTGCTGAGAACCCCCTCTGAGCAAGCCACAGGCCTCCGTGGGACCCCCCGCGTGACATTTTGCTGAAAGCAGAGAGGGGTGCATCCAGGATGCTGCAGGATGCCAGTGTCCCCGGTACTTTCCTTCCTTTCCGGCTCTATCTGTCGTGTCGGCGTCCAGGCCTGGAGGCTGGCAATGCCCGCCGCTGCATGGAGTCCACCGTCGATGGCGGGAACTCAGAAGGGCCACGGCTACTTGGGGACTGTCTCTCCCAGCAACGGGCACGTGTGTCTGCCCCCCGGGTAACAGGGGAACCCGGCAGAGCCACCTTCACGGCTGGGCTTCGTCCCATTTGCAGCGCCAAGCTCTTGGACCTGAGCGCCCTTGGCGACTACACACAGTCCAAGGCAATACCGAGCTGCCTAAGTGCCCCGCTCCAAACGCAACCCCCCCAGTGACCAGCCTGCCGGGGCCTGAACCACCACCACTCCCCCTCCCCGTGGCTTCAGGCCTGCGATGCTGAGATTGCCTTGCTGAAGGGCGAAGTCCTGAGTGCCAGGACCTCTGCAAACTCCCTGCGACCGGCCCTGGGCTGTGCCCCCTCTCCGCCCCCCGACGGGGGCTGGTCGGCCTGCAGGCTGTCTTTGCAGGCCCCCCCACACTCGGGGTGGGTGGCCTCAGGGGAGACACTCCCAGGGCTCAGGCTCGTCTCTAATTTGCCGCGCCGGCATCTGCTCTTTCATTCCGCCGGAGCCGCATTCCCAGACTCCCTGCCCCGCTAACTTTATTAATTGCATGAGAGGTGCCATTATTACTTCCCTTTCCAGCGAGTTAATCTGGCCAGCATTGAGACCCTTCCAGTCCCAGCTGGGTCCCCGGGTACCTCCCACTTGAGAAGCCCCCTCCCCACACAGGCTCACACAAGACCTTTCAAGCTACCAGCCAGGGTCGGCGAGGAACTAAGCGGCCCGATGAGAAAAGCCTTGGGAAAGACATTTTGCTTTTAATATGGGGGCTCCCGTGCGTCCCAGCCTGCGGCCGGGTGGGACACCCTTGACTGCACTTTTTGCACAGAAGGACATTCCAGTCCCCACCCCGCCCCCGTCCCCCCAGGTCTCACCTCAAAAAACAAGAAAGAAACAGTGTGAGTTTTTTCTTCCCTGGCCATAATTAAAAAGGACTCACCCTTCAGACTCCATTCTATATGGGGAGGTCAAGAAGAATGAGAGGGGAGGGGAAACCCCCCCCCCCAAAAAAAAATAAAAGGAGGGACGGGGGCGGCAAAGGAGGGGGAAGAGGGGAAAAAAAAAATTAAAGCGGAGATTATACAAAGGGAACTCCCCCACCTTTGAAGCTGGGTGGAAGCGGGGAGGGGGGAGCCGGGAGAGGCAGCCCCAGCCCTTTTAGAGCAGAATGTCTCAGATTCCTGCGGAAACAAGAAGCAAACGCTATGAGGCCGAAGGAAAAGGAGATGGGGGGGAATTAAAGCAGCCCCATTGCTAATTCTCTGCCCGTCACACCTGGGAGCAGGCTCCTGGCTGCATTGTTAGGCAGTAATTGCTGGGTGTTGCATTTCCCTCCTGCTTTAAAGGTTCATTTAACTCAAACTGTTATAATTTTCCCTTT
>NW_017729020.1:7753430-7765864 GCF_001723915.1 Gavialis gangeticus
CACCCCCCCAACGCCACCTCAGTGGCCTCCGCGCCGCATTAAGTGTTGCAGAGCTTTGTCAATGCCTCGTTTTAGACCCGGTTAAAGGATTAAGATTCTTCCCCCCCACTCCCAAATGCTTATTGTGCCGGGGAAAAGCAATTACAGGGAGCAGTCGGACGGCGTGGGTCGGCGGGGCTGGGACATGAAGCGGCAGGGGGGGAAGTCGGGGTGTCCGTGGCAGCTTCACCATCCCGGGGGAGCCTGGGTGTTCGTTCCCAGGGAGCAGTAGCAGGCACCTGCTCGGAGAACGGGATGCCTCTGACCTCAGCGTGGTCCCCAAGGATAAATTCTGCCCCGGCCTCCCCCATCTTCCTCCAGTACCTTCTAGGGCGCGGGTCCCGAGGTGCTGCACGGACAAGCAGTGCGGCACGTCGGCGTGGCAGCCGAGCCCTCGTCCAACCCGACCTCGAGGGAGGCGGCCAGCAGCGAGCACCTGCTCTGCAGAGGCGCTCAGCTAAGGGGACTCCATCCGCCATCTCTCTGCAGCCCCCGAAACAGGCCACACCGGCAAGTGCTCCCCATGCGGCATCTGACGCGGGGGCCGCAGCTGAGGCCCACAGCCCAGGACGTCTCCCTCCTTCCTCAGAGCTCAAAAGCCAGCCTCGCCAAGGCCCTGCACCAACGCCAGCCTGCGGACTCGGGGTGCAGGCTCCCTGGATGAGCTCCGTCCCTGCGCCCGGCTGGACTGGCCAGGGCCGGACACAGGCATGGGTGAATCAGGCGGATAGAAAGGTCACGTGTCGATTATTATTATCGTGCTCTCTGGCGAAGGGGGGCCCGATCCTAAAAGTTCACCCGGGGCCACCAGGAGTGCAGGGACGGCAGGCCCAGCGGGTGAAGACAGCAAACACCCACCCCCAGCCGCTTGGCACAGAGGGCCTGCCCGCAGTGAAGCAGGGGGAAGCTAGTACGGATGCCAGGAGCGGAGACGGGGGAGCTCCCACTGCCTCCGAGCGTGGCATCGATGCCTTCTTCCCAAGCACGAGCGCTCCCGAGTGCGGCGCGACACCCCGGCTCCGGCGAACCTGATCCCCAGCGGAGGCAATGCACGCTGCAGGGCTCGGGCTGCCAGAGACACACGCAGCCGGCAAATCCCCTCTAATGCCTCCCAGCCCGGGGGGATTAAGCCCGGGCAGGATCACCCTGGTGGCGGGCACCAGGCCCTCCATGCCGGGGGAGGGCGCGGCCGGACGGGAGGCAGAGCAAAGCTCCCCTTTTGTGTGCGGGCGGAAGCCACCGCGCTTGGCTCCTAATTTGCTGCTGATTGACTGGAGTCTAATGTTTCCCCTTCAGGTGCAGCCTCCCCAGACATGGCCCCTCTCTGCTCATTCGGAGGGGCTGGAGCCCGTTCCCAGCCCCAGAACAAGAGGAGGCTTTATCACCTTTGGCTGGGCTGGCAAGGCCTTCTGGGCCCCCTCTCCCCTCCTCACAGCTCCAGCCCCACGCCCCGCTTTCAAGCAGGCCCTTTGATCTCTTCCAAATCCCCCTGTATCTAAAGAGTAGCCAGGTATTCAGCCCACTCCTAACTAAGGTTTCCAGACAGCTCAGAGCGGGGAAAAGGCTTTCCCATCACCTAATGAGACTTCAAGTGCGTTAGCTGCTTGGGCGTAAACAGGAATCAAAACTCGTGGAAGAGGCGATAACTTTGATTAGACCAACTCGGTATTTATTTGGTAACTATGAATTTTCATTTCTACCCAGGAGAACTTGTACACGCCTACGCCGGATGAAGGGCGCGTGTGCCCGAAAGCTTGCGGATAAATAAAATATTTTTGTTGCAAAGATCCGGTTGGTCTAATAACTTGTGGAAGAGGCGATATCTTTGATTAGACCAACTAGATCTTTGCAAGAAAAATATTGCACTTATTTGCAAGCTTTCAGGCACACACTCCCTTCATCCAGCATAGGAGTGTGAAAGTTTTCCTAGGTAGAAGTGAAAATTCATATTTACACAATAAATATCGAGTCGGTCTAATCAAAGGTATCGCCTCTTCCACGAGTTTTGATTCCTTTGGCCTCTATCAGTACAGCTACAACCTGGATACCTGGTACATGGGTGTAAAGAGCTCACTCAAGCCACAGGGCAAAGCAGAGACAGAGGCAGGGGCAGAAGCCGGCACACTGAATGAGAGGCCTGCTCCTAGCACGCTGCTATAGGGCCCATCGCGAGATGGGGCAGGGGTGGTTAGAGCATGTCATGGCACTGCAAGAAGAAGACATTTAACATACAGAACCCCCTGGGTTTATGGTCAAAGACACCCATGAGTGCTCCTTTGGGGAAGAGGGGAGAAGCAGCTTTTTGCTGCACGTGCAGCTTCTTTAACACTTGACCCTAGGAAATAAAACTCCAACCCCTCTGACTGTGCTGTGACTGGACCCCAATATGACAAGGCATGGCTTGCGTCCCCCAAAACACCCCGGCCAGCTCCATAATGCTGCTTTGATGGACACTTACAATAGCTCTGTCTCTCTCTAGAAGTTCATTTTTATTCATTTTAGGTTTAAAAAAAAAAAAAAAAAAGAAAACAAATCCCAAAAGCTATATGTTTAGGCCTAAAATGACAAGCCTTTAAAGCCTGAAGAAGATAACGGAGCGGGTAAAAAAAACCTAACAGGGATCCCTCCTTGTCTGAGAGGGCCATCACGGACGCTACGCCAAGTCGTTCTTTTAGTCAACTGGGGGTTTGTGGGGCGATGAAATGAAGGGCCGGGGTCCTAATGTCTTGGAGGGGGTTGTGTCAGAAGGTGGAGAGGGCATAGGAGGTGGGGGCTTTCCCCCCCCACAACCCGGGGGAACGGGCTGGGAGCCGGGTTTCTCGCGGCACCCAGCTACGCCCCGATTCTGGGGGAAGCTGGACACGTACAACACAATAAATAAAATCAAGTGGCCTGCAACAATGATAGCACGGGGGGGGGAACAAGTGCTGGGGCCTTCGCTCTGCAACAGCAGGTCTCGACCTCCCCCTGGACCCCGCTTCTGCCAAAGCAGCGGCTTAGCTCAGAAGGGGGAGATGTCCCAGTGCTTTGGAGACCTCGAGTCGGTTCTTTGCTCAGCCAACCATTTCCCCGCGGAGCCCTGGGAAAGTCCCACAGATTCTGATCTGTGCCGGGGGGAGAGCCGCGCCACCCGATAACACGGCAATGGGCGACAGGGAGGCAAGCACCACGACAGCCTGCTCCTGCACGGGAAAGCCAGCGTGTCCTCAGCCCTCCGGGGTTCCCAAGTCACCTGGATTTCTTGGATCTGGAACGGACCAAAGCAGTCTCTTGCCCGGCCGCGGTCCGCAGAAGGAAACAGCCTAGGAGCTCGGCCGTGCCAGGATCCTTTCCCATAGTCCCCAAGCCAGTCCCGTGGCACTGCTCCCCCGCAGAGACGTCCCGCAGTCCGAGACCGCTCCGTGACAGGCAGCTGGGTGCTGAGCTGGGGTCGAGGGATAACAAAACCAGCCTTGCTCGCTGCCAGGCGGGGAAAGCGGCCATCGGGCTGGAACAAGCACTTCAATGCCCAGAGTGGGAGCTGAAGAAACCCCCCAGGAGCGAGCCCGTTGGCTGCCAGTCCTGCAGGGGGGCTTGCACAGAGGGGAGCAATGGGCGAACATCGGGGATTGTGACAGTGGGAGGCAAAGGGAAATCCAGCCTGGGATTATAGAGACTAGACATGCCCTCCTCAATCCAAGGTGTTTCCTCCCTCCAGCCAATAGTTTGTGCCTAAGAGAGTCAGAGTATAAAAATATAGCATCTTTGTAAGAAACATGGGGGGGGGGGGGGGAAAACCCGGGCCGGGGGGGCAAGGGGGGGGGGGGGGGAAAACCCGGGCCGGGGGGGCAAGGGGGGGGGGGGGGGAAAACCCGGGCCGGGGGGGCAAGGGGGGGGGGGGGGGAAAACCCGGGCCGGGGGGGCAAGGGGGGGGGGGGGGGAAAACCCGGGCCGGGGGGGCAAGGGGGGGGGGGGGGGAAAACCCGGGCCGGGGGGGCAAGGGGGGGGGGGGGGGAGGGGCCTTTGGGCCCCCCGGGGGGGGGGGGGGGTGACAACACGGGCCTGGGAGGCACAGGGTGGGAGAGGCAGAGTCCTATGTGCCACCGGGGCAGTGGGCACGGGGGCGGGCACACAGCAGGCCGTGTTGTCTGATGATGCCCGGGATGGAGCAGCTGCACACGTGGCTGTGGGGCACACAGAGCAGGGGGGGCATCCCACGTGTCCCCTGCGGGGTGGGGCAGCGTGTGGCACTACGTGAGAGGCCGCGGGGGGCGGGTGCGCTTGGTCCTGCGGGTCGGCGACGAGGAGCCCACAAACTCAAACTGCTTCTGCCGCTCGGCGTTGTTGGGGAAGGGCAGCTGGCCGCGGTACAGGCGCTTGATGAAGTGCGCTTCCCGCTGGTTCTGCCGGCTTTTGGAGGCTTTGCGGGGGCGGCCCTTGCGCGTGAAGGCCATGTACCAGCCCTCGTGGCGCGCGTTCTGGAAGGCCGTGTAGTTGTTCTCCAGCACGATCTCGGTGAAGATGCAGTCTTTGCTCTTGCCGTTGGGCTGCATGGGGGGCGAAGGAGAAGGGGGGAAAGGAGTAGGTTCCTCCAGCAAGGAAAGGGTTAAATGGACAGGGTTGCCGGCGTGCAGGGCATCACGGTGGCAAGCCCAGCTTTCCCTGCCCTTTCTTCCCCCACGATGCCAGAGCCTGTGCAATGTGCGCATTCGCTACCAGGGCCCGGATGTGGGGCAGCTGACCTAGGGCTGTGACGGAGCTACGCCGACTGCCATCAGTTGAGAGCCCAGGTTTTTATGAAGAGCCTAGGAACGGCAGCCGGGGCTGCTCAGGGTTGGCATCCCCCGGCACGTAGCCAGACAGAAAGACATCCCTGAGCCATGGTGCGCAAGGCCTGATCATTCAGCCCATTCGACTGCACATCATCCTTGTGCTAAGCGCCGTGACCACTGCCTTTGGCTGAAGCACATCTGCCCAGGGGCACCCGGGACGGAAACCGCAGGGGATGGGGTGGCCCTGGGTAGCGACCCAGCTTGGCGCTTGGGGTGCAGCATGCAGTGGGGGCGGGGAGGAGGTCCTAGGTCTGTGATTCACCTTTCCAATGAGCTTCCCTCTCTTGCTCATGCAGATGTACTTCTCGCTCTCGGCTCCCTTGATGCGCACGCGGCTCCCGAAAGTGTCCGTCTCCACAATCAGCTTTGCTGAAGGGAAGAGAGAGAGAAAGAGGGGTGGGGGGAGAGAGAAGGAGCCAGGGGGGACGGGAGAGAGCTCCTTCGAGCAACAGCCTGTCCACGTGCTGGCTAGAATAGCACTGGCTGGAGCGATGCGCCGACAGGCAAAGCGTCTGTATCGCTGCAAACCCTGCTCTCGCCCACTTCTGTGCTCTGCTACCTGCAGCCTGCACGGGTGTTTGCTTAGGTCACCCGGAGAAGGGGACCGGGCAAGAGGGCAGTAGCTGCAGGTTGGGAAGTCAGGGCAGTTTCTTTCCGAGCAGCCTTGGCCTTTTACATGGAAACAGAGCATTTGTGTTAAGGACATTCAAGCTCATCCTTTGCAGCTCTCTGACACACGACAGTTCCCAACGTGTCATGTCCCAACAGCGGGTGACGGAGGATTCCCCAGGAGCCAATATAATGTACCGCTGGACTCTGCGCCTTTGGCTTTTGCAGAAAGCTCAGGCTGCAATCACTGCCACATTAGTGACAATTCCCATCATATTTACTGGGGGGTTTTTGCCTTGCTGCTGGACTCTCCGCTTCCTTTAGGGGGGAAAAAGCGAGGTTTCCACCTTCCTGGTTGCAGAGAAAAGCTTTCACGTGTGACCCGCAAGCAACCTAAAGGCTCAGAAACCAGCAAGCAAATTGCCACGCTGCAGGGCAGGGGTGCTTTCCCAAAATCTCATGATTTTTAAGACAATCCCCTGGTTTGGGAAGGGTTAAGCCTGGCACGCAGGGAGTGGGAGTTGTTTATCACTGCTCGGTGCTAGGAGTGTTGTATTTAACCGCTTGAAATGGGGGTGCCGTGAGGTTTGTGGGGTGCATTTCAGCCCAGAGACTGTTCTGGGCCTAGGGTGAGAAGCCAGCAGGATGCATGCTTTTTTCTCTGCCCTCTGTCTCCAGCGTAACGCTTGCTGCTGCAGACGACTAGTTAGAAGCAGCAGGCGTGGACGGATATACATGGAGGCAAAACTGTGCAGCTCTGAGCCCTGTTGCACTGTGGGACCCACCAGGGGCCTGCGCTCTTCTAGATGAGCATCTCAGTGCACTCCCTTGCTGTAATAACGGGGAGGGACCTCCCCACATTTCTGAATGCATGCATCCCTGCTCGGGAGAAGACACCACCTCGCCAACTAATCAGGTGGCTCCAAGCTGAGCTCTAGCTGGGGCTAATGCCACCTCCAGGCAGCTTCCACCTCAGCCCTGGATGAGTAACAGCAATGAAGTCAGATGAGACGCTTGCCTCCCACCCTTAGGCCTCCGGCTGCAGCTGCTAAATCAAGCTGATTAGGAAAGGCAAGTTTAGGATAAAGAAAGGCAAGCTGCACTGGTCCTGCTTCATGCACCTAAGCGTGGCTGCTTGGTGCTTCAAGAGGACAGCCCTTCTCCCCGTGGACTGGCCGTAGTCCTAGGTACGTGCAGAAACTGGCACCGGGGAAGTTCATGCCAAGGGGGTGGGTTCTGTATTCCCCAGTCTGCAAAGTCCCTTATCTGCTGCGCTCTCAGGAAAACGTGCACCGTTTCCTTTATAACGAGCAGGTTTCCATCCAGTGGGACAATTAAGATTTTTGACTGTTCCTCACTGATTGGCCCACAGCTGGTCTGCCATGCCCTTCCTGATGAGACCTAATTAACTGATCCTACCCAATTTCTCAACAGATAGAGGAATTCCCCCTTCTGGGACAATTTTTAATTATCCTTTTTTATTTTTTTTTTCCCCCAGATGAAAGCTTCTGCGAAAGGGCGGCTTTTATCTTTTGGCTTTGGATAAACCCTCCTCTGAAAAGCATTACCATCTCTGTGCAACCCTGCAGTAATTAAAAGTCCGGATAAACTTAGTATTATTCATAACACAGACCCTTTCCATTTACCCTGATGCTGCTGCACGAATGGGAACCGGCCCGTTCTGTTGTCTAACAATAGGGACATCAATGCAGGCTTATTTCTTCTCCCACAGAAGCCGGAGAGCAGGAGCCAGATGTATTTTAAACCCAGTTAAAAATCTTCCCTTTGATTAGCTCAGCTGCTGAAGACAATGTACTAATCTTCCCAGCTACCTACATGTAGCTGTGTCTGAAGGTCAGACGAGATCTCAGTGCCCTGCCTTTCTGCTGCTAATTGACATTTAACCCCCAATACCGCACTAATCTAAACTCAGCTGGAGTTGCTCATAATTTCACCCTAAGAGAATCTAGGTCTATTGTCCCGAGAGCAAAGCTGGATTGTCACCGTAACAAGCCATTGTACCTCTGACACACTGCATTCCCTCCTGATGGTCAGATCACCCCCAATAACCTTGGCAGGAGATATTTTGGACATGCTGGATTCTTAAACCAAAATAGGGACATCTTGTCCCCACTGAAGCCTCAGGGAGCTTTGCCTCTGTTCCCAATAGGGCCAAGCTTTCGCCTGTCCTGAGAAAGCTCAGGTTGGACTGGAGTGTGCGCTTCACGACCGGGTGCAACCTTGCCCACGCTGGAGAAGAAACGCAGTGTCTACTCCCTGGTCACCCTCGTGACTCGCTGAGAGCAAAACTTGGAAGTCAGGACTGAAGTCCCCCCAGGACTCGTTTCCAACCAAAGCTGTGAACACCTTGCTCCAAACCCCTGCTCCCCCACTTCCCTGCTAGACCTGGGACTAGACCCCAGGATTCTTGATGTCAAGCCCTTCCCTGCTTTAAACATCATTCAACCTCATTCCTCTCCAGTGCTAGGCACAGAAACCAGATGCGTGGATGTCTGGTCTCCTGCTCTGGCCAGCAAGTTGCTGCATGATTATTCATTAGCACCAGCACTGCAGCTATGCCTAGCAGCCCTTGGCATGGGCTAGTTGGCAATGGGCTTTACCAACCCGATTCCAGAGGTGCAGTGCAGCCAGATGTGACTGAGGCAACCCTCCCTGGGAAGCCTGGCATTCCCTTGGCGCGTGGGACACCCCTCCAGCCTGCCTCTTTTCATCCCACACAGCTGAAGTGCTCCGAGCTCCTTACCAAACTTGTTGCCGTCCTCTGCGGTGGCCGTGATCCTTTTGCCGTTCACTTGGACGTGCTTGCCGCTGGTCCGGCTGTACAGCTGGTACTCCCTGATCTGCCTCCGACTCAGCTGGTCTGTCATGGCGCCCTGGTCCCTCACGTACTGGTTAAAATTAGGAGACGGTTGATTCTCCCCCTTTGTTTACAAAGGGAAAAATAAAATCAATTTGTTTTGGACAGCCCCACAGACGTGGCGAGGGTGTTGAATCGGGAGCCAACGCTGGAGCCTCCTGGGTGGGAGGCCTGGGCAGACCAGTGGGGTGAGGTCTGATGCCCTGCAGAGCGTGCTGGCTAGATGGCATGAGTTCAGAGCCAGCAGCTAACCCACGGACATCCTGGCAGGGATGGAGGTGGGTGCCCTGCAGAGGAGGCCGCAGACATGCCGCAGCCAGGCCCGAAGGCAGAGGCTCCCCTAGGCAGGAGTCCATGTGTCGGGTTGGGGTAGGAGCCCAGGATGTTGGAGGGGAGCCCCCAAGCAAACTCATGGACCCACCCTAGATGCCAGGGCATCCTTGGTCTGGCCCCATCCCGTGCAGGCAGCGATTCAAGGCCATTGCCACCGGGGATTGCAGGGAGATGATCATTTTGAGCAGAGACCCTCACTCTAACTCCAGCGCTCACTTCACCCAAACCCGCTGCTACGAATGGAGGTACTAGGCAGCTCTGGCAGAGGACAGATTGGGGTATATCTGCCCCGCACATGCACATGGGGGAATGCTTGTACGGTTCCCCTACCCCATCCATCCTGCTCAGGCCTCTTGCAAACTTGGAGAGACAGCCTACTGGAAAACAAGCTCACTGGGGTCTCTCGTTGTCCTGTTATGGGGCACTTGGGATGGTTCCCAGTTATGGGTTTATGAGCCTTGTCAGCCACCGAAAGTCCTTCTCTCCTGTGATAACAAGACTCAGTGCTGCAGAGAGAGGATGCCCGCTCTGCACAGACAAGCGTCTGGTCCGTCTCTCCGTCCATTCACTGCGATCTGCTCTCTACCGGTGAGACCGTCTATTCATACAGTGCATGGAATAGTCCACTGAGCTCATCTTTGAGTTACCATATATAAACCATCCATCCATCTATTGCAACGCTGTCTATCCATCCACCCACCACCGTGGTATCTGAGCACCTTCGTATCATACTACCAACACAGGGCTTATTAGCATGCTGGAGGAGAAAGTGAAACAGATGAAGCTCTTTTTTTAGCCTCACCATAACTGTCCTCAGTAAATGAGAACAGGCAGGAAATAGGCTGCGGGAGAGAAGGAAAATGCTTTCCACTTAACAAGTCTTTCTCTGTGTGTGGGATCAGAAAAGACCGGGTGGGGAGGTCCTGTCCCTGAAACATTACAGTCAGGAGCAGTGTGCGAGAGAGGTCCACGCCGGGCAGAGCAGCCCAGGCCAGCTTGAGGCATCTGTCCAAACACAAGCTACTTGCTGGTGCCCTTAGCCTGAGCATGCAGAGCTTGTGCTGCTGTCTTGCCTGTTCCCCTGACTGCCCTCCAGTACTCCCGCAGGAGCCGGGCTCACCCTTAGAAGTGTCCAGGCCCGCGGACCAGGGCTGCACATGGCAGGACGGCAAGGGAGCTGCCGACCGGAGAGGCGGACATCTCCCGGGGCCACAGCCAATGCCGACACCCCCAGAGCGAAGCAGAACTTCGCTGCCGCGCTCCGGTGTCCCAGGACACACCAGAGCCTGCCACCGGCCTCCCTGATCCCAAAGCAAATGTTAAACCGGAGCCTCGGAGCCTGACAAACCCATTGCAATGTCCCAGTTGATAGAGCTCGTGATAACCGAAGCAGCCCCTGCATGACTGCAGCCTTCACCGGCCAGGCTACAACCGGGGCACCCAGAAGGCGTGCGGGGAACGGGGGCTCTTTCTGAGCGGCAAAGCATCACAGATCAGATAAATATCCCAGCTCATTTCTAGCCGCCCCCCTTTCATCCGACCCCACCTCAGTTCCCCTGGAAAGCATCTTAAGCCATAGCAAACTCAGCAGCAAGCCCTGTTAGGCTTTTCTGTCAATGCAGAGAGGTGGAGAAGGCCGACAGATTTGCGGGTTTGGGTACAAATGCCTTTGCGCTACGGGGCTTGTATGCTGCCAGTGAGCTGCGTGGACAGGCGCTCTCCCCTCTCCTCTCCTCCCAGCAAAACGGAGGGCCAAATGCCACTTACACGTGCGCCCCGCCACCAGCCGGGATTACAGCAGACTCAGCTGATGTCACCAAGAGCAAGATCAGAGTTTGCTCTTAACTGGATTCTGCTCTCACTGACACCCGATTTTGCACCAGCTCAGTGCAGCTGACGTCTATATCTGGAAGGACTCCGGATCCACAGAATCAGCCCAGAACACGCAGCTCACTCCCAGGGCTGCTAAATAAAGTGTGTATTGTGCCCCAACCGGCTTTGTGACTCACGTTAATGCCCCACCACAAACACACGCTCCCCAACACAAGAGTTATTATATGGTAAATGCCAGCTAATTACCACGGACAAGCTGATTGAGGATTATCAGCATTGTGGCCCATCTGTATTACAGAGCCAGAGCTATCACCCAGCAGTCACACTTCAATCAGGGGCTTTTTATGAAAGGGGCTTCATTTAATCTTTATGCAAGTGGAGTAGGAAGCCCTGATGTTAAGAGCCAAGGGTGAGATTTTCAAAGCCGCTTAAGAGATCTGGATGCCCTGTTCAGACATCTAAATTAGAGCCGCTCACATCCATCTCACGGAAACCTTGGTTTCCCAGTGAAAAATGACTCGAGTCAAAATTGCCCAGAAAGAAAAGGAAAAAAGCTTCAAACCATGTTGTGTACAAATGGTCCTTTTGGGGGCAATGTTGGTAAATCACTGCTTCTGGTCTGTTTGCTTGCTTGGCTGGCTTTCGGCCACTATTTTGAACAACAGCTCTCAAAGAGGGGACTTATTTTCCCCAAACTGACACTATTTGTCCAAACTCGTTAATGCATATATGTTTTTTAAACTGGGAAACAAAAATCTGTCTAAAGGAAATGTAGATTAAACCGCGTTGGATTTTTTAGCAACAACGGCCGGAGCGTTGGAAGCCGTTCTAGTCCAGACCCCCGAGCTTGGGCCATCTCAGCCAGAATGAAACATTATAGCTTGGGCATGACACCTGGACAAATATATAGAGCCAAATCCTCAGCTCGCGCAAATGGGTGTCGCTCCTTTGACTGCAATGGAACGATAATGGCCATTAGTCAACTTTCTGCCGGCCTGAATTGCAGCCTGGCTGTTAACAGAGCAGAACCGAGACCCTGGCTGCCCACTGCTAATTCAGTGCCAGATCCAACAAACTTTTTTGCCACTGATTTGGGTGGAGCAGGAGCAAGCTTCTTCCTTAAGCCATCTCAATGGCTGGAGGTGATGGACAGATTTTTTTTTAAATTCAGCTCATCAAAGACATTCCCAGAGCGGTGATATGGACCACTGGCTGGCTCAGGCCTGTCTGCTTAAGAGAGAAAAGCAATAATAATAAAAAAAAAAACTGGTAACAAATACAGCCCCCTGGACCAGCATTGTCTCGGTATTTCATGGATGTCTTTGGAGTTGGAGCTTTCACTCGGGCCCAGGTCCTCAGAAGAAGGTTGCTCCCGTAAGAAGAGAAATAAGCAGCCGGCTTGTCCACAGGGATTCAGAGCGCTTCAGATGTGGCTCTGTCGCTAGGAGCCACGCGTCTGGGAAAGCCCATCACAGCAGTACACGATAGCTGCTCTTGAGATGGCACTTTTCTGCTTGTAAGGAGTGCAGAAAGCTCCTCTTAACCCTGCGGCAAACAGGTCATCCAGCCGAACGCAGCTTCGACTCGATGTCCTGGCAAGCCTCGACGCCTGCCTGTGCGTGGCGTGCGTCTCGAGTCGCCCTTCTGCAAACCGAATTTCATTCCAAGGCGCGAGGTATTGCCTCCAGCCTGGCAAGGGCGCTCCCAGCCCGTATGCCTGTGCTGGCGAGCTTCCTCGCGCTGGAGACAGCAAGCTGCGAGCTCATCACGGGTGGTTTGGCAGAGGCCGAGCGCAGCGGGGGCCTGCTCTGCTCCCCGTGCTCATCGCATCGTGCTGGACCGGAGTGGGGCGGCTCTGTGCTCTGCTTGGGGAGGGCACTAGGGGAGCTGATGTGCCAGGTAGGACCCAGGCGGGTCCCCGCTAGGTGAGT
>NW_017729020.1:7765959-7766415 GCF_001723915.1 Gavialis gangeticus
ATCTCCGCACAAGGCAGCAATAAAACCGGGCCCAACACCATTGTGCTACTTTCTGCTCCGTAACAGCCTGCAGCCTACAGCCTTTTTGTCTGTGCGCTGCTGGGGTAGGGGGTAGCGGGGGGAGGAGAAAGGGGTCTTGCTTCCTGCAATGACTGCCTTTGCAGCCCTTGGGGGGTCAGGAGAGGGGGTGGCGATGGGGGGGGGGGTTCCTCTCTCCATCAAAGGCAGCTCCGCTCCCCTCCTGTTCTCAAAGCCACAGAGGCGTTTACCTTGGGAAGGTCCCAGATGGGTGTGCAGGGAGCCGGGGCTGGCCTGTTCATGCCGTTTTGTTTCGGGGCTGGCTGGGAGGGTGCTGGTGTGGAAGAGTGCATTTTAATAGCCGGTGCTTTTATCGGGCTCACAAAAAGGGATGCTGCATCTATAACAGGGCTGGGCGGGGGGGGGGGGGGGGGGGGG
>NW_017729020.1:7771415-7773560 GCF_001723915.1 Gavialis gangeticus
ATTATATGGTAAATGCCAGCTAATTACCACGGACAAGCTGATTGAGGATTATCAGCATTGTGGCCCATCTGTATTACAGAGCCAGAGCTATCACCCAGCAGTCACACTTCAATCAGGGGCTTTTTATGAAAGGGGCTTCATTTAATCTTTATGCAAGTGGAGTAGGAAGCCCTGATGTTAAGAGCCAAGGGTGAGATTTTCAAAGCCGCTTAAGAGATCTGGATGCCCTGTTCAGACATCTAAATTAGAGCCGCTCACATCCATCTCACGGAAACCTTGGTTTCCCAGTGAAAAATGACTCGAGTCAAAATTGCCCAGAAAGAAAAGGAAAAAAGCTTCAAACCATGTTGTGTACAAATGGTCCTTTTGGGGGCAATGTTGGTAAATCACTGCTTCTGGTCTGTTTGCTTGCTTGGCTGGCTTTCGGCCACTATTTTGAACAACAGCTCTCAAAGAGGGGACTTATTTTCCCCAAACTGACACTATTTGTCCAAACTCGTTAATGCATATATGTTTTTTAAACTGGGAAACAAAAATCTGTCTAAAGGAAATGTAGATTAAACCGCGTTGGATTTTTTAGCAACAACGGCCGGAGCGTTGGAAGCCGTTCTAGTCCAGACCCCCGAGCTTGGGCCATCTCAGCCAGAATGAAACATTATAGCTTGGGCATGACACCTGGACAAATATATAGAGCCAAATCCTCAGCTCGCGCAAATGGGTGTCGCTCCTTTGACTGCAATGGAACGATAATGGCCATTAGTCAACTTTCTGCCGGCCTGAATTGCAGCCTGGCTGTTAACAGAGCAGAACCGAGACCCTGGCTGCCCACTGCTAATTCAGTGCCAGATCCAACAAACTTTTTTGCCACTGATTTGGGTGGAGCAGGAGCAAGCTTCTTCCTTAAGCCATCTCAATGGCTGGAGGTGATGGACAGATTTTTTTTTAAATTCAGCTCATCAAAGACATTCCCAGAGCGGTGATATGGACCACTGGCTGGCTCAGGCCTGTCTGCTTAAGAGAGAAAAGCAATAATAATAAAAAAAAAAACTGGTAACAAATACAGCCCCCTGGACCAGCATTGTCTCGGTATTTCATGGATGTCTTTGGAGTTGGAGCTTTCACTCGGGCCCAGGTCCTCAGAAGAAGGTTGCTCCCGTAAGAAGAGAAATAAGCAGCCGGCTTGTCCACAGGGATTCAGAGCGCTTCAGATGTGGCTCTGTCGCTAGGAGCCACGCGTCTGGGAAAGCCCATCACAGCAGTACACGATAGCTGCTCTTGAGATGGCACTTTTCTGCTTGTAAGGAGTGCAGAAAGCTCCTCTTAACCCTGCGGCAAACAGGTCATCCAGCCGAACGCAGCTTCGACTCGATGTCCTGGCAAGCCTCGACGCCTGCCTGTGCGTGGCGTGCGTCTCGAGTCGCCCTTCTGCAAACCGAATTTCATTCCAAGGCGCGAGGTATTGCCTCCAGCCTGGCAAGGGCGCTCCCAGCCCGTATGCCTGTGCTGGCGAGCTTCCTCGCGCTGGAGACAGCAAGCTGCGAGCTCATCACGGGTGGTTTGGCAGAGGCCGAGCGCAGCGGGGGCCTGCTCTGCTCCCCGTGCTCATCGCATCGTGCTGGACCGGAGTGGGGCGGCTCTGTGCTCTGCTTGGGGAGGGCACTAGGGGAGCTGATGTGCCAGGTAGGACCCAGGCGGGTCCCCGCTAGGTGAGTGGCTGCAGCTGCTCCCAGCAGCCCAGCTGCAAGCCGCTCTGGCTTGCTTCCCCCCCCCCATCCCTGGCTCCGCTCCATTCCCCCCTTGAGTGACTGTCCCACCTTGCCCCTTGCAATTCAGCAGCCCCCTGTCAGGGCAGATCACAAGGGGAAACCTCTCCCCTCCCCTTCCCCACCTCCCTCACAAAGGAGGACAGAGCAAAGCTAGCAAAGATCACAGCCAACATTAGCCATGGGGGGATCTTCACAGGTCTTTAGTGGGGCCGGGTGGAGGGGGGGGAGGAATCCGCCCCTCGCTGCTGCCAGAGCAACTGGTGCTCGACAGCCCCAGAGACAGCTGCTCATCACGCAGGAGCTCAAGCATGGCTCTGGCCTTTGCCAACTCGCTTCTTCCCCCCCCGCCCCTCTACCCCCCGCCTCACACCCCCTCCTG
>NW_017729020.1:7774153-7775206 GCF_001723915.1 Gavialis gangeticus
GGGGGGGGGGGGTGGCTGTGCTCACTTTGGGTTTGGAGGGCCAAGGGCCCGATTCTGCTCTCACGTGCCTGTTCATCAGGACTTGCCTCACTGAAGTCCCCAGGGAGTGAGGAAAGCAGGCACCCAGCGGGTGTAAAGCGAGTCAGAGCCAGCCCCTGCCCCTCGCTGGAGTCTGTGACCTGCATACACAGGTGATGCAAATCATGCGCCGGGGGGCACCGGGCCCTACAGTCGCACGGCACAGAACAGGCGGCAAGGAGATGAGCCCCCGGCCCCCAGCCTCTTTATTTCTGCATGGGGCATTTCCCCTCCCCAAGCAGTTCCCTAAGTACATCCTCATTAAACCGATCCCTCTACCGCACAACCTGTGCCTTTGCTGTGGCCCAGTTCCTTCAACAGCAGCACGCTGCCTCCGTGCCCAGACAGACACATGCCATTGACAGACCGCACGATCGTTATCCAGCCCTGTGGCTTTCGGTCCCCGGCTGGCCAATGCCAACCCGAGCGATTTCCCCCCCTTGAGTAGCATTCCCAAAGGCAACAGAGGAGATTCGGCGCCGTTTCACCAGCCCCCGAGTTTCTCCCGGCTCTTGCTGGTCTCAGATCAGGATCTATCCCAAGGGGCGCTACTCCCACAGGTCACATTACTCACGTGTGTAAAAGGTCTGTAGGATCTGAGCCTCCCCTTTGCACAACTGCAGCATGTCTAATAGCTTTTTTTAAAGACCTTCCGGCCATGGCATTGCCCACATTAGCAAAGCACGCACAGGTAAAACTTGGACTTAGGCTGAGAGCGCATTCAACAATCCCTTTGCAAGCAACACACACAGACTCCCCTCTCCCCATCCATGCCGCCCTGAGGATTAAAGCACTACATTATAGGGGAGGGGGGGGAAAAGCAATTAGTCTAGTTTCCAGAAGACTAAAAGAGCTTTGGGTCTGAATGCTCTTTCAGGCTGCGGTTTTAAACAATTTGGGGCTGTAGCAAAGAAAGAACGCGACAGCAAGTATATCTAGAAAAATGTGACAGGCGCTGTTGCATTGGGGGGGGGG
>NW_017729020.1:7775429-7784923 GCF_001723915.1 Gavialis gangeticus
GGGTTGTAAAACAGACAGTATGCTGCAAACGTACCTGGGTTTGACAGGAAAGCATTAGGAGCTGGAAACATCTGCATTTGGAAACAAAAGAGAAAGAGGGAGAGAGAAAAAAAACAGGGTTTTATTTTGGAGTTAGCTGGTTTTTGCAGAAATGAATAGCTGTGTCTAACGGCACTAATAATAACCTCCTGATTAAACCTTGTTGTAAAGAACTGTAACAAAACTAGCTGTGGGGAAAGCAGGATGGAAAAAAAGCGCTTACATGGAAAGGTTTTGGAGGCTGATGTGCTGCATGTCGCTCGTCAAGACAAAAAAAAAGGAGAGATAAATACATCAACTGGATTCAAATTGACCTCAGAGATGGGCACTTGTAGACACCTTCCCAGGTCTCTCTAAAGCTGACCCATTCCCGAGCGGGGACTGAAGCATCCGGGTCCCCTTCCTTCTAGTCTGATGCTCCCGGGAAAAAGAGGTGCCAGGAAAAAACCACTTCTCGCACCACATGTGATTTTCTGAAGTCCCTGGAACAAAAATTGCCACAGTGCCTGGAGGAGATAGTCGGGCAGCGCATCCGCTTTCTTCCTTCCTTTCTCTTTTTTTCGCCACCCTCTACAAGGATCCTGGCAGGACCTTCATCGCCTCCAAGTTGGTCTCCTCCATGGCCCCCTCTCTCCCCTGCCCACCCGTTTCCAAGAGAGAAACTGGCTCCTTTCCTGGGGTTATTCCCTTGGTTGTATTCCTCCTGCAGCCTGGTAGCAGCTTCCTCCTACAAGACAAGGTGGCTCCAAGCAGCGTGCTCCCATCTGGGGGCGAGAAGACACCGGAGAACCTCGGGACCCATAAAGTTCCCGGCGTGTATCCAGGAGGGCCCCCGCCTGCCAGGGGCAGAGATGCTGGGAAGGAGCGCAGGGCTGTCTGGCAGTTTATTGCTAGCGCTTTGCCAGGGCCGGCCCTGAGAGCTTGGGAAGGATCTGTGCGGAGAAGGGCAGAACCTTCCCTTCTTGCTTCCCTGCAAGTCATTCAGCAGCTGGAGAAGGAAGGAGGAACCTTACCTAGCAGGAGCCTGGGAGGGAGGGGAAAGGGGGGTGGGAGGCAGCCTGGCAGCCTGGCTTGGTGTGAACCCAAGCTGGAGAGATCAACCTGGCTTATTACAAGTTGGGGAATAGTTTAGGACCCCCCCCCCCACACGCACTCAGCACCACACAGCCTGCCCTGGGGGGGTGGGGGGTGTCAGGAAGGGCAATGGGGGCAGGTTTTGAGGGTCTGTGCTGTAAAACCACTCACACAGGGCTCAGCATCTTAGTTCAGGGTGCAGGACATGGGAGCTGCGGATGAGTCTGGGGGGCGGGGAGCGGTGGGAGAGTGCAGGGGGTGGCTGATGGCTCATGTCTTGGAGCATCTCAGGTTATATGGGTGGGGGACGGCGCAGCAACCACTTTGCCTTCCTTCCCAGGCTGCTCGGAGGCCTGGGAAGCTGCTCCACGTGCGGATGCCCCTGCAGGGTGGTGCCACGCTTCGTTCAGATGAACGTGCAACCTATTCTCTGCAGCCCCGTGCTGCCTTCGCAGGCCGTGGCACGGGGGTAGGGTGCGGGGCGCAGCCGCTCTGCCCGTCAGCACTCTTTCTTGCTGGGATGAGCCAGCCTGGAGCTCCCGACACGGTCCTGAGCCAGGTGGCCTCAGGAGCAATCGTGTCCGAGCACTGCGGTGGTGCCACTCGCGGCGGGCATCAGGCCGCCTTGCCAGTGGGGTGCACGCCGGCTGCAGCAGGACTCGTGATGGGACAGGTAAAGACCTCCCGTGGCCACGTGTAATGGCAGACAAGCATAGCCAAAAGCTCGGGCTGGGGCAGTGTTTCTCGGGGGTGATGGGCTCCGATACAGCCTGCCGCTTGGGATCACTGCCCCAGGCGAACTCAGGGGCTGCCCACCATGGGTGCTCACCGCTCCAGAGCCACGTACGTTCACTTACCTGGGAGCAGCCCCTTCTCCCTGCACTCCTGTCCCAAGAACCCCTTTAGCCCCTGGCCTGAGACAGCAGGCAGGTGCCATGTGGTTGGGGTAATAGTGGCAGCGCTACGCAGGGAGTAGGGGGGCAGAAGCCTAGCTAGCTCCTACCTGGGTCTTCTGCTGCTGGGCTTCTCTTCCCCTTCAAGTGCTCCTCGCGGCTCTGGGCCCAGGTGCTGATCTGGGAACTTAGCACACTCAGGAGGGAGCTCACAGCTGCAAAAGCCATCATCCCCCTGCCAGGGAGCAGCAGAAAGGAGCTCAATTCAGGACTCAGACAGCAACTGAGCAGAGATGTTAATCCCTGCAGATGAAGCCAGGGCAGGTCACAAAGGCTCAGGGAGGAGGTTCTGCACCAGCACGGGTCTCTCCAGTGTACCCCCAGCCTTGCATAGGGCACCCTGGGTCAGCTACTCATCGGCCACAAGTACTGGACTGCAGGGGGGTGCAGGGTAGCTCCAACCTGGTCTGGGAGTCGGGGTTGCTAGCGGTATTGTACTCATTGCCAGAGGTTGGACTGAGAGAGGCTGGATGACCAGGGGAGAGTATCAGGGCTCTGTGCTCTATGCTTGGCTCTTAGAGGCGCGGGTCTCGTGGTGAGAGCTGGGAGGGGGCAGAGGTAAGGAACCGTGTGTCATGGTCTGACCTGCTTTGCAACTGGCTCCTTGTAAAACCTCAGTCGCTTCATCTCGCTTCACTCATCGATACACGAGGAAGACACTGACCTGCCACACGGGAGCTGCTACCATCGTCTGCACACCGTGCTTCTGTTCTGGGCTCGAGGATGCTCTTGCAATGCTCTGTATTTGTTCAGGGCACCCAACTCCAGCCCTCTCCAGCCAGGGTGCATGAGAGCCAGCCTGCTCGGTCACCCGTCACAACGAGATGGATGCAATGGCAACCCCGTTGCCTTCCCGCTCGGCTTATCGCCGTGTGCTCACCGCCAGTATACGTGCCGAGGAGGTTTTGCGGCGCACTGAGGTCCACATCAAGCCCCCTCTGCTGTTGCTACCGCCCCCCCTGGCACACTAATTATGCATTGTCGTGACTTCCAGCGATGGAGCAAACCCTCTGGCTACACGAAGGGACAGCACTGACGTGCATTATTACCTTGCGTGATGGCACTGCAGCTACGGCGCAGCGGCAGCACCCATAGCATAAAGTGTGCCTGACTTCTCTGGCACAGTCCTCCTCAACTCTTCTTTCTGATCATCAAGCATGCCCTTTGCAATCCCAGGCCTGCCCCCCACCCAGACCAGACCAGACCCCACACCCTCCTGGACTGAACAAGGGCTCTGGACAGAGCCAGCCTTGCCAGGCAAGGAAGCACAAGAGCTATTTAAGGAACGGCATGAGGGCTTTTCTCACTCAGGGCCTGCTCCCCCCCAGGAAACATCAGAGGTGTAACCCAGGCTTTAGCACAGTCACCCCCCATTGCAGGACGCAGCCCTTCCCATACTAACAGCCCCACACCTTCGCCTTTCGGTCCCCCACGGGGGCCAGCAACAGCTACTTCAGAGGAAGGCATAAAATGCCCCTCATAATGCAGTGCGAACATGTGGCCTAATGGATCGGGTATCTGCCCTCGCATCAGAAGATGAAGGGCTTGCATCTCTCCACGGTCCATTTGCTTTGGCACTTGGAGACTAAGGTGATAAGTGCCTTATAAATACCTCAGCGAGATAGCCAAATAGTGCCCCTTAGTAGGTCCCAAATTGCTGCAGGGTGGTGCTGTGCTCTGCGGAGCTGCAGCCGCTGGGGGGGCTGGATCTGGGAACCCAAGAGCCATGAAACAGGCCCCCCAGGGAGGTGGCATCTCCTTCGTAGGAGGGCTCCAAGCAGAGGCCGGATGGCATCTCGGCTGCGTGACCCTGGAGGCTCCTTCCCACCTGTAATGCTGCAGCCGTGGCTGACACAGAGCAAAGCAAGCCACGCTTAGCCAGAAGCCGGTGACCGCATCCTTCCTTCCCGAGGACCCTAGCGCTAAGCCTCTGCTTGACACCGGATTCAGAGCACTTTGGGGCGCTTGGGGGCAGGGCTGGATCTTCCCATGTGCGCAGCCCTGAGCACGGCAGGCCAGGCTTGGGGCTGCTAGGTGACACTGCCATAGAAAGAATAAGGCGCATCCCTGCTCCGTGCCTCAGTTTCCCCAGCTGGACGATGGTGGGGGTGGGAATCCTCCCCCTTGAGCCCTATGGGGAAAGGACTACTGTGGGGTGCAAGCTTCTCCAGGGCGGCGAGCCCGAGCGGGGCTGAGTGGGGCATGCTGAGCCCCAGCGTGAGCTGTTAGTTTTGGGAGAATGAGCAACTTGGTGCTAACGACCCACATTCCCCCTCACCTGGTGCTTTCTCACCTCCCCCCCCCAGGACAGGGCCCCAAACCACAAAACTGCAGCTTCCAATAAACACACGTGTTGATCTTCCCTGGGCCTGTGTGTGCCTTGGGGATGTGCGGAGCAGAAGCCCTGCGGCTTCCTTCTCCCTTCTGGGAAGGCTTTGTCTCGCGCTCTGATTGCTTTGGGAAGAGGCTCCTGTCACCTGGGGAAGTGACAGGCAGCAGCTTATCGGGGATCTGCTCCCCGCTGCCCTCTCTGCTGTGCCCGTCGCCTGCCTGGGGATGCACTCAGACAAGCACAGGGGCAAATGGCCCAGGCAGGCACCCCAAAGGGCAGGGCACATGGCGGAGCTGGCTGCGTGCATCTCCCTGTCTCTCCAGCTCCCCAGGGAGACGGCATTTTTGGGGACGAATCTGGGGAAAGGGACCTGGGTGCTAAGACTTAGGGGAGGCCTGGGGGAGGCAAAACACCTGGGCTCTTTGCCGGGCTCTGGCTTTGCTGTTGGGGCGGCGGGCTGGGAGTCCGAATGCCTGGGTGCTGTTCCTGACTCACTCATCAGGCTGAGCCTCAGCTTCCCCCGACAGACCCTCCATGATGCTGCTGCTCTGCCCCGCAGAGAAAGTCATCCCCTAATGTCCATAAAGGGCACTGCGATACTCAGGACTGATGACGACTGCTATGAGACAATACCTCAGGGCTTTACTGCCTTTCCCATCCTCCCGGGAGGAGGACAGTTGGCTGGGGACACACACAACAAGACCCAAGCAGCTGCCTGTGAGCACCCACCCCGCCACCCTGCCCCTGGCTTCTGCGCGGTGCACACCTGCCTTGGAAGTACAGGGCAGTGCACAAGGCCCCGGGTGCAGGACGGGCCCTTGCACCCAGCCATGCCTCTGGCACGCGCCCCCTTGACTTTAGACCTTCATTGATTGCAGCACACAGTTGAGTCTCAGTGCGCTCCTGCAACTGGTTGCGATGAGTTTTTCAGCCCGGGCCTGTTCCTCCACCGGCTGTGTTGAATGGCTCGCCCCGTTTTTCTCTCCTCCGGTTTGACTATAGCAGGCAGGTTGTCTCTGGCTCTCTCCAGCGCTTCAGAGCAAGGGCTGGGTTCAGCCTGCCGGCTGGGCGCGGGGAGACTCAGTGCTGCCCCTTTTAATTTCCTTCCCTCGTTATCAGCACCAGCTCAGCCAGGCACGCTGCCCTCCTCTCCCTGCCCTGCACGCGTCCAAGGAGAGTCGCATGTGCCCAGAGCCACACGAACAGCAGCCTTGAGCAGCAGCTCCCCCGGCCCCGCCATCCCTCCCACATCCCAGCAGCAAGAGGCCGTCTCCACCAGCCCCTTCTCAGGTGCCTCCAGGTCTCTCCTGGGCAGGGCGGTGGGTCTGGACCAGCATCTCCCAAGATGCGCCCTCCTGGACAGCTGGACACATGACCACTTCCTGCATCTTGTCCTCCAGCAGCTGATGCCAGAGAGGGAAAGAGGCAACAGATGGGGACCTCTCCACCTTCCTATCCTGCACACCCCTGTAGTTGCACCCACAACCCATGCCTGCATCCAGGGACAGAAACCCTCCTCCACAGCCCATGCTACGATTGTCACCGTCCCAGGCCAGCCCTCACCTCTCCACCCAGCTTTGCTTATGGCTGTTGTCCTGTCCCTCAGCAGTACTTCCCCCCCACCCCATTCCCACCTTGGAGGGACAGCTGGAAAGCAGCGGTGATGACGGACAGTTCCCTGGACGGTGCCTGGGACCCTGTTTATAACGGTCAGCTACACAAACAGGCAGTTTGTGTTGCAAAAGCTGCTGGACTGGGCAGGGGGCTGGGTTGGGGTGGAGTGGAGCAGCCTGCTGGGCAGCGCCCCTTCCCCCTCCCCGCTCCGCAGCCCCGAGCAGCCGACATCTGTTTTCACTGGGGGCACTTTGATGCTGGCTGCTCTTGATGGAAGGCAAACAGAGCCCCGGCGGTGAGTGAGGACAGGGGCTCCCCTGCCATCCCATCTGTAGCCATGTGAGGGGAAGCTCCAGCCTGGGCCTTGCAGGGGGCCCAGCCCTCCTTGTGCCTGTGTGTAGTGTTGGAGGGACTTGAGCATCCAAATGCGGTTGCCTTAGCAATAACCACGGGCATGCAGGATCATACCCGTGCGCTGTGCGACTCCTTACCCTGCCACTGCAGAGCCCCTCGACCAGCGGGCCGGATCCACACTCCTGTTTCTGCCATCAGCCCATGCTGCACACGGGGCCTCGCGTGCAACATGCTAAGAGGACGTGACTTTGAGGCCCCAGCACGGCCACGTATCTGTAAGCACCCAGTGCCACGGTGAGGGGTGCGGAGCGAGCGCTGAAATATTGCCTATTGTCACTGACTGCCTTGCCGGTCTGCGCCGTGGGACGTGCTGGGAGCGCTCTGGGGGTCAGTGCTATGAGCATCCAGCTGAGCCAGGCCCATAAAGTGAGCATAAATACATGGAGGAAGGAGGCTGGTTCGGAGCCATTTCCAGTCCTTCAGCACAAGCAGCCGCACCTGTGGCTGGCTGCCCTGGCTCCATTGCAGGCTCCTGCTCTGAAGCACTGGCTGTCCTTCAGCAACACCCCAGAGCAACCCACTGACCGGCTGCACCTGCTGGGACTGGCAGCTGCAGGGCAGAGGAGGCTGAGCCCTAGGCTGCCACCGAATCACTACAGGAACTTCCCAGGGTCTCTTTCAAGTCCTGCTGCTGGGTTGAGTACCCGTGGGCCCCTGGGTTCACCCTGCAGCCAGGGGGACTCCCTGCAGGTCTTAGGCCCCTCTGGACGGGAGAAACATTGAGACAGGATGCTTTGAAGGGCAGCATCTGGTGCTAGGATTTTAGGAAGGTGCTGGGAAGCAGGATACCAGCTGCAGGCAGGGAGAGGAGGGCAGCATGCCTAGGTGAGCTGGTGCTGATAACTAGAGGAGGGAATTACAGGGACAGGACTGAGTCTCCCTGCACCCAGCCAGCAGCCCTTGCGCTAGAGAGAGCCAGAGAGAACCTGCCTGCTATAGTCAAATTGGAGGAGACAAAAATGGGGTGAGCCGTTTAACACAGCCGATGAAGGAACAAGCAGGGGTTGAAAAGCTCATTGCAACCAGTCGCAGGAGTGCGCTGAGACTGAACTGTGTGCTACAATCAATGAAGGACTAAAGTTGAGGGTCAAAAAAAAAAAAAAGCTCCAAGGAGCCTACTGGAGCCCAAACCAAGTCAGGCAGTGCAATGGCTCTTGTCCATCCCATTGGAAGATGAAGCTAAGGCCAAACCATGCACTAATGCCTCTTGAAGTGTAAGACCAAGGGTTGAACTGCTTGACCAACTTATTAGCAGTAATCTCTTGCCCTATTTTCACCCATCCAGCCCTGCTCGCCCAAGGCCCAGTAGGGCGGCAGCTCCATAGGGCTCTGCTGCCTTCAGGGCTAACTCCCAGGATCACTCACCTGGCTGCAGGCCTGGGCTAGGAGGACATGCAGCAGGGGCCCTCTGGCTCTAGGACTGCCTGCCTTGACCCTAGATGCAGTGTCCCCCTTCCTCATCCAGTGGGCTCCACAATCGGTCATTACCCTTGTGCCATGGGAGGGAAAGCCTCTGTGCACCCAACTCATGCCCAGCAGCCACAAGTGCGTGGTCAGGGAAGAGCGGCAGGGGGCCTGTTTGCAGAGGCAGCCTTTGTGAGACAAGCAGGGCTGCACCCCCTGGAGAGCCAGGTGGAGTCCAATTCCCCTCTAGTGCCCCGTCTGTACCCCACGCTGCTGCGAGCTTCCCCAAGCAGTGCCCTGGCACCTCTGCCTGGAGTGGTAGCACCAGTGTCACTGCCCCTACACACCCAGCTCCCCTGCCTTCCAGCGGGAAGGAGGAGCCCCCAGAATGATGCACCAGGAACTCCATTTCTTGAGGATCGGCAGAGCCGACGCCATGGGGTCTTCCCCCTCTGGAAGAGGGCCCACGCAGCTGCCGAGTTGCACGGGGTCCCAGATCCAGCAGGCAGCTCCTTGAGGGCGGCATCACACCTCTGGGGTTTATGGAGGCCCATTTGTGCTTTGCTGCTGCGTGACAGGTGGGGTCTGTCTCCAGAGGGGCCGAGACCCACAGCTCCCTGCCTTTGATCTCTCCTTCCAGCCTGGTGCCAAAAAGGTCTTTGTGAACAGCAGGGCAAAGCCAGGGCCCTGGGAACGTGTCAGCCAGGTTTTTCAGCTGCCTGGGCTACACAGGCTCTCTGAGCCTGCTTATATTGACCACAGCTTGGCTTCATTGTCCCTGGGAAGGATTGTCCCGGGTGGGACACACACTGCTCCCTACTCTGGCTGTGCGGGGCGGGCGACAGGACCAGAGAGAGGCATCCCAATAGCCCGATTTGTGGAAGTGAACAGGGACCCTCCTCTCCTACCCACTTGCCCCAAAAGCCGAGACAGGATGGTCTCTGCCAGCATATTGCCTGCCTAGCCCCGCCCGGCGATACTGCAATGCTGGGAGGCTTTCCCTGCTCCCCGACCTGAAACTTTTGGCTCCGTCTCCTCCCTGTCTCCACCCAGTGCCCTGCCTAGGGCCAGTAGTGGGGTAGGGGATGGATGTAGCCGAACAGATATTCCCTTATGCCCCCCCACTCATCAAGGGTCTCCCCTCCACCACCTCCCACATCCAGCAGCCATCCCTGCTGATCCTCTCCCTTTGCCACACACCTGGAAGAGAATTAAAGCCAGCCATTGTAGGAGCCAATCTCACAACACAGCAGTATCCCAGCATGCTCCCGAAGGCAGCAAGCCTGCCACAAATACCTGTTAACTCCAGACCAAGGCCAGGGCAGCGGGTTATAATAGCGTCCCCCGCAGCTTGGTAATCCTCTTTTGTCTCTTATTCACAGCCAGGTCTGTGTTTGAGGATGAGGAGAGGGCATGCCAGCACCGGTCTCGGGTTATCTAGGGTAGGAACTTTAGGAAAGAGATGTCTACCGAGAGAGAGAGAGGTACAGACAGACAGAGAGCACCCCTGGGCGTGTGATCAAGGCACCCATTAGTACAAAGCCAGGGCCCCGCTCGGTCTGGATTAGCAACAACCCTATTGCACCTTGCCCCAAATGCTAACCCAGCTCTCATGGGCAGGAGCCACTGCAGGAGTCCCAGCCCAGCTCCCTGCAGCTGCAGTG
>NW_017729020.1:7789923-7815670 GCF_001723915.1 Gavialis gangeticus
GAGAGAGACAGACAGACAGAGAGCACCCCTGGGCGTGTGATCAAGGCACCCATTAGTACAAAGCCAGGGCCCCGCTCGGTCTGGATTAGCAACAACCCTATTGCACCTTGCCCCAAATGCTAACCCAGCTCTCATGGGCAGGAGCCACTGCAGGAGTCCCAGCCCAGCTCCCTGCAGCTGCAGTGGGGCCCCATCTTCTTCACTGCCAGGGTTTTGGGGCTCCACATCTACCTCTTGGGGTTGTGTGGCAGGATAGAGCAGTCTGGGTGGCGCGGTGTGGGGGAGAGCTGGGGCTACAGCAGAGCAGAAAAGGAAAGGCGTGCTGTAGTCTACTCTTCAGCATTATCTATAGCTCAGCACAGGCTTGGCACTGCTGCTGAAGCCATTACCCCACCTACTTTCAACCTGGGCCCAGCTCTCAGCATCCTGAGCCTGCCATCACTCAGCAGCACAGCGCTTTCCCCCCCAACCCCAGGCTCCTGGCTGTGGACCACCCAGCCTCCTCTCCCTCCTCCAGCCCCAGCATTGCAGGGCTTTTGGGAGGAGACGGGGGTAGTGCTGGCATCAGCCACTGGAGCCTGTGTTTCTGCTCACCCCCTACCGCTACTCCTGTCACCACCTCCTTCAGACTCTCTACACTCCTCAGTTAAGTAGCTGTAGCTCCCTACTTAGCCCTCTTCCTGCTTGGTTTATTGTGGGGTGGCAGGTGATGCCTCTCTGCTCCTGGGGCAGATGGACAGAGACCACCCTATGGGCAGACCAAACCCACAGCCCCCAGTTTGGAGGACAAACTGGGTGTGCAGGGTGGATGACAGGCATGAGGCTGAAGAGCCCAGCTATTCCCAAAGAAACTGCAACAGAGCTAGCCTGGCCCTCACTCCAGCTTCTCCTTTTGCGGGGGGCTTCAGTCAAGCCCTGGAGCTAACTAGCCCCTGTCACAGCTGATGGTTTCTTTCCCTCTGCAGGGCTGTCCTCTATAGGAACCAAGCAGTATTACAGCTAGCTTGATAGACAATTTCTGGCAGAACAAGGCTTTTATCTTAGTAGTGTTTTATCTGAATGCTGTATCCAAACATCTGCTTCACACTCCAGTCTCGAGGCCCCTTCCCCCTGGCTGGGTGTAAGAACCCAGCTGTGGTACCAGGGCTCAGCCTCAGTCATTCATCTTGAAGCCATCTGGCTCATTTTCTTAAAAAGTCACCCCACAAGCCTCACAGCATTAGGCCCAAAGTGCAAAAAAAGAGACAGCTTTATTGTTATTAAGGATAATTTAGAGAAATAAGTAGCATGCACACACACACAAAGAAATCTCTGTTCTTTTCTGCAGCAGGCCCTGGAAGCAAAGAGCAAACAAGTCTCAACACAAGCTGGGGTATTTTTATACCTGGGGCTTTTCTACAGATGGCAAGTGAGCTGCAGCTCTGCCCCCCACCCCTCCAGCTGGAGGTGGCTTGTAGGCCAGTACAGAGAAGGATCACCTGCCTGGCTTCGCATTACTGGAGGGTTACTCCTCTCCACTAGTGATGGGCAGGCTAGAGGCCCAGACCTGGAGTTGTGCCCTTAATACCAGGCCTCTGCTGGCTGTGGGACTCCCCACCACTGATTTCTTGGTGGCTGTAGGGCAGGCAGAATCCCTCAAGGAGGGAGAGCTGGCCTCCAGGTTTCGCCCAGGGCACCTGGTCGTTATTGCTCCACCAGTGTGACATATTAAAAGGAGATACACCCAGCATCTTTCCCCAAGGTCTACTAACCATGCATCTCCAAATGCAGGAGGCCTTAGTTGCTGATGGCAAAAGGAGCTCTGGGTACAAGTACTGGTCTCCCTCAGCACTGTGCCTTGCAGCCCTCAGGATCCCTCCCCTAGAGGCAAGAATATAGCACCCAACTAGCACACAGTCAGGTGAGCCCTTACCCTGTGGGTGCCTCAATGCATGTCCATCTATTTCTTGGCTGCTGGCTTCCTCCCTCTGCCTGCTCCTTTCCCCTGCAGCAAAAGGAAGAGCAAATGGCTTTAGAGCAGCCTGTGACTGCAGAGTGAGCCAGAGGCACTCTGTGTGCCTCACAATACAGGAGAGCGCCTGCTGGACATATCTGCAGATGCAGGCTAAGTCTGGCTATTCAGACACCTACCCTATATCTTCCAGGCAGGCATTCACAAATGCAGTAGCCTGGCAAGATGACTGGCACTGGTCTTGGATAAATCAATTCTCCCCTTTTGGGATCTGGAAGCCAGTCAGGGACTCAAGCCGACTCAGACAGGAACACTCTTCTAGTAACTGTTTGTACGCTCTCATGCCTCACAAATGGTATCACTTGGAGGACATCAACACCATGCCATGACCACCAGCCCCAGACACAGCTTGGGCTGTGAAGTCACTGGGCTCCAGGGAGGCCAGCAAGCACTTGCACAAAGGACTGGTGCACCCAGAAGAAGGGACAGGTCAGGAATAAGCAGCCAGATGCTTCATACATGCTCTCCACAAAGTGCTGCCAGAACTAGCACCCCTGCCCCAAGCGTGCAGACATGGCTTCCTACCTTGTTAGGGGGTGCATCCTCATCAGAAGGAACAGGGTTGCTTGGGAGAGAAGAAGTGGGAGGTTAGCGCTTCTGCCATTAAGTCAGGCCATAAAAAGTCACAGATGGAAACACAGCACTGAGGTCCCTCAACTCACTTGCAGGGGAGGGGAAGAAATCCAGGTGTTGGGTATTTCTGAGGGGTATCAAGAAGGGCTAACCCATGACAACTTTGGGAATGGTTCATCCTTCATTTTTTTGCCAGTATTACATCCCGGCAGTGCAAAATATTTCTCAGTCTATGTGGTCCCAGATACTAGCTTCACCAGGCATTGAAAGATAGCCACCAGTTAGGCACCCACCAAGACCAGACCTCCACCACCAGCTCTGGAGGACCACTTCATCCTTTCCCTGGCCCCACACCCCTTAAAAAAAAAAAAAAAAAGATTTACTTACTTGATCTCTTCTTTCTCCACTTTCTTCTTCTGGGACAAGAGGAGAGAGATGTAGTTAAACTAGACAAACTCCAGTTCACAGAGAAAGAGAAAGAAGGGAGCCTGCCAACCCAGTCCCTTGTTTTCCAGGAGGAGAACATGGGTCATTTTTCATGAGTTTTACCCACTCAAGAACGTACTTGTAACACAAAAATTGCAGTAACAGGACAAGCACCATTCCACTTACCTGGGAAAAACCAAGAGAAGATAAATACTGCTCTCCTCTATGGACCAAGAGCACACACCAACCGCAGATGCTTCCTCAGCCTGATGAAGGGTACTTATACACAAAAGCTTGCAAAGAAGAATTTTTCCAACTATTTGAGTTGGTTTAATAAGAGGTAAATCAGGCCCAAAGAACCTCGTCTACTTATGTCCTTAGACCGACACGGCAAGACTGCCGACTTTGTGGCCAAGATGCCAACTCTGCCAGAGCATCAGCTGCTTCGCAGGAGGCCCAGGCCTTCATTGGCCAAGGCATCAAATCCACCCTGCTCCTCCTAGGAACTCAATTCTCAGTGCACTTCCAGGACAGGGAAAAGCTGGGGCAGGGTTTCCCTCCTGGGGAAAGGTTTGGAGATGTCAGGCACATCTGGAGATAGACCAGTGGCAACCATGATGGATACTGCTGGTCAGGTTCATGGGTACTAACATATGATGCTGCACACAGTCTGTGCTACACTAGCAGTAACAGGGCACCCAGGCAGGGGCTAGTCGAGGGGCAGACTGGGTCTCCCCATACCTTGGCTACACTTGCTTTCTTATTGGCTGGCTGGCGCTTGGTGGATTTTTGGGGAGACTCTTCCTGAAACGATTCTTCTTCTTCGTACTCTTCTTCTTCCTCCTCCTCCTCTTCCTCCATCCAGGAGTCATCTGGGACCACTACAAAGAAGAGCTGGCCTGTTTCAGAGCATGGGGCACAGATCAAGGCATTCCCTGCCTGCTCCTCCACTCCTAGCGGTAGGTACCCCAAACATGGGATGCCAGCCAGCCCCCGAGCCAGCAGTGGCTAGCCAGCACACTCTGGTGCTGCATAGAGCAAGTCTCATAGACCAGAAGAGCCAAGCTACTAATACCTTGGGAGACCCTGGGTGTCTTGCTAACAGCAGCTCCTCCCCAGGGCACATACCAGCTACCCCCCGCCCCAGGAAGGGAGGACAGTCTATGGTCCAGACATGCGAGCAGCACAAAGAGTCCCTGCTCCAGCAGCAGGGTGTAATGCATACAGGTGGGGGCTTTACTGCATTCCCATCATGCAGAGGTGGCAGTGGCCAGCTGGCTATAGTCTTCTCTCATTTGGTTGAAGCAGAGGTGGCCCAGCAAGTATTGCAGTCACCAGAACCAACGTATACCGCATTGCCCTAATGCCAAGGTTGGCCAGACTCTAAACCCCCCTGCATCCACACTTACAATTAATGTGCTGTCCAGTGATGTAGACTGGGCCAGAGCCAGCTCTCAGCCGAAAGGTGACAGGAGGAGTCAGCTCAACTCCCACCATGGGGGCCTGGAAGAGACAGCAGCAATGCCATGAGGGTAGGCTGATGGCAGGTTATGCCCTAAAAAGCTGTGGTTGCAGACCAGTTGGCTTTGAAGGCCTAACAGGACTTTGCATCAAGTCCCAAAAAGCTGACGACTGCACGGCAGTGCTCACCCCTCCTGTGCTATCCTCCTCAAAGGGCTGCTTCCTCCACATTTCAGCATGCCTACACTCCAAATTAGCACTTCGGCTTGCTCAGACCTGGGCTTATCAGTGACCTGCTCTCCATCTCCAGGAGTCATCTAGATGCCAGATCCTGACCCAGCTTCCAGGCTGAGTAAATACCAGCCCAGTCCACACCCCCACCTCTCACCATTGGCAGTACAGAAGGCTTCAAGGCAGCTAGGACTACAGGGCTTGGGTCCTGGCTGTCCTCTGGAGGGATGATCTCTATGATGTTGAACTCATCGTTGGTTTTCTCCCCCACACAGATCTGTGGAGAGAGAAGAACAAGCCTTTCGCATTGTGTCAGCAGAGGTGCTTCAAAGGCAGGAAGACTCAAACTCCACAGCCTAACAGAGTAACACCTCTGCCAGTCAGCAGGGAAGACAGCTTCTGCTCAGAGTACCCCCAAACTTGACATGCCCAAGGCCAAGTGGGCACCTTCACTACTGGGTGAGAGGAGACTTGCACTCTCACGGGCACATTGGCAATGACAAGACTCCACTTGCGGTCCAGAAGGATGGTATCAGAGAAGCCAGACCCTCCGCTTCACCCTATTCTGCAACTGGCTTTTTACAAGTCAGGCTCCCCTCCCATACACACCTCCCACACCCACTTCAAAGCCAGTCACAAGGGCCCTGTCCCAAACATCTCCTGTGGGAGAGGATGGGCTAGGCACCTACCATCCGCAGAGCCAGCTGCTGCTCGTAGGCCCAGTCATCTGGCATCTTGAAGGTGCAGGTTGTATTCTCTGCACTCAGTTCGCAGCCTGTGGAAGGGGGCAGAGATCAGCAATTAAAAAAAAATATATATCAGATCATTAAGGCAGTTCACCCCACCTCCAGCATCACATATTTAGCTTGTGTTTCACAAACACACGCTTCTGTCAGGGGTGGGTTGTCTCAACTGGTTGAGCTTACTACCTCTCCCAGCAAAGGGGACTAGGAAAGGAGAAGTGTTGGGAACTGCAAAGTGTCTCTGGACCCCCACCCGCCATCTCCAAATGACTTCTCAGCCTGGAAGGCAAGAAACCCTGCCCCTCAAAGGGTCTTTTCATTTATGTTCCTGCCTGGTAGACAGCATTAGAAGCAAAGATATCATGCCACAGAGCTGCTGCCGTCATTGGCCAGCATGAGCCAGGAGACAGTGAAATGCATCCACTTTGTGGGGGAAGGAAGGAGGCAAGAAAGAGCAACTGATGCACTCCAGCTGCCCTTGCCCCTGGCCAAGCTGAGCATCTGCACCTCAGCTGAAGGTGGACTCAGCATAGCATGTCTGGCAATGCCGTGTGCCCCAGGGAGCAGGCCTTTAGCCCCATCTCACTCCAAGGATTTGTTGCACCTCTGAGAAGCAAAGATACTAGACACCTCAGAGGTTGCACTTTGTTTTAGCCAAGACCCAAGTGACTCAGAAGCCACTAAGATTTAGCTCTCAAAATGGCTCTCCATGGAGACACTTATAAAGAAAGGCATCAGCAATAATGAGGAGTAAGTGGAGGATGTAAGTAGGGCAGATCTGGAAAAAAAAAAAAGACACCAAACAAGACCAAAAACCACCACTAAAAAAAAAAAACAAACAAAAAAACCCAACAACAAAAACAAACAAACAAAAAACCCCAACCCCAACCCCCCACCCCAGACAAATTTCTGGATCAGAGAAGGCCAATATGGGAGAGAGGACTGGGAGCAACAGCTTTAAGTAGTGTTAAGGAGACAGCAGAAATAACCCGAGCACTGATCACCAAGTGCTTCTCAGACACTCAGGTGCAAAGCAAGCAGCTTCTTACCCCAGATCAGAGATACAGGCTTCTCCGATTTACTGTCACTGTTGACACTGTCAGTAAGAGCCATTGTTTCCAGGATCTACCTTTACTGGGGGAAAAAAAAAAGCACCTTTACTCAAAGGAGTCTATTCAGCTGGAAAGGCTTTGCAACAAGAGCGCAGCACTTGAATCTATGAAGGTGGGGGTCATCTCCTGGTCTAGTTCAGTTAGGAAGCTGGGTTTTCCTCCTCCGCAAAGAACAAGGAGAATATGAAGCTGCTACCTCACAAGTGTCCCTCCTGCAATTGCTCTGAGATGCTACCAACCATCCTTCCTTCACCCCAAACATTAGAGCTGCAGTTTCAGAGCTCAGGAACACAAAGCGCCCGTTTCCCATTGCCCGATTTCAATCTTTATCCTATGCAAAAGTGGCTGAGTTACTGTTCCCTACTGCCTCTGACCACATCTCTGCTGAAGAAACCAGCAGAACAGCTCCTGTAAGAGAGCATTTTGGGGAACAGCATGGGGTAACCAACCTCATGCATCTTTCTCACCTAAGGACTCAAGTCTTACAAATAATCAGAAAACACTTTAAAGGGAAAAAGCAGAGTTTACTGATATTTATTCTTAACAACTCACTTCCCCAACATAGAGCTGCATGCAAACCACCAAAGAAAAAACCCTCTACACAGAAAGGGGCTATGAATAGAACAACCTACCCCAGCAAGCAGCTTATAAACAAAAAAAACAACCACCCCCCACATAAAAGACCTAACCAGCCCTGCACACAACCAGCCTCCGGACCAAGCATCTTATAAAGGCAGAGCAGGTGAGCTGCTCAACCATTCATTCAATTAGCCTCACCTTGCTGAAATTTGGTCTTAAAGGGAAACAGACCTTTCTCTTCAAAGAGAGATCCCTTCAAAGGGAGGAAATTCAGCAGTGGAAACAGTCTTGGTTGCTATCATCCAGCACTTTCTGTAGTAGAAATGTGAAGTTCAACCCACAGATCCAAGGTTTGGCTGCTCCAGAACAAATGGGTAGAGAAACCGCCCATAAGCCTGGGAACCAGGGTCTGTGAACACAGAGAAAATGCTATGAAAAGTCATCCCAGGGGTTCCCAGGGCATCCCAGCACTTATATGTCTAGCTTAGAAAAGAGTCAGATGTATGCAGGCAGTGGAGCTGTCTGCAGCTCTGACGGGCTTGATCTGTGGAATCGATTAGGCACTGAACTGGGATTCGGGAGCCTTGAGTGCTATCTTTGGCTCTGCCACTGAGCTGCTGGATAGTCCTGAGTCATTCATTTCCTTCCTCTATGCCTCAGTTTCCCCTTCCCCCTTGGCTGTCCAGCTAGTTGGGACTTTAAACCAAGCAGGGCCGGACACTTCCATACAGACCCTGGAGCAACGATCTCGGTTGTAACCCTGCCGTTCCACAAACAAATGGCAATGACCACAATCAGACTGCAAGCTGTGGGGCTTGGGTTATCCTTAGTTTCCCTTTAGAGCGCACTACCCATTCCCCCGCTTGCCCTGTGGTTGTGTGAGGTTGGGTCTGTGTTGCGTCAGTCTTGATGTCGAGTTTACATTATGGTTTATACGCGGTGGTTGGCATAGGGTCAGGCAGGGGTTGGACGAGATGACCTCCGGAGGTCCCTTCCGGCCCTTCTCTGGGGTTGTCTATCAAGTCAAGTCAGTCCCGAGGCTGTTGCGACCACTGGGGCACCTTAGAGGCTGCAACAACCCTCCTCCGCTCCCATGAGTGTGCATCGTCCGCGAGTCTTCGGGCAGAGCGACCTGGCAGCACCCATCTCCTCTCCAGAAGTGGATGGACATCAGCTCACAGGCAGCTCATCCGCCCATTGACAGCGCTTGTTTTTAGTCCTGCTGGGTGTCGACACACCTTCCTCACCCAGGCCAGCCCAGGTGGGGGCACCAGTTTAGTCGCCGACAACCTGACCATGAAAAAGGCTGTGCTGGCTTATGTGGTATCAGAGAGCGGGCCAAGAGAGGCCTGGCCTGACGGGCACAATTTTTTATGATCTGACAAAAACATTAGGACTTAGGAGTGATCTGTGCCCTGTCACTTCCTCGCTGGGTTGGGAATGTGAGAGGACCTATCCCCGACTGGTTTAATCCCAACAGGCAGGCCTTCCAGCATTTTGACTAATCCCTTTTCAAACCCACTTCAGAATAATCCAGATCCAGAAAAAGATGCTGTTGCGTGCCGCAGAGAAGCAGGGGGTTTTGTGGGCGGCATCTTTATTGGACCGACTGCACAGCTGGGCTAAGGCCTCGTTCAGAGCACCCGTTTTCCTGCTTAGCTTCGGTGCTCGCCAATGCCTTCCAGAAGCTGGAAAACAACATCCGTTCGGCCCCCGCTCCTGGCACGGGCTTTCGTCCCCTGGCGTGGCCAGCTCCAGGGGCCTCGTGGTTTCGTTTGCACATACACGCGTCGACTGCGCTCTCATCGAGAACGGGGCTGGGTCAGGGGCCAAGGGTTGTGGGGCAGCCCCAGGAACAGGGCACGGCCTGGGCTTGCGCAGTGTGGTTTGGGAGCCGTGCAGTGCAGCACAGAAGCTGTGCGATGAGGCGTGGGAGCCCTGCAGTGGTTTGGGAGCTTTGCAGTGCAGCATGGGGGCTATGCAATAAGGCGTGGGAGCTGTGCAGTGGTCTGGGAGCCATGCAGTATAGCGTGGCAGCCCTGCAGTGGTCTGGGAGCCATGCAATGCAGTGTGGGAGCCATGCAGTGGTTTCAGAGCCGTGTAGCGCAATGTAGGAGCCATGCAGCACCGCGTGCGAACAGTGCAGTGTAGCTTGAGCGCCGTGCGGTGCGGTAGGACCGGCCGGACCCAGGGCCGCACCGCATGCCCCCCGCTCCCTCCCCCACCATGGAACCCCGGTACAGGCAGCTTCCGGCGCGGCCGGAAGCGAACCCCCAGAGCAGGCGGGGCAAAGGTCAGGGGTCACAGGCAACATGGCGGCTGCCGGCGGCGGCCTGGGCGCCCTGGTGAGGCCCGGCGGGGCTGGGGGAGGGGGTGGCGGGGCCGCCCGGGCCCGCCTGACCCACCGTGTCTTGTTCCTCGCAGGGCCCCGGCGGAGCCGCGGCCGCCGCCCGCGCGCTGTCCCTGCCGGCCGAGGCCTACGGCAACGACGTAAGTAGCCAGGCGGGGGTGGGCCGGGGCCGGGGCCGGGCATGCTGCACACCCTTACCTGTCCCATCCCGTCCCGTCCCCGCAGCCCGGCGTGGAGATGATGTGGGCCATGAAGGCAGCGCAACACGCTGAGGTCTACTTCAACGTGAGTGCGGGGTCGGGCCGGGCTGCCTGCTTCCCGCCGGGGGAGGGGGGTGGAGTGCGCTGCTGCTCTTAGCTTTCGGGACCCAGGAGCCTGGCGCCGGGTTGTCTCCACTTTCCCCCCCACCAGCTCATTTCCTCGGTGGACCCCACGTTTCTGAAGCTGACCAAGGTGGACGAGGAGATCTACACCGCCTTCCGGGAGCGCTTCAGGCACCTCAGGATCGACGTGCTGGAGCCGGAGGAGCTCAAATCGGAGCCGGCCAAGGAGGTCGGTGCTCCGGAAAGGCTGCAAAGTGGATGCGGCGTCTCCCCTGGGGAAAGTCTTGGGCTGGAAGGAGGGAGGCGGCTCGAGGGGGGAAGCACTATGTGGGTCTTGGCGTGGGATGACAAAGCCACGCTCACCATGAAGGGATTCCTGACTGCGGGTGCTTTCTGGCTTCACCGGCACACTTGTTATTCTCCCAGACGTGGGCGAGGCGTTGTGAGCAGTAGGCGGGTTCGGGGTCATGGCATCTGAGGGCTGAGAACAGGGGCCCCGCTTCATCCAGCTGGCGGGAAGTTTACAGCCCCGGCTCTTCTGTCTCTAGAAGTGGCGTCCGTTTTGTATGCAGTTTGAGGGGGTCGTCGAAGACTTCAACTATGGCACCCTGCTGCGGCTGGACTGCAGCAAAGACTACACGGAAGAGAATACGATATTTGGTGAGCAAATCGCCGCGTACAACCTGAGAGAAGGGCCTGCCCATGCAGAAAGCAGGTGCAAATTTCTATGTGGCACTTCTAAATAGAGCACTGGGTCCTCCCTAGCTTGCTTCTGTGGCCATGTGGCTGAGGGCAGGCAACACTCAGGGCTATCCAAACTCTGAGCCTCCAGCCTTGGGGCCTGCGTGTAGGATGCCCACCGAAGGTTTTGGAAACATCAGAAGCCTCAGGCACCGGTGGAGGATGCTTGCCTGTAGTAGGGCCATATATGGTTCTTGCATGACTCTGAGATTTGGAATGGATTTAGCTGATTTGCCTTGTCTTTAAGAAAATTGTCATGTCAACACACGAAAACCCAGTTGTTCCTCAGATGCTGAACTGAACCTAGACTCAGCCTCAGTACCAAGTTATAGATTGTCTGCTTTGCTGGTTAACCCGCCAAAAGTGGCTATTTTAAGGGGTAACTGTTGCACAAGCAGCTGTGCCCTGCCATACCTAGAGCCTTAAGTCTTGGAGCAGCTCCCTTCTGGATTAAAAATGCTGCACATCCATGCATGAAGGGGGCAGTAGTAGAAGCTTGCAAGAGCTGGTGGGAGGGGAAAATATGTTAAGCCACAGAACTGCTATAAGGATATGTTTATTTTCTCCCCCTTTTAGCCACCAGGATCCAATTTTTTGCCATTGAAATAGCTCGAAACAGAGAGGGTTACAACAATGTCATCTACAACTCAGCCACCCAGAGGAAAATGGCTGCTGCAGAGAAGGCAGCTTGTGAGCATGGATAGAACCAACCCCTTCTGTACACTGGACAGGGCCGCTCCCTGCTGCAGGAGTGTTAACAGTTGCTCTGGAGCTACACAAACACGCAGCAACTGGAGGGGAACTTAGCTTAGAGATCAGCTTTTGCTGTGCTTTTATGGTGCTCAAGTGAACTAAAGTGAGGGCCCTGTCAATAAGTGGTTATGACTTAAATCTTGCTACATACAGCAGGGTGGTGGAAGCACAGAATAGCATCCCCTGGCACCTTGCACCTATAACCTGGGAGCTAGCGGCCTTAACTCTGAAAACAGAGGAAGAACTTTTCACAAGGTATTGCATCTCCCTGGAGCATTGCTCTTCTCCAGCGTAGCTCTTCCTAGGCTTGACAAGCCTCCCATGTCACTGGGATATACTGCAAGTTAATCAGTTTGTAACAATAAACCACAAGTGTCCATTATCATCTCCAGTTGCCATTCTGGGCGTTATTTCATTATTAGATGAGTTCTGTTCAGGTTTTTTTTTCCTCCCACCCACCTTTTCTTCATTAGAGATGAAAGCAATAAGGGAAGATACTGCCTGGACACAGTAGCTGCTGCTAGCTTTGGTGTCTTTCAAAGGAAAGGAGTGGGCTAAAGAACTTAGGGCCCTGTGTTTGCACATCAGTTCAGGCCTTTTGTCCCCTGCCTCCCTGAGGCTTTTTTCACACTGAGGCACAATCAAGTGAATCTTGTACAGGTTTCCTCAGCATCTAGTTCGTGGTCAGAGGCATCCCTAACCAGAAGACCCTGAATATTAAATCCACTGGCAAAGCCCTTCAGATTTGGAGGGGCTGCTCATGCGGAAGAGCTAGCTAGAGCAGGAGAGCTGTGTCCTATGCGAACACTGAAGAATGCACTTGAGCTGGAGGCAAGTTGCAGGGTTGCTCATTCAGAATGAAAATGAAACCAAACTGCTCTGCTGTCAAATCAGCTGCAGAGATTCTTTCTGGGTCGTGGTTTAAGTTCAAACCATAGTTTCAAAGCAGTTCAAGTTATGAGTTCATGGTCTTTAGTGTTAAGGAACAGAGTTTATTAAAATGTTTCAGATAATCAACTGATACCTCCAAGACAGGGAAGTGGAGGCACAGCTGAATAATCTGCAATCATAGGCCAAGCACCTAGGCCTGATGGCACTGTCCAACAAAGTCTAGAATACAACCCTGTCCTGCCAGTAACACCCATGCAGACTCCCTGTGCCTGAAAGCTTGCAGAGAACAATTTTTCCACATATTTAGTTGGTCGAATAAAAGATACCACATGTACCCCAAGAACCTTGTCTGTCAGTAACACTGCTTTTACCCATACATCATGGCAAGCTGCTGCAGTGCCTCAGGCCCCAGTCCAGGCGGCAGAACCCTGTGAAGAGGAACATTAGGAGTGGGTTTTTGAGACGATCAGTGAGACAAGTGGCCTCTGCAAACAGCAGACACAATTCAGTAGAAACCATTGAAGTTTATTTGCAGTCACAATGCTTACACTGTATGCAGCAAACACCCTTACAAGTCAACCAGCGATCTGCTCACGCGAAAAAGGACCCAACACACAATCGCCAGAGGAAAGGAGATTAAAAAAAAAGAAAAATTCAGAGTAGGTGGTGTACGGGCAGAGAAACTGAAACCAAACCTAAAGGACTGAGTGGCTGTGGGTTAGAGCTGAGCTAGAGATGCATACAACTAGCAGCAACAGTAATGGAGAAAGTACAAGGCAAACAGGTTTCCCACTCCCCAGTTACACGTTCCTTTGTAATTAAGTTTTCTATCCAAAACATGTATTAGGGTGATTTAGAGAAACAGACTGGTTTTTAAAGGGGGATGTTAAATAACTCATGCTAGGCAGACCTTGTTATTAAGAACCCTCCACGGTGGTAAATTCAATACAAACCCCCCTCCAAGACCCTGGCTGCATCATGCTCCCGAGCACATGCGTGTCTGAAAATGGACACGTGGCACCCCGCGGGAAGGCTGTGCAGGTCTTGCACTGGCAAGGCATAGGAAAAGCTCAGCCCAAGGCCTTCAATCTGTTCCACACGCTTTCTGCTTGACAGAGGTTGTGAGGTGGGGGCGGAAAGAAAGAAAACCAAGGAAAGAAGAAGAGTTGGCAGGTAGGTGAGACAGCCTCACTGCAGTGCTCCTCCCAGGGTGGGGCCAGATGGGGGTGGGGAGAAGGATCCCTTACTGAAAGAAACAACTCGCCAAATGCACCAACGCTGGGTGGCGAAGGCCCTACCAGAAGCTGACTGACAATGGGAACAGCATCTACCATTACACTGGGGGAGGAGACACCCACAAGCTAGCACAGATGAATGATCACGCAGCATGGCTTCGAGTTCCTAATAACAAGGGTGAGACAGTAACAGGAAGTCGTGATTTTTAAGGGGCTTATAAGAAAAAAAAAATATACATTTGGAATTTTACATTTTCTCTCTCTTTTTTTTTCCCCGCCATTTGTGGTTTTTGTTTCTCTCTACACGTGTCACTAAATATATCTCTGCACTTTCACACCCCCTCACCCAAGTAAAGCTTCAAGCCAGCAGGAGACGCATCTTCCTCACTCGCATACGCAACCCTCACGGCAGCATTGGTGCACTAGACTCCGTAAAAATTTCAGTCACGCTTATTTTTTTTTTTTTTTTTTTTTAAACTTGAATCAATATAAACCTTGTTCAAAATGTTATGAAAAAATGTACATGTTTATACAAGGCAGGCTGCAGCAGAGCGCTAGGGTTCCACGCAGACGTTCTGGTAGGGAGACGCTGGATTCTCGCACCCGGGTCATGCCCCCTCCACCCCTCCCAAGGAAACGGAAGCACCCTGCCCTGGCGAGTTGAACACCCCCCTCCTGTTCCCTCCTCCCTTGGACGTGGAGTACGGCTGAGCTTGAGCGCCGCAGTCCAACCCGAGGGAAGAGCAGGGATCAGAAACGCCCTCTTTTCTTTCCATCGGAAACGGTAACCCCTCTGGTCCAGGCCAAAGAGATGCTGCTCTGTACAGGTGATGGTGCGAGACGTCAGCTCATCATGTCGTTGCTGTTCACGCCGTAGGTGGAATTCTTCATAGAGTCGTTTACCTCCCGCCTGAATGCCGACAGGTTCTGGGTGAACCTACGGGAACACAGACCAGCACGTATTAGAACAGGGCCGGCCGGCGCCGATACGGGGGTGTCAGACGCCTTATCCTAGGCCACATACTTGAATCCTAGCCCACGATGTTGCCATAAACAGGGACTGCAAGTCTCAGCAGACTGCATTCATTCATTAAGCAGAGCTACAGGCTCAGTACTGTGTGATGCCACCTCCCAGGCCGATCTCTCTATACCAACCTGTCTCTGTTCTTGGTTAGCAGGTTGCGTTCAATGCCTTCCATGAGGTTCTCGAAGCAGAGGTGCATGGCCTGCTGCTTCTCCGGGGGCTGGCTGTTCACTATGCTGTTCCTCAAGTCTGAGAAGTACTGGGGAAACAGGAAAGTGGTGGTGAGCCATCTGAGTGCTGAGCCAGCTGTCTTGTCAGGGGAAGCAAGATGTGCGCAGCTTTGGTTTTTGCATATTCTAGAACTCGGGTAAACGGGTAACTGGAGGATTTGCTGGAGCTGAGGGCGTGCCAAGCAAATGCCACGTAAGCTTTTCCCTTCAGCACGGTAGGACACTGCCAACCTGAGCTGCACTGCCATCCCGGCTCCCCTGAATCTGAATCCAACTCTGCCAGTGCAATTCCCAGTCGCTTGCAGGACACCAGACTCTGCCCCAACTCCAGAGGTCTCTCTCAACTAAAAGGTCAGCTTGGTCTGCTGAGAGCAGTCGGGCCTGCTTACCTTTTCATTGAGAAGTATCAAGCCAAGTAGAGGTCGGGACATGGACCACTGGTTCCTGCAGTCCTCAAAGATGATGATGTTCAGCACTGTTGACAGCATCTGGAAAGATAATGGGAAAGCAAGAGGGTCAGGCTGCTCCCTCAAAGCCAACTTTCCTCCTGCCCCAGAAATGTGCGTCAAATCTGCCAGCATGCGCTCCTCCAAGGGGTCATAGCTGACTGCATAGCTGACTCTATTACCCATAAGACTGTAGCATATCTGGTCTTCCAGCTCACATTGCAGGTCCCGCACTGTATGATCAGGACCAGCAAAAGAGAAAGAAAACCTGCCAGCCACGTACACCAGAGGCGAGAGGCTGTCAGGAATGCAAAACCCGGTTATTGAGTTCATCCTGCAGAGGCACCCATGAGATCCAGGCGTTAGCAGCGCTGAGGTGCCACTTTCCAGAAAAGGGAATAAGCAGAGCTCTTGAGTGGATACAGCAGAAGAGCCAAGGTAGGCAGAGTGCTTGCTTACTGGAGAGATCAGGGAGAATCCGATGGCTGCCTCACTGAGCTCTGGCACAACACTGCTGTGTTCAACCAGAAGCGTACACACACATGCACGCTCCTGCTTTTCAGCTCCTCAACTGGTACGTACGTAGGATGACTGCATGCTACTGGGTGGCAGATGTATTTCCTGGCTTCATCTTGACAGGCTTCCAGCAAGTCCCAACAAGAGGGGACTGCAAATGGGGTAGTTTTTTGAAAAAAATAATATTAAGGAAGGTTCCAAGTTTTGGGCTCCTCCTGCTCAGAGTGTAGGTGCAAAATGCCCCATGCTGCATGCACAGAACTTTGGCCCCAGGCATCAGTCCCAGGGCGGTTCCCAGTTCAGAGCTCTGGGACGTGATAAACATGGAGTTACAGCATAAGCCACGGGTTTCCAGTTCCCTCTGACATCAGTTAAGTGCCTCAGCTCCCCTGGAGCTCAGCTCTGGGGAAAGCGACAGTGCCTGCAGGAGGAGACCGGGGACTGCACGACAAGTGCTTCAGCGTCATGTGCTCATGATGTAAGGACCATATCTCCCGTGAATGAAGCGTGCCCCCGGCAGCTCGGGGGGGCACAGCAGCGGCAACAGGAGCACGGCAGTGGAAAGCAGGGGAGCTCCCACAGATGCTGTCGGTGGTGGGGGAGGGTGGCGAGAGCTGACCGGGGGTCGGCAACCACCCGCAGACGCTGCCAGCAGCGTTGGTGGCACCTTTTTGTAGGGGGTGCACCACCATGCTCAGGGGGTGCGTGTGCACCCCCTACGCGTGGCCCCCCGGTATCTCCCTTCTCAGCTCTTTACCTGCTGAATCATCTCCGGGTGCTGCTGCATGATGTGCAGGAACCGGTCGCTCTCCTGGGTCAGGGGGGTGGTCCTCTTCTTGGTGCTGCGGGATAGCTGCTTGAAGAGATAGGTGACAATGTGGTCCAAACAGGAGCAGCAGCCTGTGCAAACCATGGTGTCTGCGAGAACAGGAGAAGGGGACACATTGGGACACCTCCAGCACTCTGCCCGGTCCAGTGGCTGGCCAAGACTCCCGTGGAGCTCCTTGCCTGGCCCTGCACTTCTCCCCTCCCAGAGGCCAGCCTCATGGCACTCGTTCACCTCCACCAGCCAAGCTGACACACACTCAGGCTGATAACTGGCAAGTTCATCAGCCCCGAGTGCAAGATATAGGCAGGCACAGGCTTTCATCAGTGCTGACAACCCAGGGAGTTGGGGTAATTGCACAGCCCCTGCCATTTCTCTAATTAACAGACTAGGTCTCCTATGTGATGCTGACTGCCGTCATGCTCAGGGCTAGGGAAGCTGCAGAGGGCCAGGAGGCATGCTAATAAAGCTGCCTTTGGGCCATGTTGTGACACCCCTCCCTGCCGATGCGCCACGACAGCCCCACCAGCAGCCTCTTCAGCACAGACAGAACTCAATGCTGCAAGAGAGGTGCCTGTAAAGAACCTTGGCCTTCCTTTGCCTTACTCCACCCCAACTGCTGACCCTGAAGCTGATAAAGGCCAATCTGCCACAGCCAGCACTCGTTCTGCCAGGCTGTATGATTGCTGGACCCTGAGAGTCTAAGGTGTTGGGGGCTGAAAACCACCAGGGATGCTCTCCAGGAGCTGCATGTTATGTATCATCATCGTCCCAGTCCTGGACAGAGCTGCACCTTTCAGACTTGGATTTTCTACTGCATGCTACCAGCAGCTACAGTTCAAGTTCACAGAATCACACAAATGCCTCCTCCTGTCCTGGGTATCAAAGAGGGGCCACAGCCCTCTGTACAAGGATTCGCAGTGCTGCCTCCATGTGCGCTCCTTGCTTCAGCTACTCTCAGAGATTGCAGATCTTCCTATACCCTAACCTTTGCTAACACACTAATCTAGGATGGTACCAACCTGGGTTCAGTCCCTGAACTGCTTCACGTTTCACTCCCCCACAGCACAATACATTGCATCACTGGTCTATTTCAACTGTGAGCTGTCCAGGGCAGTGACCACATCCATCTGTATTACATGTGTGTGTACAGTGCCTGCATACAGGGTAATAATCTCCTAGCCCACAAACACCTCCGTAACACAGATGAGGCATGCCATTAAAATGAACTCGCAATATCTGCTGCTGCAAATAGATCTTAACTAGGTATTGATGCCTTTAAGTTTGTAGTGTAGACTAAAGCCCATTCTCGTCTCCTCTTTTCAAGAGAGCCCTTTTTGCATGCACCAAAAGGCGGCAGATAGTTACCTAGTGCAGTGAGACCTTCGGAAATGGAAGAGAGAATATACATGATTACGTGGGGCTCCAGGCTGGCTATGAAGTTCATGTGGTCCTGGGTGAGAACTTCCAGTAGGGAATAGTAGGACTGGCTGAGTTTGGGGTAATCCTGCAGAAAGAGAGGAGTTGTTTAGGGCTCCTGTTCAGTTTGGAATTGAGCATGGAGCTTCTGGCAGAGCAGCGGAAGCCTAAACACGTATTTCCAATCACCTGGAGATTACTTATTTTCACCGTCTTGAAAACAGCTTATGCAAAACAATCCCCCCACAGAGAACCTATGGGTTGTGCACCCCCAGCTCTCTAGTCACCTTGGAGTATCCCAATAGGCTTCCTCCATCAGTGTTTTATCAGACCATTTCCCCATACTCTGCTTCCATCCGTTTTTGGCTTGGCAAGTTATTTGGCCAACTCGGACGCTAGAGGTGCTGCCTCCTATTTTAGTGGGTCAGTGGCAATAGACCTGAGGAAGAACAGCCTCCCTGGAAGTATGGGAGCAACTACAACCACTCCCAGGTCCTGCTGAAGTAAGAAGGACCTGGATAATGATGCAAGTCCTGGAGCCTGCTAACCAGCTCTGCAGTGACACTGGCCAAACACTTCAGCATGGGCTGTGCCAAAGGAGCCGTTGCAAGTGGGCAGAGAAACAGTTCACCAGGCTTATGCAGAAGCAAGGCGGCTGCTTTCAGAACAGCAAGGCTGCGTTTTAATTGCTGCTGTGGACACAGAGCCCGGAGCCACACAGAGCGAAGAAACGGCTCTGTCGGCTTGAAGCGTCTTTCAGGTAAGGAAGCAATTATCTGGCTGCAGCCACGTCCCCGACGAGAGAGGAGCTGGCACCACGAGCCTCAAGGAAACTGTGTGGGCAAGGAGCAATGACTTTTCTCATCAGATTCTGTTCTGCAATCAGAGGCTTCATTGCTCACTGAAGCCCAGGACGGTCTGACTCAGTGGGGAAGGCTAACGCTTGCTCATCCATCCAAGATACTCCTTCAATGAGACACCTTTTAATATCCCATCCTGCTCCCTGACACCCACGTATAGCTTTCTATCAAGGCTGCCCCTTATAAGAAGAAAAGCAAAGCTCTGCAGGAGAACACAGCAAGAGAAGGTGTGCACTGGACATCAGCCCAGCTCAATCTCCCACTCCTGTCTCGCATCAAGAGGCTGCATTGTCCGATTTCAAAGGCTGAGACAGTGATGCACACAGGAACCTGGCAGGACTGGCTGAAGCTGGGGGAGATGAAAGAGAAACAAGAAACTTTTGTAACGGGGGGAAGGCTGGTACAAAGGATGCGGGAGCCCTGCTAGCAAGTATATTTTTTCAAGCTCAGGAGTTTGGGAACTCCGAATGATGGCTGGCACCACAGAGCATTAGGAGACCCTGGGAGAGATCCCTATGGTGAGTACTGCACGGGCCCCTGTCACATAAGCCTGCAGCTGGGTTCTGGCAGCAGAACAGAGTGCCAAGTGCATGGGGGTGAGGGCTGGGTGGGGAAGGAGACCGGTGAAGGGACACCTCTTTGGCAGAGTAAGGAGTGAGCTTCAGCACAGATACACGGGCCATTCTTTGCACACAAAAACAGGAAACACAGGCAACGAGTTCTTCCTGCCTTGGCTTTTTTCCCCCCTCTGGAAACCCAGATCAAAACGGTCGTGTCTTTACTGCCACATGTGGCCCAGCTAACTCCACGGCTCTTTGGATATGGAGGCACACAAGGGGACTTAACAGCCATTTGGACATAGCAACACAGGCATACATCTCAGTCAGGGCAGCACACAGAGGATGGACTCTTTTGTGTACATGCAGCGTTCAACTGGGTCAGAGACATGCTGGCTTACCAGGAGGTCGCTATGCGGGATGGAGAGCAGGAGCTTGATAAAGGTTTGCAAGGCATTGTCGAGTGCATCGTCCCCGTAAAGCCGGAAGACACCAAAGTTGACGTAGCTCCCGCTGAGCGCAGCTTTCAGCATTGAGAAGCATATGGAAATGCCCTTCAGCTTCAGGGCATACACCTGGTCCTTTGGGACCTCCCCAAGCGTGAGGATACGATTTCCTGCAGGAGCACAGAAGCAGACTCAACACACCGGCACCACTGCCATCTCCTGTACCATCCTGTCTCTCAAGGGGACTGGGGAAAAAGGCAGCAGAGCTGTAGGGAATGACTGAGGAGAGACCAGAAAGAGGTGTTTGGCGCGGCGTCTCTGGGCCAGCTTCCAAAGCAAAGGTTACGTTATTGGCTGTGGCTGCTCTAAAGCTGTGTCCTCATACGCCCTGGGAGAAGCTGGTTAATAGAATGCTTCTCTGGCCGCACACTGCACTGCTGGAAAACGAGTGCAAACTGATCTGCAGGGCTGAAGAAAGCGCGTGGCTTTGCTGGGGGAAGGAGGGTGGTGCTAATCATTTCCAGTGGCAGGGTTTCCCTAGCTTGGCAAATCCTGACCTCCTTTTGCTCATCTATTGAGTGCCAGGACCTCAGGCCAAATTTGCCTGCTTCACATAAGCACAGTAAGATCACAATTCAAGGTACTTGTCCCCGCCTTGCAGCCCAGACTCCTCTTCACAACCCCAGCCGTAACAGAGATGCCCCAGGCCCTGCTCACCGGGGATCAGCTGCCTTCCAGGCAGTCACAAGAACGAAGGCTCCCCACTGGGTACTCACCATACGTAGTTATCATTTTACTCGTTTCCCGAAAAAGCAGGATGCCATTTGGGGAGGACACGTCAAACTGCAACCTTTGGGATCTGCCAGGGGAAAGCAAGCAAATCAACAGCTGCTGACGTATATTGGAGGGAGGAAGGAGAGAATCTTCCTTGCTGGGGCATCACTTGGGGTAGGGCTGTTTATGGCAGTTCAGCAACAGCTGCTCCATTTGGTATCAGAGTCAGGACACAGCAGATGAGAGGAGTGATGCTGTTTCTATGGAGGGAAAAGGCCTGCATTTTGCACATTAAGAGTACTAAAATTCACCACACGCTGGGAATCCAGTTTTGGCAATAGCCACTGGGCTACTGCCACGCAAACACAGGGAACTCCAGCACAGCTCAGGAGTACTGGGCTAAGTTCTGATCATGATTCAGATGAGCTTAAAAACTTAGTCATTACACTTTTCCTCCCAATAGCTGAGCGGATCTGCAGGCTGAAGTGTGGCAAGCTTGCTTGTCTTGCCTCGCCTCACCGAGTAGCAGTAGGCCACTGAGTAGAATCTGTCCCTTCTCACATATACCTTTTGGATTTGGTAAACAGCGTGACCACATGGATCCTAGGGAACTGGGACGTGACCAAGTTGAAGTCTAGCATCCTTTCTGCATGGCTGGAACGCTACTTAGTAAACCTCTTCTGTAGAGCTGTGTTCAGCGGGCAGTGCTCCACGAACAAGGTTTGACAACCAGCCAAAGATCAGACAGCTTCTGAATGATCTGACCAGAAGCCAAAGTATCTATCCACTGGCAGAGCACGCCACAGGTCTAACGCAGGAGCAGTTACCCGACCACCATATGGAGCAGCATTCACTTTAACTTGGTGTGATTAAATTAACACACAGTGCCCTGATGCTGTGGATGACTGGCCTTGGAAACAGGTGCCACAAGAAACACCACAGGTTTCCTCTAGCGTCTTCATGCACAGAGATGGTACAGGAAGACGGCCCTCAAGTTTAACCAAATCACAATGCAGGGCTGACACATATCCTTCCCAACAGAGACAGCGTTTGTTTTTGTTGGCAGCTTCTAAGTGTAAAGGGACGAAAATGGAAACAAAACAGCTGGGTACCACAGAACACTAGCAAGCCCCAAATTAAGGAGCGAGGTAGCAGACAGACGTGAACTCCCGTCAGCTTTTGGACACTGTAGTCTCATACCTGTTATGCACCAACTCTGCCATCAGTTTGAGCACAGGGGTAGTGCAGGCTGGGTCATGGTACCACAGCTCAATTGCTCGCTGGAGGATTGGCATGTAGGAAGGGTAGCTGCGAGACAGAAGCTAAGGAACCTTGTTGATTTCTACATGAAGAAAATGGCTGTCAGTGTAAGTGGAAGGCAGCACTCTTGCCCTGTTCCAGCCTCTGGAGAGATGCACAAGGTCAGGCCATGGCGCTGCAGAAAAGGCCTGTGCGCCTATTTAAACAGTCATTAGGCTGGTAATGTGCCTGTGTAATGTGGTAATGGTAAGTCAAAGCTGAAGTCTTTCAGCAGCCGTGCCTGCTGCTTGCAAGGCCAGCCTAAAGAATACTCAAGGTCTGAGCACGTACCCACCCTTCCCAGGTTATTATGGACACGTAGACTCCGTAACAGGAAAAGAAGAGAACTCTAAAGCCCATAGATGTTGCTTCCTGATCAGCCAGGATGAGGGCACCAGGGCAAGCGTGCTGCCTCCCAACCTGTGCCAACCTTAGGGAGCAAGAGATGGGCACTTCCCTAACTGTACGTGAAGTCCCAACTCCTATAAGTCCATTTGCTAATTCAGTGTGCAGTCTCAGAACTGATTTCTAGTCTCCAACAGGGCACAGCATCATGCTACAAACCACATGGAGGGTTCTTGAAAAGCACCTCTCACTGGAGGTACACCTGGACCCTTGAGTACTCTGATTTGCAGAAGCAACTTCCATGAAAGGGTTAACTGAAATGCAAAGTGAATGGAGTTGGGGGGAGGAGGGTTCAGGGACTTGGATCTCTTTCATTGCCCCATAAGGAGGATAATTATGGTCTTGATGCCAAGGATACATCCACTCAAACAGCATCATGAAGCTGGTCTTGGCATTGAAGGCAAAGGCTATTCCCCGTAGGTCTCGTACAAGGCCAACCAAGGTTCTCTGTAGAGAGGAAAAGGACATGTTACACGTTAAGACTGGCAACCAGACCACAAAATCACCCCAGCTTCCACCAACCCACCACCAACAGCAGAGTTCTCTCGGTGGCCTCTGGTTTCGGAAGTCAGACGATCCTTCCTCTTTAAGCACCAGAAAATATACACAAGTTAAGCCAAAGCAATGAAGGTTCTAGGGTCTTCCAATACCTCCTACTTTTGCTTCTGTTGTGTGAGCATCAATAGTCATTCCACAAACTGCATCTGAAGTACTCAAGTTAAACGAGAGACTTTCCTTTACCAAATGCTTAGGGATCTCTCTCCCCTCTAGCAATTGTTCGTCCCCTCAGAGAGAGACCACCCTGTACAGATCATATGCTCTTTCTGAAATACTTGAATAAAAAGCCACACTAGAAAGCACGTTTAACTAAAGTCACACGTGACAAGGCTTTTACTGAAAGAGTGGCTGTCCAATGTACCAGGCCACGACTAACTATAATGATTTGGTTTTGCTCACTTGTTACTTACCTTTGCCTCTTGCTCATTGAAAGTGTTGGTGCTGAACATCTGTGCCACGGCTTCAAATGCAGCCGTCAGGGGCAGCATGAATTGTTCATACTGATCCTCATCTTCCCCTAAAACAGACATGACAAAATTAGCACCTTCCACCCAAATGCCACGTCAGTCCTACAGGCTGGCCTCAGCAAAGTGTGCGCAAAGAGCAGTAGGGACTGGTCACTAGGAGTGAAGTAAAGGCAGCCAGAGCTCTAATCTTAACAAGTCAAAATGCCTCCAGATTAATGCGATGCCGCAACCAACCACTCATGCATAGAAAAGATTGGTTATAGCGGAGTATAAGTTTTCTGTGGTCTTCTGAAGTCTGCATGTGAAGGAAGCACTCGGCCCCCAACAGGAGGCACAGAGCTTCTCACTGCATTGCGTTTTTGCAGTTTCTGATATGGCCTTTACTAGGTCAGCCAAACACTTTTCACAAAAGGTGAAGACGAGGACAATGCACTGCTTCTTCAAGGTTGGAGGTAGTACCTAAATCCACCATGAGAAGGCGCCCAAGTGCAGTGTAGAAAGTAGTCCGACATCTCATGTCAGTCAGGTTGGACTGATTGTTAATGCCCAGGAATGAAAAGTGCTCACTCTGTCAAGGAAAGAACAAAGTCAAGTGAACAATGAGCAGGCAGGCTCTCAACAGGGCTCACATATTAAGGCACTCAGCAATCCCAACCATTTTGACTTACGCTCTGTTCCTGAAAGGCCTTTGGAAGGACTGATCATCTCCCTAACCACCTCAGTTGTGCTAATACTCATAAAAGAATAGATGACCAAAGGGGAGTTTTCACTGGTGCTGTGCAATTACCGGTACTAGAGAGGTAATGGTAGCATATAGTTTTTTCTGTACCTACCAGGAAGGCGGCCTGACCCTTGACCTTTCATCTTAAGCAACAGATGAAGAATCCCCTCTACTCCTCCAGTGAAGGAGGGAGTTTACTCTTGGGAAAACTCAAATCTTTAATACAGCTGCTCAAGATGACATTATCAGCTCAAGAGAACCCAGGAATCCTGACTCTTGGTTCTCTTGTTCAAGGTACTATGTCTGTTTCTTGCATGTCCTAGCACCATTGTATAGAAGGATCAGGTGATCAATACTTCTACCCAACAACAAGCAGACAGGCTCTCACAGGGTTACTGACTGTTCACTTCCACAAGACCTGCAAGCAGCAGTGAACCAGAGCTCAGGCCAGCACAGTGATCGCAAAACTCCACAGAAACCTACCAGCAGAGCTATACAAGATGTTGACGCTAACTGTGACAGTCCTTCCTCTGAGTCAGCACCCCAGAGTGGCAGAAGACAGCCTACACTGCTGGCAGACCAGTTGTTGGCCAAGCTGCAAGTCTGGGATCCTGTTCACAGGGGTGATTAAAGATCCCTGGGCACTCTTTCAAAACCAGGAACGTTTAAATCAATCAGGAAGGAGATCAGGACACAAGTATATTATTATATTTTGCCTCCCTGACTTCCACAGTTAATTCAAATGGATGCAGTATTCCTCACTATTCTTGAGCCAGCACTGTAACAGCCCAAAGTAATTCCCTGCATCCTGCTCCAGATGCGGCTGCATTTTAATGAGGGGCAAAGAGATTCTTGTAGTAAGTTTGTACACGAGCTAGAATCCTTTGGGTTAAAGGTAACATATAAAACACAAGACAAAAAAAAGTACTGAAGGCCAGGCTTTGGAAGAAGGCAGAGAGAGCAAGGACTGGGATTTGCAAAGCTGTACAAGGCTGGGTCTCTCATAGGAGGGAAGGAGTTGGGAGAGAGTTCAGCTTAAGAAGCGTGTCCACATACGAAAGCTTGTCTAACTTTATCGTAACTACATAGTTGGCTCAATAATAGGCATCACCCTATGAAATCCTTGCCTCCCTGTATGAAAGCAGAGAATGGGCCTTCATTTCCTTCCTACTTGCAGGAACCTGGGCACGCATGTTGTTACGAGATAGCAAGTAGAGGCTAAGACTTACCGTGTGATTGTTCAGCATGAACTGTACTGCGCTCAGTTTCACCAATTTCCTAACGCTACTGTATGTAAGAAGCATATTAAGGAAATGGCAACCAAACAACTGCTGGACAGTTTCAGATGTTCACCAAGCAACTTAAGGGAACACTTTCCAGAGCAAGCTCGCGCAGCACAATGATGTGGCACCTTATGAAGGACTTCCCTTTTCCATGACATGGATTTAATTTCATTTCGTAGTACTTAACGGCATTCCTTTTGAATTCAGAATCCTTAGGAAGTTCACCAACTATCTCGAGGTTTTCAAGAGCTCTCAAAGAAGACCCCAGACAAACTATGATGTACAGACATGATCTGCTCTTAAAAAGTGTATGCCTACTGGAATGCCTGCCACCAGATACGAGTAGCAAGTGCTCAAACTCCCTTGGCCACTTGAGAGGTAACTTGTATGTAAATGTGCCCGCTTCCCCAAAACATTCAACAGGAGAATGCAGCCAAGGGGACAAGGGAGCAGGTGATGACAAAAATCAATGCCAATATTGTGCGAC